>NC_073383.1:38660910-39033935 GCF_028641065.1 Leucoraja erinaceus
AGAACTACAAAGTATACGGGATGCCATCAAGAATGGGAATGGCAGAGCACGTCAAGGTCCTTCCTGCGTTATTCAATCACCAGTGTCTGAACTTGGCTCAGTGAGTCTCTGGGTAGGTAGACGAGCAATTTACAGCTGTAACACGTACTTTCTTTGGAGACTTGGTGGGGAGAGAAGTGAGTGGGGTTTAGCAGGGACCCTGTTGAAGGCAAGGGGCACTATCACACAAACATGGTGCCCCTTTGCAACCAGAAGTAGGGCCAACATATATTGAATCTGGACGAGGATTTCTCAGAAATCTCACTCTGCAATCACACTCAGTGTGTAAGATCATGTGGTGGATAGATAAGGTAAATGCACAGAGACTTTTACCCAGAGTAGGGGAATCAAGAACCGGAGGACATAAGGTTAAGTTGATAGGGGAAAGATTTAATAGGGACCTGAGTGGCAACTTTTTTGCACAACGGATGGTAGGTACATGGAACGAGCTGCAGGAGTAGATTGTTGAAGTCAGTACTATCACAACATTTCAAAACACATTTGGACAGGTAAATGGATAGGACAGGTTTAGAGGGATGTGGACAAACGCAGTCAGGTGGGACTAGTGAAGATGGGGCATGTTGGTCGGCATGGGCTACTTGGGCCGAAGGGTCTGATTCCGCTTTGTATGACTATGACTGTATGACAAACATTGCTGATGACAAAAAATGTGGCAGTAGGAGGATGCTATGAAGATGCAGGGTGACTTGGACAGGTTGGGTGAGTGGGCATGGCAGATGCAGTTTAATGTGGATAAATGTGCGGTTATCCACTTTGGTGGCAAAAACAGGAAGGCAGATTATTATCTAAATGGTGTCAAGTTGGGAAAAGGGGAAGTACAACGGGATCTGGGGGTCCTTGTTCATCAGTCACTGAAAGTAAGCATGCAGGTACAGCAGGCAATGAAGAAAGCAAATGGCACGTTGGCCTTCAGAATAAGAGGAATTGAGTATAGGAGCAAAGAGGTCCTTCTGCAGTTGTACAGGGCCTTAGTGAGACCACACCTGGAGTATTGTGTGCAGTTTTGATCTCTAAACTTGAGGAAGGACATTCTTGCTATTGAAGGAGTACAGAGTAGATTCACAAGGTGAATTCCCGGGATGGCGGGTCTGTCATATGTTGATAGATTGGAGCGGCTGGGCTTCTATACTCTGGAATTTAGAAGGATGAGAGGGGATCTTATTGAAACATATAAGATTATTAAGAATTTGGACACGTTAGAGGCAGGAAACATGTTCCCAATGTTGGGCGAGTCCAGAACCAGGGGCCATAGTTTAAGAATAAGAGGTAAGCCATTTAGAATGGAGATGAGGAAAAACGTTTTCACAGAGAGTTGTGAGTGTGTGGGATTCTCTGCCTCAGATGTTGGTTTTCTGGATGCTTTCAAGAGAGAGTTAGAGAGAGCTCTTAGGGAAGGAGCATTAAGGGATATAGAGAGAAGGCAGGAACGGGGTACTGATTGTGGATGATCAGCCATGATCACATTGAATGGCGGTGCTGGCTCGAAGGGCCGAATGGCCTACTCCTGCACCTATTGTCTATTGTCTATTAAAAACTGCAGTGGCATTTAATGAGCCCTTCAATTACATTAAAGATGATGCAACGCTATAAGACTATTGCTCCGAAGTACAGAATGAATCGAGATCAATCAATAAATTAACAAAATATTTCGATAATCAAAATAAATGTAAATGAACAGTTCTTACACTTTGATCTCACAGCTCATAACGAGTGACTTTACGTGGAGCTGCAGAGCAAAGTGACAACGCTAGATGGCGGAAATAGCCAAGAAATGTTCCCGCAGTCGCCCTGAGTCGGGTAATTAAGTCAGAAACTATTGTGTGGACGGAATTATTGCAAAATACATGACCAGATCTATATAAATAGTTCATTAGAATCAAACACTTCGAGTCTGCTCTTTTGATTTGCGTGTGAATTAAAATCATTCGGGATGGACATTAAAACGAAACGTGTAATAAACATCATGCAACAATCACAAAACCACTTACCGTGCCTCATAGCCATCATCCAAAGACATTGCAATAGTTTAATTATTTTTCGGAAGTAAGGATAAAGATTGAAACAACTTCAGGGGAAACCAAATGCCCTTAAGGAAATAACATAATACTTTTTTTTGGTGCTAAACATTTTATAGGACTCGTGGATTTGCATTCGGCTCAAAATAATTGGGGGCATTTCGTTCAATTTATTTTATCCGCGCCAATTATTAGGACGGAATCATAGTACCACTTTCAAAAGCTGGGATGTGTGTCTGACATCGTTCAATAGCTACTCAAAGGGTTAATGGGAAAGTCGGATCGAGAACAGATTAATAACTCCACGAAGTATAATGTGACTAAAATAACTATTATACAAAAATTACAAGCATTCAAACTCTTAATTTTTTTATTTCGTTTTTCTAAGGACTGTTCAAACTATAAAAAGAATTGCCCATATATTTTCCAGGTTCAATTCTATTCCGCTACTTCGAAATATATCTTGCTGATTTATACTGGGAAAACACTCATATATAGTATCGCGGCTGCATTTATTCACTTTAAAAAGTATTCGCGTAACTTTTAGCAAAGTTTCGGAACGTCTCCGACTTACACATAAAGTAGTTTACTACCTGCCAATAGTTTGCTGATCCTTCTCTCAAAAGACGACGAAATCTTCAAAAAGCGACTGTTCCTCTTCAAACTTGGTCCTGAGGATTTTGATTTTACATGACCCACCAACAAACGAAACAAGTGGGAAGCGTGAAGTTTTTTGGGGGATTCTTTTTCTAAGCGAAGAGGAATGCAACCAGCTTAGAGTTGGGCGTCTCTAAACTGGGAGGACGTTAAAAAGTTTCACTCATCAGCCTAGCTGGCTTGCAAAGGAGAACTCGACCTTCCCAAAATGCCTTCCATGGTCCATCACTCACACTGGTCACAAACCCCCCTTCTCAGGGTTCCAGCAATCAGCGACGCTTCCCCCTGCGCTCACCAGGCGGCGCCGTCTCTCCAACTAGCGTCTACTATCAGCACCAAATCCAACAGCCTTGCTTGCAGATGCTGGAATCTTGAGCAAACACAGAGTGTTTTAGTCACTCAGTGGGGCCAGGCAGCATCTGTGGAGGAATGGATAAGCCAGGTTTCGGGTCGGGACCATTCATCACTCAATCTGTCAGGCTGAAGAAGAGCTGTTAACTTTACCCAAGCAGATAATAAAAACAAAATTTGCAGTTTTCCACTCATGTACTGACAGTGTGTAGCTTTAGCCCCGTAGGTTGTCAAACTTGATCAGACAGTCCACTTGATATTTATGGTACATTCGTTATTTTAAATTAGGGTTCGACTAGTCTCCTGAATGTGAGATTTCTTCAATGTTCTGTCAGTAGCCTTTCCAGTTGAAAATACTGAGTTTAAGGAGATGTCTTGTGCACCAGTCCAGTCCGAATTTCAGTCCAGTCCAATCCACCAAAGTGAGTTTCAGATCTTGTTGTGGTTGAACTTGGTTGAGTTGGGCACTTTTAGTTTAGTTTAGTTTAGAGATACAGCACAGAAACAGGCCCTTCGGCCCACCGAGACCGCACTGACCAACGATCCCCGCACATTAACACTATCCTACACATAGGGATAATTTACCCATATACCAAGTATACAAACCCAAGCCATTTAATCTCAAACGTATACGTCTTTGGAGTGTGGTAAGAAACCAAAGATCTCGAAAAAAAACCATGTGGTCATGGGGAGAACGTACAAACTCCGTACAACACCCTTGCCCCTGTCCCACTTAGGAAACCTGAACGGAAACCTCTGGAGACTTTGCGCCCCACCCAAGGTTTCCGTGCGGTTCCCCGAGGTTGCAGGTGGTTGCCGGAGGTTGCAGGGAGTGGAAGCAGGTAGGGAGACTGACAAAAACCTCCGGGAACCGCACGGAAACCTTGTGTGGGGCGCAAAGTCTCCAGAGGTTTCCGTTCAGGTTTCCTAAGTGGGACTTGCATTAGTCGGGATCGAACCCCCATCTCTGGCACTGCAATCGCTGTAAGAGAGCAACTCTACCGCTGCTCCACCGTGGCTGCTCCGACTCAGAAAAGCCATCAGCTCAATGGTTCAATGGTACTTTACTGTCACATGTACTGAGGTACAGCGAGATTCATTTTTGTATACAGTTCAGTACAGGTATCACTATACATAAGCACTTAGATACATCTTAGATCTTAGATCTTCATCCCAGATATAGTACAAGTGTACAGCAGTAATACACGGAGAGTATATAGAGTTGCCAGATTTGGCGCCATTTTCAAGTCCCAGTTGTGGGTAAATGCTTCACCACTCCGTGCAGATACAAGCCGCGTCTGATCCATGCCTTTTGGATCAGTGCTCGATCCAGCCCGGTTTCAGGCTGCTGCCGGTCCTCCAGCGGCCTACTTCACCAGGTTCTCCAGTGCACTACACTGCCTCTCGTTGCTGGTCTGCTTACTGGCTTTCTGTTCTGACTCCTTCCTCTTCGGTCCAGGGGGGCGAGCAGGGGCCAGGCTCGGCGGCTTCCCTCTCTGGGCGGGTTCCCGGTTACACGGCGAGGAGCCAGGTCGGCTGTCGGGCATGGCCGCGGCACCTCGCGACAAACCTCCCTCCATTCTCTTTGCAGGACAGGCCACGACAAAGTGCTGGAGCCACTCATCAGGCCAGGCAGCATCTCTGGAGAACCTGGATAGGTGACATTTTGGGTTGGGATCCTTCTTCAGAAGTTCATAACTAATCGAAGCAGAATTAGGCCATTCGGCCCATCAAGTCTACTCCGCCATTCAATCATGGCTGATCTATCTTTCCCTCAACTCCATTCTCCTGCCTCTTCCCCATAATCCCTGACACCCATTCTAATCAAGAATCTGTCAATCTCCAACTTAAAAATATCCATTGACTTAGCCTCCACAGCCTTCTGTGGCAATGAGTTCCACACAGTCACCACCCTCTGACTAAAGAAATTCCTCCTCATCTCCTTTCTAAAGGTACGTCCTTTTATTCTGAGGCTATGGCCTCTGGTCCTAGACTCTCCCATTAATGGAAACACCCTCTCCACATCCTCTCCATTCAGGCCTTTCACTATTCGGTAAGTGTCAATGAGGTCTTCAGATGGTAAACGTCAGTGCTTCTCTGTCCGAGCTTCATCTCCCTGAAGAAGCTTTGAAACAAGGACCAAAGGTTTCCATCCAATGACTTGAATGAGAACAGAGGCAGCTTTGCCATCCAAGTGAAGCTGCCATGAGCAGACCATCGGTGCTGCTGAGGAGCCTACCATGCGCACGTTCCCTGCAATAAAATAGATGGATTTGCAGTTACGCTTCACTGGAGTGCATTAAGGAAGTTTTGAGGTTGACAAAAGTGCTGTAGAATGACAGGTATTCACATACCTAATTGCATAGCATGGTGAGAATTCACCACAGAGGGCAATCTTAACCCAAGCTAGCGATTAATGGACACCTTCCGATGAGGAGCAGCTAACACTCAAAGTATTCACTTTGGTTAACCAATCTCTATCATTATCTAGAGACTCACTTAAGTAGGATGGCAATATAGATTACACAGAACAGTACAGGCCAAGAACATGCTCTTTGGCCCACATTGTTGGTGCCAAGTTAAACTAATCTCCTCTGTCTTCATGTGATCCATATCTCTCCATATCCATGTGTCCATCCAAAAGCCTTTTAAACACCACAATTGCTTCTGCCTCCACCACCACCCCTGGCATCATGTTCCTGATGCACCCACCATTCTCTGTGTAAAAAAACATGCCCTGCACACCTCCTTTAAACTTTGCCCGCTCACCTTAAAACTAAGCCCCCTAGTTTTTTGACATTTCAATCTGGGAAAAAGGTTCTGCCTGCCTGTCTAATCTATCAATGCCTCCCATCATTTTATGTGCTTCTATCAGATCTCTCCTCAGCCTCCGACAATCCAGAGAAAACAATCCACGTTTGTCCAGTATCAACAAATTCGCCTAAGCAATATTTTTGTTTTCCTACAATATGACCCTTGACTCCTACACTCAATACACCAACTAATAAGGCAAGCAAACCACCTGCCTTCTTTACCATCTATCTACTTGCCATTTTCGAGGACCTATGATCTTGGGCCCCAAAATCCCTCTGTGCATTATTGCTGTTGAGGTTCTTGCCATTAACCGTATACTTTCCCTTTACAGTCAACCCCCTGAAATGTAACACCTTACACTTGCTCGGATTAAACTCTATCTGCCATTTCCAATTCTGTTAATGATCTAAATCCTGCAGGTTACTTTGCCTTTCTCTCTGTTCACAGCTCCAGCAATCTTGGTGTCATCTGCAAACGTACTAACCAATCCTTTTGCGTGTAAATGCAAGTTGTTTGATCCTGTAACAAACGATAGTAAGATTAAACGAGAACTTACCAGTTTGAAGTTTGATCGTTATTTTATGAGGAGTAACGTTGAGGGAATACGTGAAGAACCCCGCCAGGACGCATGCGTGTCATTCTTCAAAGCAGCGGTGTGAAATCACATATAACTGTAATGACTAAACATAGTAAGATTAGAGAAGAGATACCAGTTAAGTATATGATCAAGGGTGGGAGCGGAGGGCATGTATTCCCTCAACGTTACTCCTCATAAAATAACGATCAAACTTCAAACTGGTAAGTTCTCGTTTAATCTTACTATTTTACTTCGGAGTCACGTGAGTGACTACGTGAAGATTTTAAAGCTCTGTGATTTCATGCCGTGGAAACGAGTCCATGCATCACATCTGCCTTGATTATGGGGAGAATAGAGTTAACATCATTAGACATCAATACGATATTGAAACCTAACGATAAATATATTAACACCAATTATTGCCCCTATTTATGGGGTAAATTATATTACAGAACTTAAATTTGTTTTTGCAAATGTTCCAGGTTCAATGACTGGTTTGTTATAAAGTCGTTGGAAAGTTTTCTCCGTTGACCATCCTGCTGTCTTGAGGATTTGGTCCACAGGAACGTCCAACTTCATAGCTGCCGATGAAGCTGCAGCCCTGGTGGAGTGAGATTTTAAAATGTTAGTGTCTACTCCAGCCTTTATTAGGACCTTTTTTAGCCATCTAGAGATGGTCCGGACTGTCACTGGTTTGAGTGGCTGTTTGTAGCTGATTAAAGTGACATTTCTTTCCCTCTGATGATCTTAGTATACTCCATATATAATAGTAAGTGAGTTACAATACAGAGACGACCATCTGTCCGGTAGGCCCTGAATTCTGTTTTTAGGCCTGCTGACCCCTGTCTGATCTGTTTGACTATTTCATTGATGTGAAAAGTTAAATTTCCAGATGAAATAATCATGTTGTCCAGCCTTAGTTTCTGTAGTGACTGGACCCTTTGTGCCGTGACCAAGGCCATCAGCATGACTGTTTTCATAGTCAGTTTCTGTAGGGGCAGAGCTGTAGCTGGAGACCAGTTTCTTAACATGGTCAGTACAATGCTCACATCTCATATTTGGGAGTACCTGGTTCTTGGGGGATTAACATAAAAATGCCCCTCATGAGTTTGGTTACCAGGGTGTGTCCCAACAGAATGCTGCTCTGTTCCTTGCCACAGGTATGTTGACAGAGCACTTCTGGAGCAGTTGATGGCACTATGACTGAACCTCTCATCGTAATGGAGGCTTGCCAGGAATTGCAGAACAGACGGGATGTTCATAGATCTGTGGGTGATGTTTATTGTTGTGACAGTACTTCCCATTTCTTGATGACACCAAGTACTGTTTTTTGGTGGATTGTCTGTGGGCCGCTGAAATAATATCCACTGTTCGGTCCGTCAGTCCCAGGTGTAGTAGAGGTGCTTTCAAACTCTACAAATTAATAGGTTTATATAATTATGACATGGGTAACTACCCCTTGTTGCGGGAAGAACCAGTAAATTACGTCTATGATGGATGGTGATGCATGGTTCTAAAACCATGTCGTGTATCACCGGGACCCATGGTTGAGTAGGCCAATCGGGTACTATCAAAATACCAGACGCGGAGTCTACTGTATTTTCCTAAATACCCGACTGATGAGGCAGAAGGAGGGAATGCATAAATAAATAATCCCCCAATGCAGCGAAAATGCATCTGTACCACTGCCCCAGGTTCTGGTTCCCTTGAACATAATTCGATAACTGGTGAGAGCATGGATGCGAATAGGTCGATATCTGGTGTTCCATACCGTGCTGTAATTTCAGCAATACATTTTTTATCCAACATCCATTCAGTGTTTTCATAGAATTAGCGTGACCTGTTGTCTGCCACTAATTCAGTTTACCTGGTAAGTAGGTAGCTGATATCCAAATATCTCTCTGGATACACTATTGCCAAATTGTGTTGGCCAGATTGTCACATGATGTCGATTTGTTTCCACCCATATGGTTGATATATGCTACCACGGTGGTGTTGTCAATTTGTAGTCTAACATGCTGGTGATATAACCCAGAACAATATGACTTAAAGCAATGGAATGCACTCAACATTCCCAGGTAGTTTATGCCCAGTGTTTGTAATAATGATGCCTCCTGTGCATTCCATCTCCCCCACAGCTGGAGATGGAATTGGTAGCACCCCATCCAAATGCACTGGCATCAGTATGTAGTTCAATAGACGGGTAGCTGATAATGTTTGGATCGGAACAGTGCCTAATGTTATGTTTCCACCATTTTAGTTCCATTGTGGCCTCTGTTGGTAGCTTCATTGGTCTGTCAGAATGACCCCATAATTTTTGAGTGCACGAATGTTTGCCCTCTGTAATTTTTGATAATGTAAAGGTCCGATTTGTGTGGCTGGAAACGCAGCCACTATAATGCCAATTATTCTTGCTACCAGTCTGATGGATGGTTTTGTTTTGCTGCAAGCCTCCATTAAGGCTGTAACCTTTTCTTTCGGCAAAGTCACTGACATGTGAACTGTGTTAAGGGTGTACCGCAGATGATCCATTGTGTTAAATAACATCTGTGGTCACCTCTAATGGGTACTGTATAGTAAGCATCTTTTAATACGATGCTTGCCATGTAGTAACCTAGGAATCAATTGCTTAGCAGTAACAAAGGTTCCCATCTAGTAATGAATATATAGTACGAAAGTATTCAATTTAGTCCAATCTATGATGATGTGGCAACCACCTTTTATGATACAGTTTATGATAAAGATTTTGGACACAAATTCCTGTGATTCGTGTTGGGTTTCCTCCATTACTCCTTTTTTATATGGCCACTGTAGTTCAGCATGCGCTTTTGATTTTTCTTTGCCTGTAAGCACGAACATTCGGTTCGGTACATGCTGAACTGGAGGATTATGTTTTGTATAAATTCTATGGTATAACCCTATACTTCTGAAAATATAAGTGTCGGTAGTTAATTTATTCCATGCATCCAGATAGAATTGTAATCTCCCACCAACCTCGTAAGGAACCAGACCCACCTACCTCCTTGGTTACTATTGGTAGGTTTGTTACTTTTTCGGCATCCTCCGTGGACGTTGAGGTGCCGGTGTCTGGATCTGTAGTTGGGTCGGTGTTGTGGGTTAGCGCATTCCCCAGGAAGTAGTTTTTAGGCTTTGCTTTAATGAGTCCCAGGGTTTTACCCTCTTCGTCAAGTTCTTTTACCTGTTTTGATAAGTTGCCTCCAAATAGTAATATTGGTGGTTTGGAGGTTCCAGGTTTGCATAGGCCTGCAAATTAGGGTCTAAAGCCGGTTGGATGGCACCTCTTCTAATGCTGTTTACTCATATTGGTAGTTGCAAAATAAAGCCAGTGCATCCTGGTGATCTTGTGTCATGTCTTTTTTTGTTTATTGTGCGGGCGAAACCCGTAATTCCAGCTGTTAGGACTTTCAGAGCTTTCTGTTGTTTCAAGTCCCTGGCTCTGCCATGTTTTCAAATACACTGGTTGACACTGGGAACATTCAATGTTTTGCAGTTCCCTGATGGTAAGTGTCTTACAATAGGTTTTCTTGCACCCCATGTGCACTAGGGGTATGTTCTGCACCCCTCTTCAGGTTCAGCCCAGAATTGACCCCCTGTACTCCCCTCTGATGAGGGAGAAACACTGTGCAGCCCTACAAGAGGTACTGCTGTAGGACTTACTAGCTGCACCCTGTGACTAGTCTCCATCTCCCGGAGCCTGCCACTTACCTGCTCCAACAGCCGCTCCAGCTGGCTCCGATGCTCTCGGGCACTGGCCACTCGCTGCTGCTTCAGTTCCTGCAGCCGCTCCAACCGGCTCCAATACTCATGGTCACTGGCCGTCGTGGCTGCTCCTGAAGCCGCTACTCCTGAAGCCGCGCCTGCTCCAGTTCCTGCAGCTGCTCCAACCGGCTCCAATGCTCACGGGCACTGGCCGTCGCGGCTGCTTTTGAAGCTACTCCTCCTGCAGCCGCTCCAACCGGCTCCAATGCTCACGGGCACTGGCCATTGCGGTTGCTTTGTTCCCCGCTCCCAGTCGCTCCAACCGGCTCCAATGCGCACAGGCACTGGCTGCTCGCGGCTGTTCCTGAAGCCGCTCCAACCGGCCCCAATGTGCACGGGCACTGGCCGCTCGCGGCTATTCAGAGTCGGACTCATCGGAGTCAACGACTCTGTTGGTTTTTTGCTTCGCTCTACCGCCCGGCCGTGGCCGGTGCGGGAGCGACGTCGGGCACAGCTGTTCTCATTACGGGAGATTGGCGTGCCGTTGGCTGCTGCTGCCGGCTGCCTGCAACTCCGCGGTTCTCCCCCGCCAGCTTTCCCGCAGTCTTCGTGGATCTGGTCCATGTCTCCACCTGTAAGGTAAGTTGAAGGAACGCAGAGTCTCCTTACCTGCTGTTCCCGGCTTTCAATTTTGCTGCTAAGGGGAACGCCGTTCCCCCTGCTGTGACTTGTTGCAATGCGTGTAGCGAACTGCAGATGCTGGTTTATATCAAAGATAGATGTGATATGCTGGAGTCACTTAATGGGGCAGGCAGCATCTCTGGACAAAATGGATAGGTGATGTTTTGGGTCGGGATTGGCTTCAAATGACTTCTGTAAATTGTCCCTAGTGTGTAGGATAGAACTAGTGCATGGGTGATTGTTAGTCAGCGCTGACTCGGTGGACTGAAGTTTCCACCTTGTATCACTAAACTAAACTAAACTAAACTAAACTAAACTAAACTAAACTAAACTAAACTAAACTAAACTAAACTAAACTAAACTAAACTAAACTAAACTAAACTAAACTACCGTCAGGCAAGAGGTACAGTGGCCTGAAGTTCCACACCTACTAATTCAGCTACTTTCCTACAACCATCAGGTTCTTGAACTGATCTGCACAACCCTAAAGGGCCTGTCCCCCGAGCATGCGATTGCATGCGGCAAGCGCGACCTAAATGGTCGCTTGAGCCGTACGGACTCGCGGGGCCGGTCCCACTTTGATTGCCAGAGCCGTATGGAGTTGTGCGGAGCTGGTCCCGACATCACGCGGTGCTCCGAAAGACTGACAGTGTTCAAAAATTCCGCGCAGCAACGGCCTGCCAGCCCGCAGCTGCCTCGACACCGTACGCACCGCCTCGATGGGCGTGCGCAGCGTCTTGACGCCGTACGTCATGTGCGAACTTCCCGCGGATTTCGCTCGAACTTCACGTCACTCACTCAACCTACGCGCGGCCCCCGCTTCCGGTTTGGTCGCGCTTGCCACATGCAGTCGCATGCTGGTGGGACCGGCCCTGTACAGGGATCACTCGACCTCCGCGCGACCCCCACGCGGCCCCCACGCGGCCCCCACTTCCGGTTTGGTCACGCTTGCCGCATGCAGTCGCATGCTTGTGGGACAAGCCCTTAATCCTACCTTGCCAATGAAATGGCACAGACCACCTCTTGCACTACCATGGGCTTGTTTTCTAATTGTGTTTTACACTTCTTGTTTACAGTCTTTTTCATTTTTGTATATGAGAATTTATATATAATTTATGTGTAATTGATGTTTTTGTGTGTTGTTCGAATCTATGTACCTGTGATGCTGCTGCAAGCAACATTTTCTATGTACCTGCACCTTACTGTAATTGTGCAGGCAATAGTAAACTCAACTTAACCTGGCTTGACCATAGGGTAATGATTATCGAGGTAACTTCTTTCCTCTGGCAATGTAACATGGCTGCTCACTATGTAATATGGCTCATTATCTGGAGTGTGACCTAAACACATACATACAAACTAGAGCATGCTACTTAGCCCCTTGTGTCCACCACTGCCATTTAGTAAGATCGTGACAGACCAGCTTGTAACCACTGTATCCCATTATATCGCTGGTAATCTGTGACCCCTTTGCATGTCCGATATCCGTCTGCTACTGTCTTCAAAATCTTCAGTCTCTGCTTCCACCACCTTTGAAGGGGAGATCCAAAGACTCTCTACCCTCTGAGAGAAATAACATTGCCTCAGCTCTGGAATGAGTGACCCATTCTTTTTAAACAGTTCGAGATGCTCGCCCCACAAAACGAAACACCCTCTCCATATCCACCTCTTGAAATTATTTATTTAAATCGAGTCCCGTCTCCCACTTCCAAACTCTATCTTCAACAAGCCTTGGCTGTCCAACCTTTCCTCGAAAGACTACCTGCACATTCCAGGTGCATGGTGTTTTTCAAGCTGGGGCTGTGGACAATACGTGTGTCCAGGTATCCCCTTCATTTTGCACCGACAGCAGGAATCTTCGTCTACATCAGCACATTACCATAGGCGTGTCTTTTATGGGCAGGAGGATGGTGCAGTGGGTAGAGCTGTTGCCTCACAGTGCCAGAGACCCAGGTTTGATCCTGATCTCTGGTGCTGTCTGCCTGGAGTTTTCACGTTCTCCCCGTGACCCTGGTGCTTGGTTCCTTCCCTCATCCCAAAGACATGTGGGTTGGTGGGTTAAATTGTTCTGAAATTGTAGGTGTGGTGGAATCTGGGGGGGGGGGGGGGTTAGTTGATATGATTGTGGAGAGAATTTAAAAAATAATTGAGGATTGCTGTAGGATGTACATGGGTGGTTAATTAGTTTAGCTTAGAAATACAGCATGGAAACAGGCTCTTCGGAGCCCACCGAGTCCACACCGGCCATCAATTACCCCATTCACACTAGTCCTATGTTATTCCCACTTTCTCATCAACAAGGACCCACGAGGCACATCTGTGGGGTATGGGAGGACACAGGAGCAGCCAGAGGAAACCCAAGCAGTCACAAGGTGAAGGTGCAAACCACACAGGCAGTAGCCAAGGTCAGGATCGAACCCGGGTCTCTGGCACTGTGAGGCAGCAGCTCTACCAGCTGCGCCACTGTGCTGCCCCAATGGTTGGTGTGGACAGTGGGCCAAAGGCACTGTGATTCTACATTGAACCAAGGTCGTAACACACTAGACTAAAAAGGAGCACTACTTTAAATAAGAATAACAGCATCATCCAAACAAATTCTCTGTCCATTATCATATTGAGAGCTGCTTGAGCTCACTGAGTTTATAGTGATTGTCTTTGGACGGAGGCAACACTTCAGAAATTACCTCCGTAAATTAAAAAAGATACAACAGATGCTGGAAATCTGACAACAAAGCAGAAATTACTGTGACCACTCAGCAGGCCAGGCAGCATCTGTGGAGAGAGAAAGAATTAACCTTCCAGGTCTGAGACCCTTCAACAGAACATGTATGTCTCAGAAATTACTTTATTGAATATAGGATTATAAAGTCTTAGGGATTAGAGTCAGAGAATCATACTGAGCAGAAAAAGGCTATTTGGCCCACTATTTCCATGCTAACCATCAAGTTCTCATCTATACCAATCCACATTTCTAGCACTTGATCCATAGCTCTCCATACATTGGTGACTCAAGTGCTTCTCTAGATCCTTCCCTAGTGTTGTGAGAGTCTCGGCCTCTGTTACCCTCTCTTGGCAGTGTGTTCCAGATTGCATCCACCCCTTCCATAGAGCTGATTTCTTTACTTCACTCTGGGTGAAAAAAAATGTAAACCAGTGCCTGCAGTTCCTTGTTTCTGCATTCTGCAAAAATTCTTCCTCCTGAACGTCCACTCCTGGCCTTGAACCTCTGGTTTTAGGCCCCACAGAAATGGGGGAAGTATCTTATTATCTACCCTGCAAACTTCAGGTCATGATGAGGTTACAGAAATATATTGTATGTGTGGCTTGTTTAACTTTCCATGTCTCCTCTGCATTCCTCGGCGAAGGTACATAATGGTGCCACATTGTGAGAAACCTTGTCACCTCCGAGTCATCCATCATAGAACCAGTCCCATCAGCCCATTGCATCCACGCCAACCATCACGTGCTAACCTGGGTATTATACTTAAGTACGGCAATAATCTCACTGACCTGTATGCAACAAAACAAATCTCACTGTACCTTGGTACACTTTAAAAAAAATCAAACTAAACTTTATTCACAATAAAAATATATACAAAACAAGAACTGCGCAACAATTTCTTCTGACATTTTCAGAGGCTATACAGAAATTATTCAAAAGACAAGCCCGTGGTAGTGTTCACAGAAATATCTTTATACCCAGTAACCTGGCCACTCCTGTGGCCCCTTGGGGCCATATCCCTTCCCTCATTTGAGGGGTGTCTCCACCACACACTACCCCCCAATGTCCAGTAGCGGAAGGACCCTAGATGCTGGTCTGCCCCCACAGAGCCTTGGCTCACACACACCAAGCTTCAGTGTGTCCCTGAAATGTACCTTGCTACACATGATAATAAAAAAAACATTGAACCATTGAATACTAATCCTCTTCACTCCCACCCCTCATCACAATTCTCCTGGGACTAGACAACTTAACTCTGAATATCAGTCTGAAGAAGGGTCCTGACTCATAACATCACCTAGCCATGTTCTCCAGAGCTGCTGTCTGACCTGCTGAGTGACTCCAGCACTTTGTGCATATTTTGGAAACCGTATTTTTGGAATCTGCACTTCCTTCTTTCTCTAACTTTACCCATACATCTTAGGAAAGCGGAGGACCCGGAGGAATTCCACCGGGAGAATGTGCAAACTCAACGCAGGTAGAATCCGAGGCCAGGATGAATCCTGGTTCTCTGTGGCTGTAAGGCTGTGGGTTTGTGAGTCCTTTAGTTCATGATTGAGGAAGAGATCACGGTGCGCATTGGGTAGTTGTGCGTTCTCTGCTCCCCATATCACTCCTTATCTGTTTTGGGGCAAATCAGTGAGTTGTTATTTATTTATTTATTTTTTCATCAAAAAATAATTTATTCAATCACGATTAAAAATAATATTTACAAACAAAAGCCGTTGTAACGCACCCACCGCCATAAATACAAAATCAGCAAATTTTCAAATAACTATAATACAATCCTCATTGTGGATACACTCCACTCCCCGCAGTGCCCAGTGGTCTTGGATATTCCCCAGGGTGGCCATGGACAGCGCCTAGTCCCTCTCTAAAACTACCCGGGCCGGACGTAATCCCGGAAAAGGGGCAGGCAGCTGGCTCGGGCAGAGCTCTCTTCTGACTGGCTCCGTGACTCGCGGATGGCCAGCTTGGCCAGGCCTAAGAGCAACCCAACCACAACATCTTCAGTCCCACCCTCTCCCCTAGTGAGTTATTATTGATAGGAGTCACTCAAGTCAAGTCAAGTCAAGTCAAGTCAAGTTTATTTGTCACATACACATACGAGATGTGCAGTGAAATGAAAATGGCAATGGCAAAAGACAAACAACCAAACAACCAAACAAATTATAAACACAATCATAACACACATATTATTTTACATAATAAATAATGGAAGGAAAAACGTTCAGTAGAGTTAGTCCCTGGTGAGATAGGCGTTTACAGTCCGAATTGCCTCTGGGAAGAAACTCCTTCTCAACCTCTCCGTTCTCACCGCATGGCAACGGCGGCGTTTGCCTGACCGTAGCAGCTGGAACAGTCCGTTGCAGGGGTGGAAGGGGTCTCCCATGATTTTATTTGCTCTGGAGTTGCACCTTCTGTTGTATAGTTCCTGCAGGGGGGCGAGTGAAGTTCCCATAGTGCGTTCGGCCGAACGCACTACTCTCTGCAGAGCCTTCTTGTCCTTGGCAGAGCAATTCCCAAACCAGATGGTAATGTTCCCGGACAAGATGCTTTCCACCGCCGCTGCGTAGAAGCACTGGAGGATCCTCGGAGACACTCTGAATTTCCTCAATTGCCTGAGGTGGTAAAGGCGCTGCCTTGCCTTACTCACCAGTGCTGAGGCGTGTGATGACCATGTCATATCCTCGGAGATGTGGACTCCCAGATATTTAAAACAGTTCACCCTATCCACAGGATCCCCATTTATCCTCAATGGAGTGTACGTCCTCGGATGATGTGCCCTCCTAAAGTCCATGATCAGCTCCTTCGTTTTTTTGATGTTCAAGAGGAGGCTGTTATCCTGGCACCAGAGTGCTAGATCAGCCACCTCCTCCCGGTAGGCCTTCTCATCGTTGTCTGAGAACAGGCCCACCGCCACAGTGTCATCAGCAAACTTAATTATTGAATTGGAGCTGAACCTAGCCACACAGTCATGTGTGTACAGGGAGTACAATAGGGGGCTGAGGACGCAACCCTGGGGCGATCCTGTGCTCAGGGTGAGGGACTCCGATGTATTCCCTCCCATCTTGACTACCTGGGGCCTGGCGGTGAGAAAGTCCAGGACCCAGGCACACAGGGAGGTGTTGAACCCCAATTCCATTAGCTTCCCGGCCAGTCTGGTGGGGACTATCGTGTTGAAGGCTGAACTGTAGTCTATGAACAGCATCCTCACGTAGCCCCCCTTCTGGCTGTCCAGATGGGAGAGAGCGGTGTGCAAGACCTGGGAGACCGCATCGTCCGTGGACCTGTTCGGACGATATGCGAACTGCAACGGGTCCATGTTCCGAGGGAGGAAGGCGCAGATGTGTTTCTTCACCAGCCTCTCAAAGCATTTCATGACTACCGAGGTAAGGGCCACCGGACGGTAGTCATTCAGACAGGCTGGGGAGGCATTTTTTGGTACCGGTACAATGATGGATTTTTTGAAGCAGGCAGGGACCACGGACTTGTCCAGGGAGAGGTTGAATAATGTAGTGAACACTGGAGCTAGCTGCGTAGCACAGGACTTGAGTACTCGCCCCAAGATGCCATCGGGGCTGCAGCTTTTCTCGTGTTCACCCGTGTCAGAGCCCTCCTCACGTCGTGCTCGGACAGCGAGAATGTGTGCACATTCCTCCCTTCAGCTTCGGTAGCCAGCCCGCTGTCGGTATTGTCGATAGTCGGCAGACCTGGAGTGGTGTTGCCCCTCTCGAAACGAGCGTAAAAGGAGTTCAGGTCGTCAGCTAGGGAGGTGCCGGCACATGCGGATGAGGAAGGGGTGCTCCGATAGTTGGTTACAATCCGTAACCCCTGCCACAGGCTTCTGGTGTCCTGCTGCTCCATCTGTAACTCCATCTTGTCCCTGTACCTTCTCTTTGCGTCCTTCACCGCCCTTCGCAGTCGGTAGGACTCTGCCTTGTAGACGTCCATGTTTCCTGATGCCAGGCCCGAGTTGTAGGCAGCGGTGCGAGCATTCAGGGCCACACGAACAGACCTGTCTACCCAGGGTTTTTGGTTCGGAAAGGTGCTTCTGCACTCGCAGTCCATCAGAGCAAAGCTCACAGTGATCAACGCAATGTGTTTGAAAAAGTGTGAAAACAAATATTCCCAATGTGAGGCCAAAACATTTTTCAAAATTAATCCTTAAGTACTGTGCAAAGAAGTGAATAAACATGTGCCACAAATGTGAATGTGGGAGGCAGTGTGTACTCTCTTTCCCTACGGACAGCACTTTGCCAAAGTATACTCTGTTTTTAAATAAATATCACTGCTAAAAGTTAGTCTCGTACCACATTCACATCAAATTACCCAGTGTCTAAGTACCAGTGTCTTAACTTCATCCCACCAGGTACTTGACATCACCCCCATCAAATAAATACCCTCGAGCATAGTTGGGAAACGCACAGGGATGCATCACAAGTTCATAAGTTATAGGAGCAGAATTCGGCCATTTAGCCCATCGAGTCTACTCCGCCATTCAATCATGGATCAGAGGTCAGCTGTACCTCCACACAGAGAAAGGGAAGAGAATGGAGTGGAAAACATTGCAGGAATGGATGTGGTCTCAAAGTCAACACAGCAAAGCACAATAAAATGATGATAGGTGGTCCTACCTTCCTCCGAACTCCATGGGGAGGGAATCTGAGCCACAGAGGTGGGTTGGCCACCTGATGGAGACCGAGGGAAGCTCAGTGTGGGAGATCTATCATGAAATTGCAGCTTTAATTCATGAGTTGTGTTGGTAGTTAATAAGTTGCCTGTTTGGTGCACGAGTTGTCCCACTGGGTTAAAGACTTGTCCCTCTAGGTTCATGAGTAGGCCCGCTAGTTAATAAATTGGAATTGCATCTTTGGTTAATGTTAGTGTGATGGTGATGAATGTTATGGTGAGAGTGACGATGACCACCGCTATGTCTTGCCAGGAGTGATGGGCATGGACACCATGAAGAGTGACCTTAACCATTCTCTGCCGGGGCCATTGATCTCATCATCTGGACACTGAGTGGTTTCATAGAGAGCATGGGTTACATGGCCCCTGCCCCAGTGCCTCTCGTTGGACAAGATAATGCTGCAGAAGGTTGGTGGCATGTGCTTGGTCACCATGTGGACCAGGCATGAAGAACCAGTTGGTCTTTCTCTGAAGGTCTGTTCTATAACCATGAAAAATGGGTTAGAACAAAAAGCACAAAGGAAGGTGGAACAATAAAGCAAGGAGTGAGGAAACAACTCAGAGTAAAGCACAGAAGGAGGCCATTTGGCCCTTTGTGTCTGTGCCAGGTAATAGTAGTCAAACCAAGTTAATGTCCTTGCAGTTTTCACAGTGCTGCTGTCTCACCGCTCCAGTGTACCAGGTTCAATTTGAACTCCAGTGCTACGCGTGGGATGTTTTTTGACTGGGTGGGTTTCCACTAGATGTTCCAGTTGCATCACTAATCCCAAAGACTAAAATTGTGTTGGCAGAATGGTGGCCATAATAGGTGAGCGTTGGAATAGGGGGGTGGTCGATGGGTATCATGGATAATAAAATAGAATTAGAAATAAACCCTATTTTCACACAGAGGGTGGTGGGTGTATCGAACAAGCTGCCAGAGGAGGTAGTTGAGGTTGGGACTATCCCAATGTTTAAGAAGCAGTTAGACAGGTACATGGATAGGAGAGGTTTGGAGGGATATGGACCAAATGCAGGCAGGTGGGACTAGTATAACTGGGACATGTTGGCCGGTGTGGGCAAGTTGGGCCGAAGGGCCAGTTTCCACACTGTAGCCCTCTATGACTCTATGAATCTCGAAAAGGGTTAGTGTAAGTGGGTGCTTGCTGGTCAGTACAGACTCAATGGGCCGAAGGGTCTATTTTCATGCTGAATCTCTCTATGAGTCTAGGATTCCATGCAATCTCTCTAGTTTGTGGTGGAAGTTCACCAATGTCAAACTCACACTATTCTTTTGGGGAACGGCTGTAACAAGCCAGATGATAAATTTTATTCACTTTATTCTATCTGATGCAGACACAGACCCACAACTAACCCCGACAAAGGACAATGCAGTACGAAAAAGGCCACAGAGGAATGGAGGCAATTAATACTACCAATGTGCAATGATATAGCACCTTTAGCTTCATACACAATCCCAAGGTGCTTGTCGGGGCTCTGATCAAAGAAAATGTGAATGACATTTTAAAGTATTGTTCAAACTGATTGAAGGAGTGTATGATACAACAATCATAGATACAGAATTTGACTGGAGTGATCCCTTGCCTGATCTGCAATTTAAAACGATTTTTGTGGTCTGACTGTGAACCGCAACTCTGTTTGGCACAAACATGATGGGCCAAAGGGCCTGTCCCTGTGCTGTACTGTTTGATATTCTACATTCTGCATCCTGAGGCAAAACTGTGGGGCGGCATGGTGGCGCAGAGGTAGAGTTGCTGCCTTACAACTCAAGAGAACTGTGTTCGATCATGACCAAGGGTGTCTGTACGGAGTATGTACGTTCTCCCCGTGACCCCGTGTGTTTTCTCTGGGTGCTCCAGTTTCCTCCCACATTCCAAAGACGTGCAGGTTTGTAGGTTAATTAGCTTTTGTAAGTTGTCCCTAGTGTGTAGGCTGAGAACTACAGGTGATCATTGGACGGTGCAGACTCGGTGGGCCGAAGGGCCTGTTTCCAAGGTGTATCTCTAAACTAAACTAAACTAAACAAACCTGTCATGCTGGCTAATCTTTCACCCTCTCACTTATCAAGAACTGATCTAAGTCTGGCTCAAAAACCACCCTTCGTGGAAAAGATTTCCACAGGGGTACGACTCTCTGAGAAAAATTCACCTAACTTTATTTTAAATGGCCAATCTCTCATTTTCAATAATTCCTTGTTCCAGATTCTACCATAGGGGGACACATCCACTCTCCATTCATTCTGTCAAGACTCCTTAGGATTATAGCAAAGTTCCTTTTCACTCTTGTAATCACTCACAGACACAAGCCTAGCCTGACCAACCTTTCATCATAAGACTTTTTGAAGGCATTAGTGGGTTTGAAGGCACTGGGCCTGTACTCGCTGGAGTTAATAAGAATGAGGGGGACCTCATTCAAACTTATTGAACAGTGAAGGGCTTGGATAGAATGAATGTGGAGAGGATGTTTTCACTAGTGGGAGAGTCAAGAACCAGGGGCCATAGCCTGGATATTTTTAAGGTAATTATTGACAAATTCTTGATTAGTGTGGGAGTCAGGGGTGTCAGGCAAGAGAATAGGGTTGAGAGGGAATATATATATCAGCCATGATTGAATGCCAAGTAGACTTGATGGGCAGAATGGCCTAATTCTGCTCCTAGAACTTATGAACTTATGAAGACAACCTGCCAAATCCAGGTATCATTCAAGTGACTTTCTCTGAACTGTTTCCAATGAATTAACATCCTTGCTTAGGTGTGGACATGAATACTTTACACAGTGGTTCAGACTAATCTCCCAATGATGAAAGTCAAGTAGAGGGCCATGAATTTCCTAAGACTAGGCTTATGAGGCGTGGTGGAAATCTTTGTAGACCCTAGAGCTGGGGGAAATTGCAAGGCTGAGGAAGTCACAGGATGACTTGTGAGACCTGGAGCCACTGCAACAGAAGGAGCAGAAGAGAGGAGGCAGAATTCACACTATGCTGAATGAAGCCTTCCCCTACTTGAATATGCCTTCAGCAAATCTTGTTACTTGGGAAAATTTGTTTCATATTTGTAAGTTAAACCTCGTCTGTTCATAAGCTACATCCAGGAGATGACCAACATAAACAAAAACCATCTGGTGCTGAGAAATATTTAATTCAGTGAGTAACTACCAATTGTTTCTGTCTCCAGCTAAGAGCTGGTTTATGAGGTTTTTAAATTAGTTTGAGTGGGTACAAAAGTTCCAAAGCTCTTACTAACTATTCACATCAATCAGCAATTTTCAAATACAGTAATGCACCACAGTAATGTTCTCAATGTGAATTGGGATAATCTGCACGATACTTTCTAAGGTTCAGGAACATTTGTCCCTCGTTTTCTCTGTTGGCATTGCTAGAACTGTCTGTGTCTGCTTGCTTAGAAATAATAATGAACCCCTCTTCTGCTCCACCCGAATTTCATCTCCAGCTTTTGTGCTTAGACACAAAAAGCTGGAGTAACTCAGCGGGACAGGCAGCATCTCTGGATCGTTTTGGGTCGAGACCCGTCTGAAGAAGGGTCTTGACTCAAAAATTCACCAATTCCTTCTCTTCAGACATGCTATCTGTCCCATTGATTTACTCCATCTTTTTGTGTCTATCTTCGGTTTAAACCAGTATCTGCAGTTCCTTCTTACACAGCTTTTGTGCTTGTCTTTTCTTCAGTCTGTCTTGATATTGGACAGTGGTCTGAACAGGGCTCAAAGACAATCATCAGGCGCTAATCCATGGCATGGTGAATGGTCAGAGGGTTGTCACCTTGTCGTGGTGGAGAAGCCTAAGATCCTGAGACCCTGGTAGATCCTGGTACCTGTGCTCGTGGTAGAGTCACCGTTGGTGGGCAGGTCGAAGGGGAGGTACATGATAAAGCATGGACCAAGAAGAACTCAGTGGTGAAACCAGTGCAGAATGGTGGCTGGCCAATAGGTAGAGCAGCACAATGGCTGAGAAGGTGGAAGAAGACTGCAGTAGGGAGAGACTCCCAACCATGCTGGAGTCCAAGCCGATGGACCTGGGTCCGTCTCTGTCGAGGATCGTTCACGAAGGACCAACCAGGAGGAAAATCATACTCAACCTCGAATGATCACAAATGGTGATGAATAGTTAGAGCAATAATTCAGAATCACTTAAAACATTAATAAAACCCGTGCCTGTGATGAAATCAATGAATATTCTACAGCTCCCAACTTTGCTTGACTTAACTGTACAGCTGTTCTATTGAAAAGCTCTGTGCAACACTCTCCACCCCATGCCCCGATGTAAAGGGGGAGGCCTCCCTTGTAGAGAGACCTCCACTGGGGACCGCCCCCGCCGTCAGATGGTAACATGGCGTGTCCGGATGGAAGAGACGAAGGCGAGGAGGTGTGGAGTGTGCAGCAGCATCCTGTACAGTACACGTCTCCCTGCGTCACAGAACATCTCGGAACGGCAGCTCATGTTGTGTAGGGCTGGCTCCCAGGAAATATTTCAGAGCCTGTGCTGATGAGCAATTCCGGCGGAGCGGGGATAAGCTCGGTCCTGAATCACTCTGAGCACACGCCTCTCCTCGACACCCACCGTGACAGGGTGAGGACTGGCCCCCCTCGCAGTTACAACACCCCCCTCCCCCTGAGGAGCAACGCGCTGGCTGAAGATGACCAGGTTCCTCACTCTTAACACACCACGCTAGAAGCTAGGCAGACCCCGTGTGGTGAGTCGACTGATGCCCACCACCAGGAGTCGCAAAACCCCCCTTAGGCAACGGCCCCGGTGGTCACGTGGTCAGAGTGTGCCGTCTGGGAGGGTGCTCCGCGTATATGTAACTCCATGGAGTCCTGAGACGGAGAGCCGCCACCTGGGTACGCCGCATACCAAGGACTGGCCACCCTCCTCTAATGGGAGACTCAGGACCACTGCGGAAACCCAGTGCTTCCTATCTCCCCAAAAGAAACCCACTAGCATCTTCTGTATCGTGGTTGCAAAAATAGAGGGCAGGACAAGAGTGGCCAGTCGGTACCAAAACATGGAGTCCACCAGCTGGTTTATGACCAGCACTCTGGAATTAAAAAACTCTAAGCAAGCCTGACCAGCACCACAGACGGGGACGATGACTTTCGTCTCCAGCTCTTGCTAGTTCGCCGGCCAAGCATCTTCGGTAGGACTCAGGTAGACCCAGGCAGAGGAGGTGCGTGGTGCTCCACGCATAAGATGATAAGATGTCATCTCATCCGGCAGGGAGTCCACTCTTTTTATCTCTCTCTCTCTCTCTCTCTCTCTCTCTCTCTCTCTCTCCCTCCCTCTCTCTCTCTCTCCTCTCTCTCTATCCTTCTCCCTCTCCATCTCTCTCTCTCTCCCTCTCTCTCTCTTTCTCTCTCTTATCATCTCTGTCATTCTCCCTCTCTTTTTCTCTCTTTTTCTCTCATTCTCCCTCTCTCTTTCTCTCTCCCTCTTTCTCTCTTTCTCCCTACTGTCAGATTTAGATGAAATTATTTTCAACACCATTGGTAAGATGTATATTTCTCATTAATGCTTAACCAGAAATTGCTTAGATTTTGAGAAAATAACCTGCTTGCTGTAAGACTCACCCTTTAAATGCTTTCTTCTAAACCCATAAGCCATTGTTTTCAAAAGCCAAACTTTAATTGTTTTTTTCCAAATCCTTGCTAGATTTAACGTCCTGAAACAAGACAGTGGGATGGAGAAGAGGGAAGTGGCAAAACAAATCCAACGGTTCAATAACCTGGGCTGACTGGCACATTATATAATGAGAGACGGCTGGCATGATCAGAATTGAACTGGATCTGCACACTTCATCTGCCAAGAAAGAATTGCTGTCCCTGTTGAGTTCTTTTGGCTGGAGTTTATTTGTAATGTTGGCGAGCAGCCAGCCCTTTGTCCTTTCCTCTAATACTTAAATGGTCTATTGCTAAGCTTATAAACTAAATAGGTTCTGTGGTCACTTTTGTCACTCTACTGGGGTAGAACAACTCTCTGCCCAATACTGGACACAGAAGAGGGCCTTTTGGAAGGAAAAGCACAACACCATGAGGCAAAAATAACAATTAAATATATATCACTGCTGGATCGCAGCAGATAGTGGTCATTTAGCGATTAACTGTTGTAGAAAATATAATTCTTATTAAGTCCAGTTCAAACGTTACTTCTTCCAGAAATGCACGTTCCTGAAGCGTGTAGCAAATTACATTGACTCTTAAAATGGAGTAATGCAAATCTGGCAAATACAGCCGTGATTTTCCTGATGGATGGCAGTATTCCAATATGGACACAATATGGCAGTATTCCAACTGTCGTTGTTAATGGACTACAGACAACTGCAGCAAACATACAGGAAACCTGCCTCGTGTCCCATGAAAGGCAATCATATGTAGTCCAGTATTTCAATAGCATCGGGATGCATCCCAAGGCAACGTGAGATTCGAGGTTCACCTGCTCTGGTCTGTGACACTGAATGAAGGGTGCCAGAATGTGAAGGAAGGGACTGCAGATGCCGGTTTACACCGAAGATAGATGAAAAATGCTGGAGTAACTCATTGGGTCAAGCAGCATCTCTGAAAAAAAGGAACGGGTGATGTTTCGGTTCCAGAACCTTCTTCGGACTGAGAGCCAGGGGAGGGAAACTAGAGATATAAAAAGGTACAAAGAACAAATGAATGAAAGGTATGAAAAGAACAAATCAAAGCCAACCAGACGATGAAGGGAAGGTGGAGTCCACAATGGTCCATTGTTGTTTGAGGAGAAGGTGATAATGAGTGGATACAAACAGTGAAGGATACTGGGACTTGCTACGTTCCCTGGTCTGTCATCCAGGGTGAGGATACTAGGACATGGCATAAATCTTTCGCAGCAATTGGCTGCTTCCATTACATCTGCCCTGACTGGGATGTTGGAAAGAGAGATCAATGGAGAATCACTGAATCATAATATAGGAGGCCATTTGGCCCATCATGTCTGAGACCTGCTATTCTGCTACTCCCCTATACAGTTACCCTTCCAGGCAAGTCTCTTTAATTCTGGAAAAACCTGCCCTACATCCTCATTGTCCTTTGTATGGCTTCCAGAATTGTTAAGCTATAGTTCACCGCAGACCCAATCACAGAAATCCTACATACAAACATATACATTAGGAGCAGGAGTAACCCACTCAGTTCCTCATGCCTGCTCCATAATTTAATAAGTGATCTGATTGGAGCCTCTTCTCTACATTCACAACCACCTCTGGTAGCCCTTAACTCCCCTTTTGTCTATCTATTTCTGCCTTAAAATATTTTCAGACTCTGCTTCCTCTGCCCCTTGAAGAAGTGTTCCAAAGACTCAAGACCCTTTGAAAATTGTTCACCGAAATTCTGAATTAATTGGGCAACCCCTATAAAAAAAAAAATATTACACATGGGATAAACAAATAAGGTAGAATTAAGAGTGAGTGCATGGCAGTCCCACCGTGAACGGGATGTGAAAGAGATGATTGATGCAGGAGTCAGATATCAGTCAGAAAAAAGATATCCTTAAGCCTGGACATCCCAGCTTTCAATCTCTTGCTTCTTCTCTCAGAAGATTGGAAAGTCCAAACTTGGTGAGACCTTCACAGTGAATTGTGGAGCTCTGGGGACTGTTGTAGAGCTGTGGGATCTAGGAGTACAGGTGCATAGTTCCCTGAAAGTGTAGTCATAGGTATATAAGGCGGTAAAGAAGGTTTTTGATTCATTACCCTTCATCAGTCAGGTTATTGAGTACGGAAGTTGGAACATTTATGTTACAATTGTACAAAGCATTCGAGAGACCGAATTTGAAATGTTGTGTTTAGTTTTGGTAATTTTACTATAGGAAAGATATCATTAAGTTGGAAGGAGTGCAGAGCCGATTTACGAGGATGTTGCTGGGACTCAAAAGCCTGAGATGCAGGGAGCTAGGTCAGGCAGGCTGAGAATTTATTCCTTGGACTGCATGAGGCTGAGGGGTGATCTTATAGAAGTGTATAAAATCATGCGAGGAATAGATAAGTTGGCTCGTTGGCGGCGCGACTCACTGTTGCAGCGGCCCCTACAGCCTGTCTGTCTTTTTTTTATTTTTTGTCTAGTTAAATGTAGTGTTGGTGTTTTTTAATACTGGTTTTAAATGTGTATATGTGGGGGGCGGGGGAAACCGTTTTAAATCTCTTCCCTGTCCGGGAGACCTGACCTTTTCCCTGTCGGGTCTCCGTTGTTGTTGGGGCCTAGCACCGTGGAGCGGCCTCCAACCTGAACGACCCGGGGGCTCTGGAGACTGCGGAGCTGCGGACTACTCACCATCGTGGGGCTGGCCGGCCTCGGAGCGTGGGGAGCGGCGGTGACTGGCTGCTGCGACTCGACTCCTGGGGCCCGGAGGCTCCAGCAACGCAGCCGCAGGTCCGGTGGACTGGGTCATCGGGAGCTCAGGGATCCGGGGGGAGAGACCTCTTCCCGGAGCTCCCGCAATGCGACTTCTCCAGCCCGTGTCGCGGGGTTGGAACGACCCGGAGCGGGGATGTACATCGCCCGGCGCGGCTTCATGGCCGTGGGACATTCCAGCGCCCGCCGGGGGCTCCAACATTGTGACATTTAGACCGGGAGCGGGGCCGTAAATCGCCCGGCACGGCCTAAAATGGCCGTGGGACTTATCATCGCCAGCCTGGAGCTTGGACATCGGGAGAGACATGGAGAACGGGGAGAGAAAAGACTTTGCCTTCCATCACAGTGGGTTCACTGTGATGGATGTTTGTGTGAATTCAATTGTGTGTATGTCTGTAGGAAATTGTCTTTGTTTGTATGGCTGTGGAAACGGAATTTCGTTTGAGCCTCACTGGGGCTCAAATTGCAATAAATGGTATTGTCATTGTCATAAGGTAAAATTGACAGAATCTTTGGTTTTACCACTAAACGGAATCAAGAACCATAGGTTGAGTGAAATCCAGGTGAGAAGCGAAAAACTTAATAAAGGCCGATAAACCTGAGGGGCAATGTTTTCAGAGTCAGAGGGTGGTGTAATAATCTTTCAAAACTCTTTAGATTCTGTAGTGTCCATGACCTGTCTTTTTAAGAAGGGAGAGGAGAAAACGGGGTAGTTAGCCTAACATCGGTAGTGGGGAAACTGCTAGAGTCAGTTATTAAAGATGGGATAGCAGCACATTTGGAAAGCGGGGAAATCATTGGACAAAGTCAGCATGGATTTACGACAGGTAAATCATGGAATCTTATAGAAAGGATGTTTTGATAGGGGATATGGGACTTCCAGAAGGCTTTCGACAAGGTCCCACATGGCACATGGCATTGGGGGTTCAGTATTGATGTGATAGAGAACTGGCTGGCAAACAGGAAGCAAAGAGTAGGAGTAAACGGGTCACATGGCAGGCAGTGACTATTGAGCCAGGCTCAGGGCAGCTGTTTCAATATATATTAATGATCTGGATGACTGTGATTCCATGACACTTAGCTGGGGGGCAAAAGGGAGGATGTAGGAGACCAAAGACTTGGATAGGTGGGTGAGTCCTTGATGCAACTGTTCCAGTGAGGTTTCCATTTTTAGGCACGGGAAACAAAATCTAACGGTGGCCCAGCAGTTGTAGTTTCTCCAACAAGAGGAAACATCCTCTTCACTCCTACTCTGTTAAGACGCCTCAGGGTTTTTATATGGAGCAATCAATCCCCCTGGGGAGACTTACTTTCATTTATTTATCTCTAGTACAAAATTCAGGGTTGGACAGGCTAGATGCAGGAAATAGCTCCCGATGTTGGGGAAGTCCTAAGGGGTTTAAGGATAAGGGGGAAATCCTTTAAAAACGAGATGAGGAGAACTTTTTTTCACACAGAGAGGTGATCTCTGTCTCCAAAAGGCCAGTTCATTGGCTAATAAGAGGAGTTAGATGTGGCCCTTTAGGGGATCAGAGGGTTAGAGATACAGCACTGAGTTGGAAACCATGATCATATTTTGGCCCGAACTGAATCACCTATTGAATTTCATGTGGGTAAATGCACAGCATCTTTTACAGGGAAGAACCATATTAAGGCAAAGCGATAAATCTTTAGGAGTGTGGGCAAACCAGAGCAGAGGGTGGTGAATGTATGTACGACCTGTCAGAGGAGGTAGTTGAGGCAAATATTATAACAGCATTTAATAGACACTGGACAGGTACATGGATAGGATCAGGATCTGGGCCAAATTAAGGCAGACTGTCTTAGATACTCTTGGTCCGCTGTATAAATTGAGCCATGGGCTGTTTCCGTGCTCATGACTGTGATACTACTCTTACAGATGCAATGGTTTCTTCCAAGGAACTGATAACTCTTCCAGTCTTCCTTGGAGAATCCCCAAGGTACACAAGAAAAAGCTGGACTCTGAAACTCAGGGTTTTTATATGGAGCAATCAAATCCCCCTGGGGAACTTCTACATTTATTTATCTCTGTACTAATCACCAATAACAATAGCTCGGAACTAATTTCAATAATAATTTACATAGGAGACAGGGGGAGTTGTCTCCAAAAGGAAATAAGGAGAATGAAACCCTTCTTCAGACATGAAGAAACGGGCCTTTTGGCCCACTGAATCACCATTGACCAGTGGGTTTACATTTTAATGCAAACCTATACATCTTTGGAGTGTGGGAAGAAACCGGAGCACCCGGAGAAAACCCATGCGTTCACTGGGAGAATGTACAAACTCCGTACAGACAGCACTCGTAATCAGGATCAGGATCTGGTGCTTTAAGGCAGCAACTATTCCGCTGTGCCACTGTGCTGCCCTCAACCTACTACTACAGATGCAATGACTTGTTATGATCCAGCATAGGGAGTGACAATTGAATCGTCCAAAACGGAATTGTATAAATGGCTGAAATTGGCAACACAGAGATGCAGCCAGTAAAGCAGCTGCCTCATGATGCTAGAGACCCAGGTTCAATCCTGACCTCAATGCTGTCTATGTAGAGCCTACTCATTCTCCCTTTTGACCCTGTGGGTTCCTCCAGGTGCTCCAGTTTCCACCCACATCCCAAAGGCATTTGGTGGTTGGTAGGTAAATTGTTCAATATTGGCAAGGTCAAATCTGGGGAGAGTTCATGTGAATTTGGACTTTTTTTTAATGGGATTAATGTGGAATAAATATGAATGGGTGGTTGATGATCGATGTGTGCAGTGGATGGAGGGGACCGTTCCCAGTGTTTTTCTCCTGACTCTCCTGGGGACACAGTGAGACTATACGAGTGACTGTTTAAAGGATCCAGCACCATCAGAGAGGCAGCAATGGCTCTGTCATTCAAGATTCTACGATGATTTGAGTCAGCGAGCTTTCCAGTTTTTATAGGGCAAAACTTTGCTGCAGGACAACAATACATGACACACTCACTCACTCTGTAGCCCGTGGTGAGTGGACCTTCTCTGCTGGCAGCTCGAATATCCCGAACATGCTCAGGAATCTGAAACAAATCCCACCCTTCCAGAGAGGATTAAGACTTTCTCTCTTCTTTCGAGAGGGACAAGGTGGTAGGCTCTGTTAGTGACTGCCCCTCAAGTAATCTTTCAGCATGGGTTGAAGTCCAGGCCAGACAGGGAAGGGGAAATTTACAGTCACCACAGTTAATGTCAAGTGTCAGGAAACAATCCTAACACGATGCCAAGGAATTCAGAGAAGCTAATGCTTTGTTGTAACTCGAGTACGCTTGTTCATAAATTCATGTTCATAAGTGATCGGAGCAGAATTAGGCCATTTGGCCCATCAAGTCTACTCCTCCATTCAATCATGGCTGATCAATCATTCCCGCTCAACCCCATTCTCCTGCCTTATCCCTCGGATCCATGACACCCGCAAAAATCAAGTTTCTATCAATATCTGCCTTAAAAATATCCATCGACTTGGTCTCTGCATCAGTATCAATAGCTCGAGTTAGAAAAGGGTTAAAGCTTTAGAGTTTTGTGCTCAGAACAAACCAAACCACAGGCCACGATAACCAATTTTGAAGTCTCTTCGTCATTGAGGGGGATCTGCTATTTTGATTAGAAACATGAGGCAGATTGTCTGGTTGAATGTTTCACTTTGATTTGATAGATGGATTGCAAATGGATTTTGTTAGCACACTACGCACAGAGATGCTGTCTGGTCGAGTTTGAAAACGTTATATTTGATGTTGGTATGATTTGTTGTGAAGGGTGAGTCATGAGATGGGATTACAGTCTTTGAATCAACCCACACTGAGGCCTATTTGTTGGTCTGTCGAAGGAATGTCATTGAACAACCAGGGTGAATAACCAGATGTCTAATGTGAAGTACTTAGTTGAGGAAGGGTTGGAGCTCAAACACCACTCAAGAGAAATGGGCACAAAGACACACCAGTGCAGGCTTGGGTAGCTGGTAGAGTTGATAGGAAGGTAGGGAGAATAAAATGGGAATAATGTGGGATGTTTTTGGCAACTGATTATTGCAAAGAGTATCTAAACACGGCTGGTGGGAGGGTCAGGGAAGTGCTGATGAACATGTGGGAGAGACTAAGTTGGATGGAGCCATGAGGAATGGGAATACATAGGAATTTTCTGGAGACATGGGGATTTTCTGACATAGACTAGATAGACTGAATGGCCTACATTATGAGGAATTAGGATTATGTTAAGACATAATTAGTGTCCCCTGTAGATGCACTATCTCTGCTCACCTGTGTTTACTTTATAACTACAGTAGAAAGGAGAGGATGTTCCATATTTTTGATGGAATGATTGAATGACACAGCATGGAAACAGGCCCATTGACCCACCGAATCCACGCTGACCAAAGATCACCCATTCATGCTAGTTCTATGTCATCTCACTTTTGCATCTACTCCCTATACACTAGGGGTAATTTTACAGAAACCAATCACCTACAAATCTGTACACCTTTGGGATATGAGAGGAAACCGGCGAACCAGGAGAAAACCCACAATGTCACAGGGAGAGCATGCAAACTCTACACAGACAGCACTAAAGGTCATGATCGTACCTGGATCTCTGGCACAGGTAGACAACTAGATAGCCGTGACTACTGAATGATGGAAGGACGTTTGAGCACAGAGGGAATTCAGTGTGGATTCATCAGGAAGTAACCTGGAACCCCAGTGTTGATTAAGAAGTTACTAAATCTAGGCTTGTATGATGCGATATTTACAAAGGTTGGAATTTTCAACTGGATTTAGAGAAAAATCTCATTAATTTAGTTGTGGAATCAAGCGGAAAAGGATATCAGCCAAATCAGCAATTTGAAAACACTTCCTTAGGCAGAGTGTGTTAGGAACTCAAAGCTTTTATCTTAATTCTGATGCATTTTTGTGAAGGGAAATGTAGGGAAAGCAAGTAGAAAGAGTCTGATGACAAGCCAGCCATGATTCCATTGAGACTTTTTCCTGCTTTAAAATGTCTCTGTTCCTGTGGCAGAACAACCACAGCAGTGAAGCATAGTAAAAGGCCAGGGCAGCCAGGAAAGACGTGAGAGATATTAGAAACCCGACATGAGTGAGAACATGTTTACCTTTCTCCTTGTAGTGGAAGGAAGATGTTACATGCAGCTCACCTCAACATTTCGAATTTGCACAAAGAAAAGCATTTTACAGAGCTAACGGGCGTCGATGGAAAAATGAAAGCAACGGGCAATTTCTTTGAGTCATTTGTGGATGTTGGGAGACTGGCCAGACACATATCCAAGGAAAACCACATAAGAGTTGGAAAATATTGCACCACAATATCGGTACAATGCCAAGTGCACCACTAATACCTCAGCATTAATATGTAGGCATATCATCCACCGATCTGTGTGCTCGCCCCCTGCTTTGTCCAACTGGGGAGGGTTACTCAGAAACAGAAGTTTTAATGAGCAGAAAGTGGATTAATAAAAACAATTCAAGCTTTGCTGCGATGATCAGTGGGATTACTGACATGCAGCAGCATAAACCAATAAATACATGAGGCGTGCAATTACAGTTGGCTACAAACCAAGGTGGTTTCAATGTGTTTATCTTTAAATGGTGTGTCATTGCGGGGAGGAAATTGGCAATGGTGAGGCTGTGGTCATGGAAGATTCTGACGCTGGTCCCAGTCTACGATGGAATTTGCTGCAGTTGTCAAAAAATGAAGGGATAGGAAAGGAAAAGAGGCGTCTGTGCATACATCTGGAGCAATGACCATTTTGGACCTAATCACCAGCATTTAATATCCAACTGACCACTAACATCGTTAGAGATACAGCGTGGAAACAGGCACTTTGGCTCACCGAGTCCGCGCCGACCAGCGATCACCCCGTACACTAACACTATCCTACGCACTGGGGACAATTTACAATTTTTACTGATGCTAGATAACCTACAAACGTGTACATCTTTGAAGTGAGGGAGAAAACCAGAGCACCCGGAGAAAACCCCCATGGGTCACAGGAAGAACATGCAAACTTTATACAGACAGCGCCCGTTGTCGGGATCGATCCTAGGTCCCTGGCACTGTAAGGCAGCAACTCTACCACTGCACCACTGTGCTATCCCTGTCCTTCAAGCAGGCTGCTCACTACCATCTTCTCAAGGGTAATTAGGGATGGGTGATGAACACTGCCTTTGCCAGCATTAACCAAATACTGTAAATGAACTAAAGAAGGGCCAACTATCATCAGCTGTGTTATTATGTCCCACACGTTACTCCTATGGTTGCAAATGCCTCACATTGTTCAGCATTTACTAGTGTTGTTAGCTCTTTCTTTTGCCTGGAGAAGACATTAAGAGGAGAGCAATGCAGCTATGTGGACTCGTTGGAGTAGAGGGTGCTAGTGGTCAACACTTGCAGAGCTGCAAGCCAGAAGTGGGTCAGCACTCAGATTCAGATTCAGATTCAGATTCAGATTCAGATTCAGATTCAATTTTAATTGTCATTGTCAGTGTACAGTACAGAGACAACAAAATGCATTTAGCATCTCCCTGGAAGAGCGACATAGCAAACGATTTGAATAAATAATAATAAGTGTCTGAGGGGGGGGGGGTGATTGGCAGTCACCGAGGTACGTTGTTGAGTAGAGTGACAGCCGCTGGAAAGTAGCTGTTCCTCGACCTGCTGGTTCGGCAACGGAGAGACCTGTAGCGCCTCCCGGATGGTAGGAGGGTAAACAGTCCATGGTTGGGGTGAGAGCAGTCCTTGGCGATGCTGAGCGCCCTCCGCAGACAGCGCTTGCTTTGGACAGACTCAATAGAGAGGAGCAAGGAACCGGTGATGCATTGGGCAATTTTCACCACCCTCTGCAATGCCTTCCAGTCGGAGACAGAGCAGTTGCCATACCATACTGTGATGCAGTTGGTAAGGATGCTCTCGATGGTGCCGCGGTAGAAGTTCACCAGGATCTGAGGAGACAGATGGACCTTCTTCAGTCTCCTCAGGAAGAAGAGACGCTGATGAGCCTTCTTGATCAGAGTAGAGGTATTGTGGGTCCAAGAGAGGTCATCGGAGATGTTGACTCCCAGGAACCTGAAGCTAGAAACACGTTCCGCCTCTGTCCCGTTAATGTGGATGGGGGTGTGCGTGCCGCCTCTGGACTTCCTGAAGTCTACAATGAGCTCCTTGGTCTTCTTGGAGTTAAGGGCCAGGTTGTTGTCAGCGCACCATGCTGCTAAGTGCTGGACCTCCTCCCTGTAGGCCAGCTGATCGTTGTTGCTGATGAGGCCAATCACCGTTGTATCATCTGCATACTTGATGATGGTGTTAGTACCATGTACAGGTGTGCAGTCATAGGTGAAGAGGGAGTAGAGGAGGGGGCTCAGCACACAGCCCTGTGGAACGCCGGTGTTCAGGGTGAGGGTTGAAGAGGTGTGCTTGTCTAACCTCACAGACTGGGGTCTGTTGGTTAGAAAGTCCAGTATCCAGTTGCAGAGGGAGGGGTCGATGCCCAGGTTACCGAGTTTGGTGATCAGTTTTGATGGTATAATGGTGTTGAATGCTGAGCTGTAATCGATGAACAGCATTCTTACGTAAGTGTCTCTGTTGTCGAGGTGGGAGAGGGTGGAGTGAAGTGCCGTTGAGATGGCATCCTCTGTACTCCTGTTCTTGCGGTAGGCAAACTGATAGGGATCCAGTGTGGGGGGTAGGAAGTTTTTGAGGTGTGCCAGGACCAGCCTCTCGAAGCACTATGTGATGATGGGGGTAAGTGCAACTGGGCGGAAGTCGTTGAGGCTTGCCGCAGTGGAGTGTTTTGGCACTGGCACGATGGAGGTGGTTTTAAGGCAAGTGGGGACAACTGCTTGGGCAAGTGACAGGTTGAAGATGTCAGTCCAGACGTCTGTCAGCTGCGCAGCACAGGCACTGAGCACGCGCCCGGGGATGCCGTCAGGGCCAGCAGCTTTACGTGCATTAGTCCTACTCAGTGCCACGTATATGTCGTAGGGGGTGAGTGTGAGGGGTTGGTGATCGGCAGGTAGCACAGCCTTGATGGCTGTCTCTAGATTGTCCCTGTCGAAGCGGCCATAGAAGTGATAGAAGTGATTAAGCTCCTCAAGGAAGGAGGCGTCGCTGGATGTGGGGGTGATGTTGGAGGGTCTGTAGTCCGTGATGGCCTGGATGCCTTGCCACATGCGTCGGGGGTCAGTGACTCATTGATGTCACTCTTGCATCCTGTATCTTCCTTTGGTACAGCCGTGGATTTCTTTACCTTTTCCACTCCTTGCCGCCCCATCCTTCGTGCCTCCCCCATTTCAGACACCAAAGGCTTACCCACTAAGGCTGTGGGAGCAGAGAGAAGAGCAGGAGGCCCTGTCATCATCACACTGTGGCTCAGGCCAAGCGGCTCAGAGCCACCCACTACTGGCCGAATCCTGGCTCTGAGGCTGGGTGTGAATGGGGGGGCCTGCCCCCACCTACAGCCTGAGGGAGGTGACCAGGCATATGGGGAAAGTATAATTGCACGTGCATTTATGTTGGCGCCCTGATCCCATTCCTGCTGGGGCCTGCTCCACATCTAGGTTTTTGCCCAACCAACCAAGCGGCAGTGCTGACAGTGAACAACACGGCTTACGTTGCTGTAGAGGTGCCCTGCTCAGTGTGCTGGCAAGGCTGGCAGCCGCCTCCACAATAAGCCAACAGGGGCTTTGGATTCAAAGAGACATTCAGCGCAGAGACAAGTCCCTTGGCCAATCTCGTCCATCCCGACCAAGATGCCCCGTCTAGGCCAATCCTATTTGTCCACATTTGGCTCATATCCCTCTAAACGTTCCAGTCTGTGTATTGGTCCAAATTATGTTTAAATGTTGGTATGGTACTAGTCTCACCCACCGCAGGGGTTTTAAAGCCATGGTTGGAGCCCCATGATCTGCCATCTGAGTGGCCCAGCTGCAGCTCTGTCCTGGACCATAGTCCTGGACCATTGTCCCGGGCCAGTGTATCAGACCAGTGTCCTGGACCTGTGTCCCGGGCCTGTGCCGGCCTAGCTGAGACTGACTGGTGCTCCTGCTGCAGCCACCACCCTCTATCGGACAGGGCAGCCATTCACCCACTGTCTGAAAGTGGGCAAAGACTGTCGCTGGTCACACTTTACAGTCACTCAAATGAAACAATCCATTGGTTTAGCTGATGATACCCCAATGGAAACAATAGTAAGGCAGGCAGAGGAAAATTTGAACCAGGCACTGTTTGAGCCAATGATTGAAATTGGTTCGCTGTTGATTATTTTCTTCTCCTTTCCTAAAGCATCCATGTCCCTCATATAACAAGTGGAGGAATTCTGCTGAGCTCTTTCAGTGAACAGTTTCTTCTGGTGAGGCCATGAGCAGACATTTGTGTATGGAAGGAACAGAAGCAGCAACAAGGACTTCACAAACAGCTGTCCCCATTCAAAATTGTAATGAGGCTTAGTAGAGGTTTCAATGCCAAACATGCATGAGCAGGCAATTTTTAAAGATATTTCAACACTTAAATAAGTCGCGCACAGTAGCATTATGTTGAAATTAATGGATCAGTATCGGAAAGGCCAAGGCTGCTGATCAAGATATTTACATTCATTTCCCACCAGGACTGGGCAAGTAATAAAATAAATCAAGAGTGCTGCAGTTGGTCGAGCCACTGCCTCACAGTGCCAGAGACCCACGTTTGATCGTGAGTTATGGGGGAGAAGGGAGAGGTGGAGGGTTATGTTATGTTACCTAAAATTGGAGAATTCATTGTTCATGCCGTTGAGTTATAAGCTACCCAAGGCTCAAGGCCTTACTTCAGCAAGATCTAAGCTGAGGTTCCACAAACAGAATGTGAGGTGCTGTTCCTTCAGTCTGTATGTGTCCTCACTCTGACGATGGAGAAGGCCCAGGACAAAAAAGTCAGTATGGGAATGGGAAGAGGAATTAAAATGGTTAGCAGCTGGGAAATCCAGCAGGCCTTGGTAGATTGAGTGCAAGTGTTCGGCGGAACAGTCGCCGAGTTCATGCTTGGTCTTGCTGATGTACAGGAGGCCACATCGGGAACAGCGGAGCAGGAGATGAGGTTAGAGGAGGTGCATGTGAATCTCTTTATCACCTGGATGGATGAGAGGGAGGTGGTATGGGGACAGGGAGGTGCTATATTTCCTATAGTTCCAGGAGAAAGTAGCTGGGGAGGGGGTAGTTTGGATGGGAGTGTATGAGGGAGCGGTCTTTGTGGAAGGGGGAAAGGGGTGGGGATAGGTTGGTGCAGGGATATGCGGGAGGATAATATGTTAGATGCGGAGGCTGGTCGGGTGAAAGATGAGGACTAATAGAACTCAATCCTTGTTCATTTTGGGGGAGGGGGAACGAGAGACGAACTATGGGACATGGAAGAGATGCGGGTGAGAGATCTATGACAGCATGGGGAAACCATGTTTGCTAAAGAACAATGACATCTCGGAAATCCTCATCTTGGGAGCAGATGCGACAGAGCCGCAAATATTTTGAGCATTATTGTAGGCAAGTTACTGGAGAGGATTCTGAGGGATAAGATATAGGTGCATCCAGATAATCTGGGGATGAATAGGTATAATCAGCATGGTTTTGTACATGGGACATAATGTCACAAATGTGTTTTTTAATGTAACCAAGAAGGTTGACAAGGGCATACTCTGGACTTCAGCAAGGCTTTGATGTTTTGCATGGTAGGCTGCTCTTGATGGTTAGATTGCACAGTATTCAAGCATTGTTGGTTAACTGGATACAGAATTAGCTTAATGGCAGGAAACTAAAGGCGTGTAACTAGTGGCGTGCCTCTGGGATTGGTATTGGACGCATTACTGTTTGTGTATAGGAAGTACTGTAACTGCAGACATTGGTTCACACCGAAGATAGACAAAATGCTGGACAAACTCAGCAGGATAAGGAAGAAGGGCTCGACCCGAAATGTCACCCATTCCTTCTATCCAGAGAGGCTGCCTGTCCCATTGAGTTACTCCAGCATTTAGTGTCTATCTTTGGCATTACTGTCTATATCAATAATTTGAATGAGAATGTACAAGGCTTGCTTGGTCAGTTTTCAGATGGCATAGATATACAGTAGATGTTATCGAAAACAGTGATGATGGTTATCAAGAATGACAGCAGGATCTTGAACAACTGGGTATGTGGACTGAGGAATTGCTAATGGTATGTACTTCAGATAAGCGTGTGATCTTGTAATTTGCGAAGTTAAACCAGGGCAGGACCTTCAGATTGAATTGCAGACTCATCGTTAGGGCTGGAGGGACCTGAGCCACAGGAAGAGGTTGGGTAGAACTTGAAAGGAACAGACTACATTCAATGGCTTAGTGGTCACTCTCAAACATTTTTGTTTCAAATGTTTTAAACTGAACATATCTGCCAGGATGGAATTTGACAAGTTCCAACAAGATAGTCACTCAGTATCACTTTTCTGAGCCGACCTTGTTGGAGAATGCATCCACGGCTAATCTGTCTCTACCCTCAGGCTTTAGCAAAGAGAAAGAGAGCGCACTGGCCCTTGGAAGATATTTGGGCATGCAGTCCATAAGGAGTCAGGACCTAAATCTCTACCTCCATCTGAGTGACCATGTCTGCACATGCAGAGTGTATGGAATATTTTAGTAAACTATGATAAGATGTTTAAGTACGGGACTGCTCTGTGGCTATTGAGTTATTTTATGCTACTGGGTTATTCAGTCTGACATAGTATTTAAAGGACAGTCATGAGCTTAGCATCTATACGAGACACAAAGTTCAAGATAAGGTATACAGAAAATCACAGAAAATAAATTAACAGATAGAATGGCAAACAAGAGGTACTGCATATATGCTTGTCTTTATCGGTCAGTGCATTGAGTATAAGGTCATATTGTAGTTATATAAAACTTTGGTTCCATAGCATTTGGAGTTCTGTGTGCAATCCTGGTCAAAGCAATCCATTGCTTTGGAGATGGTGCAGAAGAGAATTTCTAGGAGGTTGCCAGAATTAGAGGGCATTAGCTGCAAGGAGATGGACAAACTTGGATTGTTTTTGCTAAAGCATTAATGATTGATGTATATCAAATGCTGAGTCATAGATCGGATAGACAGTCAGAACCTTTATCCCAGGATGGAAATGTCAAAGATTGGAGGGCATAGGTTTAAGGCCGAAGTTGAAAAGTTGAAAAGAGATATGTGAGGCAGTTTTTTTTACACAGGGTGCCTGGAATGTGCTTCCAGAGGTGGTATAGGAAGCAAAAGATGACAGTAGCATTTAAGAGGCTTTTAGATAGGCACATGAATGTACAGGGATAGCGTGATATGGATCGCATGCAGGGAGAATGGAATTGTTTAATTTGGCATCTTGTTTGCCACAGACATCGTGGGCTGAAGGGTCTGTTTCTGTGTTGCACTGTTCTGTTTCATGTTCTATGAGCAATACCGGAGATACCACCTTGGAGACTGGATCAAAATGATGTGCACTGGGGCACAGCAATGACAGAGTGGAAGTGGGGTTTACTTAAAATTGGAGAATTCAATGTTCATTCCATTGGGTTGTAGGTTGCCCAAATTGTAAATGAGCTGATGTCCTTCCAATTGCATGTAGCCTCACTCTGGCAATGGAGGAGGCTAAGGACAAAAAGGTTGGTATGGGAATGGGAAGAGGAGTTAAAATGGTTAGTAACCAGGAGATGCTGCAGGCTTTGGTGGACAGAGCAGATGTTTGACAAAATGGTTTACGCTTGATCTCGATGTAAAGGAGCCCACATCGGGAGCACTGGATGCAGTAGACGAGGTTTAAAGAGCTCCATGTAAACATCTGTCTCACCTGGAAGGGCTGCTCTCCCCTTCAACCTTGGCTCCTGTGACCTCTTCAGAGTTCTCAGTGCTTAGGCACAAAGGAATTAACAGATAAGTACTGACACATTCTTAATAGAGCTTGGAAGTCTTGCAATGGGGAGATGCTGCAGGATGTTTTGAGGGTAAAGGACAATTTCTAAAGAAGTATAGTACCTAGCAGGAATTAGAAGCTATTATCTCCAGAACCAATCATTCATTCATAAGGGATCTGTGATGAACTATAATTGATATCTAATTGTTTAGCTGCAGTCTTGCCACATTATTCTGCCAGGGGCAAAAAACAAAGCTGGTGGCACAACATAAGGATGCCCAATGGAAATAATCCTACTGTGTGCCCCACAAGGTTGAAGGTTCAGAAACATGGAAGAAAGGGACAGTGTAAATGAGGGAGATTAGTGTGGGATAAGTAAAGGAATTTCAGATGCTGGTTTACACCGAGGATAATGATATGCAGGAGTAACCCAACCTGACCTGCTGAGTTTTTCCAGCATTTTGTGTTTATTTAAAGGCTATTTTTATATAATGGTAACACATTTGTAGAGGAAAACATCAAGACAGTTTCTTGAACAGCTGTAAAATTATGGCCAGCGCACATGGGGATACATTGCTGATAGGGGGCGGCTATTTATCCTCACTAACCGATGTGTCATCTCTCAGATGAGACTTCAAGCTGAGGCCTAGTCTGCCCCCTCAGAGTTACGCATAAAAACCCAATGACATTACTTTGAAGAGAAACAGGAGGGATGTTCCTTGTTTAATGCCCAGTATATACAAAATAACAAGAAAAGCCTGAACTTTATCATATCAATATTTGTCGGTTCTTGCTATGTGTAGCATCTGTATTATAGGCCAGTTTAAAAACTTATCATCTCTGGAGATAAGAAATAGGTGACGTTTCAGGTCGAGACCCTTATGAGCAGCTCATAAGCTAATTGAAGGCACTCACGCCAAAGAGGCAGGCAGCAGAAAGAGATAGGAAACTATTAAACTGCACATGTATTTTAGGGGACAATGTATACAGTACAGTACGACAGAGGAAAAGTAATGGACAACAGATGCTCAGGATCTCTCTCTCTCTCTCTCTCTCTCTCTCTCTCTCTCTTTTTTTTTTTCTTTTTCAAAGACTTTATTCAACACATCAAATAATACAACAGATCAAGTCATACACAAAACGAACTTACATTATATCGTGTCATTATAGTACAACATTACAATCATTATTCACAATACTCTCAACCCCACGCGGTGACCAGCGCCCACGGACTCTCTCTCTCTCTCTCGTGAACACCGCGTGTTCTCTCTCTCTCTCTCTCTCTCTTTCTCTCTCTTTTTCTTTTTTTCAAAGACTTTATTCAACACATCAAATAATACAACAGATCAAGTCATACACAAAACGAACTTACATTATATCGTGTCATTATAGTACAACATTACAATCATTATTCACAATACTCTCAACCCCACGCGGTGACCAGCGCCCACGGAATACCTCCAAATTCCCCGTGAGCACCGCATGTTCCCTCTCCAGGGACACACTCTCTCTCTCTCTCACCCTCTCTCTCTCCCTCCCATCTCTCTTTCCCATTCTCTCTCTCTCTCTCTCTCTCTCTCTCTCTCTCTCTCTCTCTCTCTCTCTCTCTCTCTCTCTCTCTCTCTCTCTCTCTCTCTCTCTCTCTCTCTCTCTCTCCCCTCCCCTCTCCCCCCTCCCTCCCTCTATTCTGATCTCAGTCTCATTTATGTGCATACCACATCTGGATTATGTCAAGTGTGGGAATGGTGGCGAGAGAAAGGTCTAGTGAGAGAGGTGATAATGACGTTCTCTTCTGGAGGCTTTTGCTAGTTAAAATAGCGGACTCATTGATCCTATTCAACGTGTTGGAATGTTATATGTAGGCTCAGGGACGTATTTTATTAAGCCCCAAGTGGTGGTTTTATAGACCAGAGCTAATGCCAATGAGAACAATAATTTGAGTGTGTCACAGATGGCCAATCTCACTCCCCTCTATTAGTTATTTTCCCTCCACCCGCACCATAGTCTCAGCAGCATCCCAATCTATATGCAGAGCTCACAACTTTATTGTGCTGTCACTGAACACAACACATCCTTGAGCATAAACGCAAAATACCACAGTGATTGGAAACACTCAGCATGTCGGGCAGCACCCATGGAGAGAGAAACAGAGGGGATGTTTTAGGCCCTTTCATCAGAAGAGGCCTGTTGAAAGGCCATTGAAATATTAAGTCAATTTATCATTGAGGTGGCTTAGCAATCATGGTAATCCAAGCCCGATTTTAAAACATTGCAACCTTGCAGTTATATAGCAACATTCGCATTGCTGAGACATCTTAAAGTGCGTTACAGCTTATTGGTAGCATTCTCACGATTGTAATGTAGGACAGTGCCAATAACATACCAAATGCCCATAAAAAGGTAATGCGGTAATGATCAGCTAATCTATTTTTGAGCATTTGTGAGAGATAACTACAGATCAGGGTTTTGTACAACTTTGTACAATGCAGTGGGTTGATTTATGTTATGCAACCTAGTCAGCATGGATGAGTTGGGCCAAAGGAGCTGTTTTGTGACTATGGGAAAGGAAGATTAAAAAAAAGGGTATTTTAAGTTGAAGAGAAGGTGGTGAAGGGAATGGGAGGAATGTCTGAGATAGGGTGAGACGAGGTGAAATGGGTTAATGGGCTGTTAGAGACACAACAGGCTTTTGGTCTGTGTTATGTGTTGCAAGGAGCAGGGCTGTGGGTAGGTCAGAGTATACTGACAGATGGAAGAAGATTGAGGGGATATCACAGACTGAAGGCACAGCGGAAATGGCCATACTTAATACAGTCAGAGAAAGTAAGTTACCTAAAGTTGGAGAATTTGATATGGAGTCTGTCCTGTCCCGTCTGCCTTTGGTTTCTCCAATGCATAGAGACCACAGTGTGAACACTGAATGCAGTACACTAGAGTGGAAGAAATGCAAGTGAATCACTGCTTTACTTGTGGTTACATTGTACTCCTTGTCACTTATGGACAGTGATAGCCGGATACTATGCCTTTTTTTCTGTAATTTTGTGTCCTTTATGTTTGTAGTTGTGGAAGTAAGTAACCAACCACAGGGTTTATTTACACATACCAGAACAATTTGCAAAAGTGCTCACAAGGAAAATGTGACTTGGAGTTACGTATAGTGATGTTTAGACTGCTTTCCAAAGGGTTACTTGGAACATTAGATTGCAAAGGCTATCTTGAAGTGTAGGGGAGGGGTATAGTATAGTATAGTATATCTTTATTGTCATTTTCCTGAGTACTCACATACCCAGAGGAAACAAAAAAACGTTACTCAACCAGTGTCCATTCAGTGTGCAGTAAAAAATAAATAGAAATAAAAATACGTATATCATGAACAAATTAAACACTGTACTCTCTACTAAACATCAACAGGCGTTCCGATCGGCAGCGGTATGACAGTGGCTCTGCTGCAGTGTGTCCAGGTTGGTGGTTGGTGCGCGATACTTGGCAGGGGGCAAAGTCCGTTTATCAGTTTTATAGCCTGCGGGAAGAAGCTGAGGAACATCCTGCTGGTTTTGCAGCTAACGTTCCTGTACCTCTTCCCAGATGGCAGGATGGAGAATATGTGATGCGATGGGTGGTAGGGGTCTTTGATGATGGAGATGGCTCTGCTGATACATCTCTTCCTGTATATGTCCAGCAGGAAAGGGAGTGGAGCACCAATAATCCTGCTGGCGGTCTTCACAATCCTGTCTAGTTGGTGCCGTTCGTACGCCTTGCAGCTCCCGAACCAGGAAGTGATGCCGTAGGTTAATGTGCTCTCGATTGTCCCCCTATAAAAAGTTTGTAGGTGTGTAGTGGGGGGACCTGCTTTACGTAGTCTTTGGAGAGGGTGTAGTCGCTGCTGGGCTCTCTTGACCAGTGCTGTGGTGTTGGTCGTGGACGTCAGGTCATCTGACAGGTGGAGTCCTAGGAACTTCACGCTGCTGACCCTTTCCACATCAGCTCCATCGATGTGCAGAGGTGTATGGTGTTGTTTTCCCGCCCTCCTGAAGTCAACCACCATCTCCTTAGTTTTTCCCACGCTGAGAATGAGGTTGTGGGATTTGCACCAACCTGTGAGCAGCTCCACCTCCATCCTGTACGCCGACTCATCATTGTCACTGATGAGACCCACCACTGTTGTGTCATCAGCGAACTTGTTGATGAAGTTATTGTTGAGTCTAGCAGTACAGTCGTGTGTAAGCAGACTAAACAGCAGGGGGCTTAGGACACAGCCTTGGGGTGAGCCAGTGCTCACGGCTATGGTTTTTGATGTCCTACTGCCCACCCTGACTGTCTGCTGCCGTTGCGATAGAAAGTTCAGGACCCAGTTACATGTGCCAGCATCAACCCCCAATAGCTCCAACTTCTCCACCTGCTGCTGCGGAATGATTGTGTTAAAAGCAGAGCTGAAGTCTATGAAGAGGATCCTGGCATAAGTATTTTTCCGATCAAGGTGTGACAGTACGAGGTTCAGTGTTGTTGAGACTGCGTCCTCTGTGGATCGGTTGGCTCTGTAGGCGAACTGCAGTGGGTCTAGGTCGGCAGGTAGACTATATTTGATATGCTGCATAACCAGTCGCTCAAAACACTTCATTACTATGGGTGTTAGTGCCACTGGTCGAAAGTCATTATGGCAGGCTGGGTTTGGTTTCTTTGGGACAGGGACGATGGTGGCACTCTTAAGACAGTTGGGCACTACTGCGTGGCTGAGTGAGATGTTAAAAATGTCTGTGAAGACATCTTTCAGTTGCTCGGTGCAGTCTCTTAAAACGCATCCAGGAATGTTGTCCGGCCCTGCAGCTTTGGGTGGGTTGATGCTGGCAAAGGCCTTTTTAGAGTGTTGCTGAGGCAACTACTGATGTGATGCCAATAATGTAGGGCCAGAGACTAGAGAAAGCAGAAATTCTGGATCGTTTAGGCTGTGGCAAATGTGGAGAGAGTTGAACCTTGAAATAGCAGTAAACAATTGCAAGCTGCGCCTCTGAACTTCAGTAAAAAGACATCATTCCGAAAAGGAAACTGAGTTCTCCAAAGTTGGTGAATTGTCAATCCAAAGCGCTAATGCATAGAGGTATGCAGTCACAGCATGTACGCAGTATCCAATGGACCTCTGGTTGGACAGAAATCCTGTGATTTGGACATGCAGAAAGCTTAAAGCAAGCCTTCACAAGGCTTGTGAGTTGCCTCAATGTTAGTTAGTGAGCACTGTTTATGCAAAGAGGCTTATTACTTATATGCCCCACCTGTCGTGGAGATCCTCCCTTAAGCAAGCCACCATACCAACATGACCCTTCTTTAATTTCCACACAAGATTCTCATCAACAAGGTGTCTCCCCATAACAAGCTTTGATCTCCAACATCATCATGGCCACTGATTTCTCCTCCGATTCCTATCCATTGATCCCTCGCACAGCTCCCTTCCTGTACGATTTCCCACCCAAACCTGCAGCTCCATGATGTTTTGCAGTTCATGGCAACTCTTCTTCCAATGATAGAGTCTAACCCTGTTCCACTTACGAAACCTGAACGGAAACCTCTGGAGATTTTGTGCCCCATCCAAGGTTTCCGTGCGGTTCCCGGAGGTTGCAGGTAGTGGAAGCAGGTAGGGAGACTGACGAAAACCTCCGGGAACTGCACAGAAACCTTGGGTGGGGTGCAAAGTCTCCAGAGGTTTCCGTTCAGGTGTCCTAAGTGGGACAGGGGTAGAATCACAGAATCACTGATGTCTCCAGAGGATGGGAGGCAGCTGGGAGCCCAAGTTGATCCCCTTCTTAGTTTGGGAATGAATACAAGGAAATTGAGCCTTGGTTAGTATGTTACTACGCAATGCAGATTAGAACCTCTCCCCAACCCCCAGGCCAGAAACGCAAGAGAAGGTCCCAATGACGTTATAATTAAGCCTGGTTTCTGCGGATTTTTGTTGGCTCCTGGTTGCTTTCCACTGATGATCTCCTAGAAGTTGCACCTGGGAAACTCAGGTGGAGAAATCAGCAGGACCCAGGAATGGGTTCTCAGCCAAGGTTGGTCTGTGGGCACTCAATGTGGATGAGGCAGACTCAGGGCAGTATTTCAGCAAGGGGCAAAGTGAATAAACCATCAGCCACTGGAATTTTCCTTTATCATCTGGGCAATAGCCATAACCGTGGACAAATTACACACAGCACAGTGACAAGGACAGATTCAGAGAGTCCAAGGTGAGCTGGCCAAGGTAACCAACTTGCCAATCTGCATTAGTCACTTCTGGGAAGGCCAAGGAGGAAAATGTTAGTGGGATATCTTGAGTATGATGAATGGACATGTCGAGAATTGTTCCATTAGTTACAAGCACAGTTTTGAAACAATTTCGCTTAATTGCTCTCAGACTATTACGAGTTTGCTAGTGAATATGTTCTGCAGATATACATTGGTCTAATTCTCTTTGTCCACAGTACTGTGTTTGGTGTTGGCCAGTGTTCATCTCTTGTTTGGCTGTGGGTGTAAACTCAGCCTTCATTGCACTAATAGTCTTCAGCTGCACACAGCACTCTCTGCTAATGATTGCAACATGGCCGTAGAAGAACCAAATGTGTAGTCATGTTGGGAGGTGGGAAAAGGGTCTATTAAAAGGGGAAGGTTCAGATGGCCAAAAGTGGACGTTAAACATGTGTCTTCATGACCATGCTTGCTCTGATCTCTCTTTCAACTTTCAAATGGGGAATTTTTAATCATCATCATCCTTTATTGTCATCTTGCAAAGCAACAGTTGTACAGTGCAAAATGAGAAGACGTTTCCCAGGGAATACCGGAGCATCGCACATAAAACGTAAACATTTCACGCATAAAATAAAAACAATAAAAAAATGATCCAGTTCCTGATAAAACAGTACGAATAGTTTAAAAAAAAGTGCAGGTAAAAACAGCAACATTAAAATACAAGTAAAAACAGTCATAAAATATCCCGGGCAGCTGATTTGAGTGGCAAGAGCCAGTGCCAGAGTTATTACTCAGTGCCAGTTATTAAATTGTCAGTGCAAAAGCAGCAGAATCAAGTGGAGTGACTGTTTAGCAGCCTCATTCAGATATTCCTTTTGTATCTTTGGCTTCAAAGTAGTGAGAGAAAGCATTTGTAATTCCTTGACATTGTCTGTCCCATTCCTGATCTTAGCCCTGTGGATGTCACATTTGCCAGGTGGTCTATTCCACAGCGGGATCTTCTATCCCATGTACTCCTGCACTGACAGAAGCTGCATGGTGGTGCAGCAGTAGAGTTACTGCCTTTCAGGCCCAGAGACCCGAGTTCGATCCTGACCATGAGTGCTGTCTGTACAAAGTTTGTATTTTTTTCCCTGTGAACACGTGGGTTTTCTCTGGGTGACCCGGTTTCCTCCCACATTACAAAAATGTACAGGTTTGTAGGTTAATTGTCTTCTATAAATTGTCCCTACAGTGTAGGATACAAACTAGTATACGGATGATTGCTGGTCGGCATGGACTCGATGGGCCGAAGGGCCTGGTCCACACCATATCTCGAAACTAAAAGGCAGCTGAGATAGTGCACCTCTTAGCTCCATTTCTATATCTGAATGTATTTCAGAGTGAAGTCATAACTGTGGGGCCTCAAGAGTATCCTTTACTGATGTTCTACCTATTTTGTTTTGCTAATATAGTTTTGACTTCTTGAACACTCTGACCTCAGAACCTCCCTACATTTGGTTATGTTTGGGGCTTCTCTCACCCATGTACGATTGCCAATAACTTATTTTCTATGCTTGCCCGTCTTGTTTCTGCCACACACGTTTTCAAGGCAAATGCTGCCAGTTTGTCAACCTGTACCAGGCCAGCTCCTGGGCTATTAACAGAAGCACCTTTCTGTTAAACATTGGGTTCCTTTCTGTTATATTGCCACAAGTTGATCTCAGTTCACACTTTCTCCTTAGGATAATGAAACTTGTTGCATGGTATTGTCACCACAAGTACGTGCATTTTCTTTCATTTGTTCTCTCAGGTTCACAGTGTGCTTTGATTTATGCTCCTGTCCCACTTAGGAAACCTGAACAGAAATCTCTGGAGACTTTGCGCCCCACCCAAAGTTTCCGTGTGGTTCCCGGAGGTTGCAGGGGGTTACCGGAGGTTGCAGGTAGTGGAAGTAGGTAGGGAGACTGACAAAATCCTGCGGGAACCTCCGGGTACCGCACGGAAACCTTGTGTGGGGCGCAAAGTCTCCAGAGGTTTCCGTTCAGGTTTCCTAAGTGGGACAGGGGCATTAGACAGTCAAGGTGAGATACAGCATGAAACAGTCTCTTCTACCCTTGGAGTATTTGCCAATCATCACCTACCATTTTACAACAATCCTATATTACCCCATTTTATTCTTGAATTGAATAGTAAGATTAAACGAGAACTTACCAGTTTGAAGTTTGATCGTTATTTTATGAAGAGTAACATTGAGGGAATACGTGAAGAACCCCGCCAGGACGCATGCGTGTCATTCTTCAAAGCAGCGGTGTGAAATCACAGATAACTGTAATGACTAAACATAGTATGATTAGAGAAGAGATACCAGGAGTATATGATCAAGGGTGGGAGCGGAGGGCATGTATTCCCTCAACTTTACTCCTCATAAAATAACGATCAAACTTCAAACTGGTAAGTTCTCGTTTAATCTTACTATTTTACTTCGGAGTCACGTGAGTGACTACGTGAAGATTTTAAAGCTCTGTGATTTCATGCCGTGGAAACGAGTCCATGCATCACATCTGCCTTGATTATGGGGAGAATAGAGTTAACATCATTAGACATCAATACGATATTGAAACCCAACGATAAATATATTAACACCAAATTATTGCCCCTATTTATGGGGTAAATTATATTACAGAACTTAAATTTGTTTCTGCAAATGTTCCAGGTTCAATGACTGGTTTGTTATAAAATCGTTGGAAAGTTTTCTCCGTTGACCATCCTGCTGTCTTGAGGATTTGGTCCATAGGAACATTCAACTTCATAGCTGCCGATGTAGCTGTAGCCCTGGTGGAGTGAGATTTTAAAATGCTAGTGTCTACTCCAGCCTTTATTAGGACCTGTTTTAGCCATCTAGAGATGGACTGTCACTGTTTTGAGTGGCTGTTTGTAGCTGATTAACAGTGACATTTCTTTCCCTCTGATGATCTTAGTATACTCCATATATAATAGTAAGTGAGTTACAATACAGAGACGATAATCTGTTGGGTAGGCCCTGAATTCTATTTTTAGGCCTGCTGACCCCTGTGTATTTTGTTTGACTAATTCATTGATGTAAAAAGTTACATTTCCAGATGAAATAGTCATGTTGTCCAGCCTTAGTTTCTGTAGTGACTGGACCCTTTATGCCGTGACCAAGGCCATCAGCATGACTGTTTTCATAATCAGTTTCTGTAGGGACAGAGCTGTAGCTGGAGACCAGTTTCTTAACATGGTCAGTACAATGCTCACATCCCATATTTGGGAGTACCTGGTTCTTGGGGATTAACATTAAAAATGCCCCTCATGAGTTTGGTTACCATGAGGGTGTGTCCCAACAGAATGCCACTCTGTTCCTTGCCACAGGTATGTTGACAGAGCACTTCTGGCGTAGTTGATGGCACTATAACTGAGCCCCTCATCGTAATGGAGGCTTGCCAGGAATTCCAGAACAAACGGGATGTTCATAGATCTGTGGGTGATGTTTATTGTTGTGACAGTACTTCCCATTTCTTGATGACACCAAGTACTGTTTTTTGGTGGACTGTCTGTGGGCCACTGAAATAATATCCACTGTTCGGTCCGTCAGTCCCAGGTGTAGTAGAGGTGCTTTCAAACTCTACAAATTAATAGGTTTATATAATTATGACATGGGTAACATCCCCTTGTTGCGGGATGAACCAGTAAATTAGGTCTATGATGGATGGCGATGCATGGTTCTAATACCATGTCGAGTATCACCGGGACCCATGGTTGAGTAGGCCAATCGGGTACTATCAAAATACCAGATGCGGACTCTTGCTGTATATTCCTAAATACCCGACTGATGAGGCAGAAAGGAGGGAATGCATAAATAAACAATCCCCAATGCAGCGAAAATGCATCTATTGCCACTGCCCCAGGTTCTGGTTCCCATGAACATAATTCGATAGCTGGTGTGAGCCTGGATGCGAATAGGTCGATATCTGGTGTTCCATACCATGCTGTAATTTAAGCAAATACATTTTTATCCAACATCCATTCAGCGTTTTCATTGAATTTGCGTGACCTGTTGTCTGCCACTAAATTTAGTTTACCTGGTAAGTAGGTAGCTGATATCCAAAAATCTCTCTCCGTTTGGGGAGTCTGCATCCCGGGGGCATGAACATCGAATTCTCCCAATTTTGTTAGTCCTTGCTGTCTCCTCCCCTTCCTCAGTCCCCCTGCTGTCTCCTCCCATCCCCCAGCCTTCGGGCTCCTCCTCCTTTTTCCTTTCTTGTCCCCGCCCACCCCCGCCCCCGATTAGTCTGAAGAAGGGTTTCAGCCCGAAACGTTGCCTATTTCCTTCGCTCCATAGATGCTGCTGCACCCGCTGAGTTTCTCCAGCTTTTTTGTGTAACCCTCTCTCTCTGGATACACTATTGCCAAATTGTGTTGGCCAGATTGTCACATAATGTTGATTTGTTTCCACCCATATGGTTGATATATGCTACCATGGTGGTGTTGTCAATTTGTAGTCTAACATGCTGGTGATATAATCCAGAACAATATGACTTAAGGCCATGGAATGCACTTAACATTCCCAGGTAGTTTATGCCCAGTGTTTGTAATAATGATGCCTCCTGTGCATTCCATCTCCCCCACAGCTGGAGACGGAATTGGTAGCACCCCATCCAGGTGCACTGGCATCAGTTTGTAGTTCCATAGACGGGTAGCTGATAATGTTTGGATTGGAACAATGCCTAATGTTATCTTTCCACCATTTTAGTTCCATTATGGCCTCTGTTGGTAGCTTCATTGGTCTGTCAAAATGACCACCATAATTTTTGAGTGCTCGCATTTTAGCCGTCTGTAATTTTTGATAATGTAAAGGTCCGATTTGTGTGGCTGGAAACGCAGCCACTATAATGCCAATTATTCTTGCTACCAGTCTGATGGATGGTTTTGTGATGTCAATGATTTTGCTGCAAGCCTCTATTAAGGCTGTAACCTTTTCTTTCGGCAAAGTCACTAACATGTGAACTGAGTTAAGGGTGAACCCCAGATGATCCATTGTGTCAAATAACATCTGTGGTCACCTGTAAAGGGTACTATATACTAAGCATCTTTTAAAACGATGCTTGCCATGTAGTAAACTAGGAAATCAATTGCTTAGCAGTAACAAAGGTTTCCATCTAGTAATGAATATATAGTACGAAAGTATTCAAATTAGTCAAATCTATGATGATGCGGCAACCACCATCTTGTTTATGATAAAGATGTTGGGATTCCTCCATTACTCCTTTTTTATATGGCCATTGCAGTTCAGCATGCACTTTTGATTTTTCTTTGCCTGTGAGCATGAACATTCGGTTCGGTACATGCTGAACTGGAGGATTATGTTTTTGTATAAATTCTATGGTATAACCCTATACTTCTGAAAATATGTGTCGGTAGTTAATTTATTCCATGCATCCAGATAGAATTGTAATCTCCCACCAACCTCGTAAGGAACCAGACCCACCTACCTCCATGGTTACTATTGGTAGGTTTGTTACTTTTTCGGCATCCTCCATGGACGTTGAGGCGCCGGTGTCTGGATCTATATATATATAATATATATAAGCATCTGGATAAACAGGGTCTGATTAGGAACAGTCAACATGGATTTGTGCCTGGAAGGTCATGTTTGACTAATCTTCTTGAATTTTTTGAAGAGGTTACTAGGGAAATTGACGAGGGTAAAGCAGTGGATGTTGTCTATATGGACTTTAGTAAGGCCTTTGACAAGGTTCCTCATGGAAAGTTGGTTAAGAAGGTTCAACTGTTGCGTATAAATGCAGGAATAGCAAGATGGATTCAACAGTGGCTAAATGGGAGAAGCCAGAGGGTAATGGTGGATGGCTGTTTATCGGGTTGGAGGCAGGTGACTAGTGGGGTGCCTCAGGGATCTGTGTTGGGTCCTTTGTTGTTTGTCATGTACATCAATGATCTGGATGAAGGGGTGGTAAATTGGATTAGTAAGTATGCAGATGATACCAAGATAGGGGGTATTGTGGATAATGAAGAGGATTTCCAAAGTCTATAGAGTGATTTAGGCCATTTGGAAAAATGGGCTGAAAGATGGCAGATGGAGTTTAATGCTGATGAATGTGAGGTGCTACACCTTGGCAGGACAAATCAAAATAGGACGTACATGGTAAATGGTAGGGAATTGAGTAATACAGTTGAACAGAGGGATCTGGGAATAACCGTGCATAGTTCCTTGAAGGTGGAATCTCATATAGATAGGGTGGTAAAGAAAGCTTTTGGTATGCTAGCCTTTATAAATCAGAGCATTGAGTATAGAAGATGTTAAAATTGTACAAGGCATTGGTGAGACCAAATCTGGAGTATGGTGTACAATTTTGGTCGCTCAATTATAGGAAGGATGTCAACAAAATAGAGAGAGTACAGAGGAGATTTACTAGAATGTTGCCTGGGTTTCAGCAACTAAGTTACAGAGATAGATAGGTTGAATAAGTTAGGTCTTTAATCTCTGGAGCGCTGAAGGTTAAGGGGGGACTTGATAGAGGTCTTTAAAATGATGAGAGGGATAGACAGAGTTGATGTGGACAAGCTTTTCCCTTTGAGAATAGGGAAGATTCAAACAAGAGGACATGATTTCAGAATTAAGGGACAGAAGTTTAGGGGTAACATGAGGGGGAACTTCTTTACTCAGAGAGTGGTAGCGGTGTGGAATGAGCTTCCAGTGGAAGTGGTGGAGGCAGGTTTGTTGGTATCCTTTAAAAATAAATTGGATAGGCATATGGATGAGAAGGGAATGGAGGGTTATGGTATGAGTGCTGGCAGGTGGGACTAAGGGAAAAAAAAGTTGTTCGGCACGGACTTGTAGGGCCGAGATGGCCTGTTTCCGTGCTGTAATTGTTATATGGTTATATGGTTATCTGTAGTTGGGTCGGTGTTGAGGGTTAGCGCATTCCCCAGGAAGGCCGGTCTGGGCCATGGCCTAAAAAGACTGATGTTGAGTGATTCTGGCCTTTGAGCTTTCACCAGTTTGTCTTGGCCGACTGGTGGTGCGTAGGGGTGCTGTTTCTGGCCGAAGTAGTTTTTAGACGTTGCTTTAATGAGCCCCAGGGTTTTACCCTCTTCGTTAAGTTCTTTTACCTGTTTTGATAAGTTGCCTCCAAATAGTAATATTGGTGGTTTGGAGGTTCCAGGTTTGCATCGGCCTGCAAATTAGGGTCTAAAGCCGGTTGGATGGCACTTCTTCCTAATGCTGTTTACTCGTATTGGTAGTTGCAAAATAAAGCCAGTGCATCCTGGTGATCTTGTGTCCTGTCTTTTTAGTTTATTGTGCGGGCGAAAACCGTAATTCCCGCTGTTGGGACTTTCAGAACTTTCTGTAGTTTCAAGTCCCTGGCTCTGATTGAGGCTCCGACATGTTTTCAAATACACTGGTTGACACTGGGAACATTCAGTGTTTTGCAGTTCCCTGGTGGTAAGTGTCTTGCTGTGGTGTCCAATAATGCCTGTCCTTATAGCTGGTTGAATGACAAGTAGTCGATACTTGCAGCTATTTTAGGTTCCAGGTTTTGGCCAGTTTGGTCGGGTTGAATAAACTGGGACACCATATCCAATAGGTTTTCTTGCACCCCATGTGCACTAGGGGTATGTCCTGCACCCCTCTTCAGGGTCAGCCCAGAATTGACCCCCTGTACTCCCCTCTGATGAGGGAGAAACACTGTGCAGCCCTACAAGAGGTACTAGCTGCCCACTGTGACTAGTCTCCAACTCCCGGAGCCTGTCACTTGGAGTATTTACTCCAACAGCCGCTCCATCCGGCTCCAATGCTCACGGGCACTGGCCGTCGCGGCTGCTCTTGTTCCCCGCCCGCAGCTGCTCCAACCGGCCCCAGTGCTCATGGGCACTGGCCGCTCACGGCTATTCAGAGTCGGACTCATCGGAGTCAACGACTTTGTTAGTTTTTTGCTTCGCTCTACCGCCCGGCCGTGGCTGGTGTGGGAGCGAAGTTGGGCACAGCTGTTCCCATTACGGGAGATTGGCGTGTCGTTGGCTGCTGCTGCTGGCTGCCCGCAACTCCGCGGTTCTCCCCCGCCAGCTTTCCCACAGCCTTCATGGATCTGGTCCATGTCTCCACCTGTAAGGTAAGTGGAAGGAACGCAGAGTGTCCTTGCCTGCTGTTCCCGTCTTTCAAATTCTGCCGCTAAGGGGAATGTCGTTCCCCCTGCTGTGACTCGTTGCAATGCATGTAGCGATATATGACACGCATGCATCCTGGCGGGGTTCTTCACGTAGTCACTCACGTGACTCCGAAGTAAAATTGAATACTTTTGTGTCACATGTGACAAGTCACAGTGAAATTCTTTACTTGCACACCTTGGGTATGCAAATAGTCGCCACATAGTGAAGGGCGCTGACAATGTTACAAAGTATCCCTCTTTCTCTCCCTTTGACTAAGGGGCATGCGGAGAACATGTTTCCCATTGTAGCTCCTTCCACTTAGGACTCATCCATGCTGTGCAATCTTCCATTCTTTTGTTTCGGGACAGTTTGCTTCAGATAACCATTTACTACCAGGTTTTAGTACAAGCAGAATAAGGTTAGGTTGCACATTAACATCCAGTTTGATCTTGAGGTTGGTCATTGATGACCTGGTCGGTAGTATGGATTTCATTTCTCTCATTCCCGCTAATGCATATGCATGGTTCAAATATCCTCATCTTCATGTTCATCTTCCATGGAATTAGATTTTATGCCTCTGGAGATGTTCTGTTTTGGTATTTCCTCTTTATGTTTTTACTTATGACATTATATCTACTCTCGGTGGTTGAGCCCGCAGGCAAGCCCTTTCATGTGTTTGCGAATTCATGTGGTCATCCATCAATCCCACATAACTTTCTGCCAGTCTGGTTTTTATTCCCAAACTCTAAGAACCAGCTTCTTCCCCGGCATCTGGAAGTAGGCTCTTTCAGCAGTCAGCATCTTCATCTGCCTACTTGTGGTTTCCTGTGCTTTGGATGCATCTCCGGCCTGTGCTATAGTGAACTCCTACTTCCCCTCGGCTACTTGGTTGCCTGAATATGCTGAACTCCTTCCATACAATTCCTTGAATTCTGATTGCTAGCCTGTATTTCTATGGAAACCTCTGGGTCATATCTGTGTATCCAGTGATTCGTATTTTGGCTCATGACGTGTGCTGATATTTTTTAAGCTTTTGGATACAAGAAATTACAGATGCTGGTTTGCAAAAAAGGACACATTTTTGGAGTAACACAATGGGTCAGGCATCTTCTCTCCAGAACATGGTTAGGTGATAATGCTGTCAAGAGGGAGCTAGATAGGGCTCTTAAAAATAGCGGAGTCAAGGGATATGGGGAGAAGGCAGAAACAGGGCACTGATTGGGGATGATCAGCCATGATCACATTGAATGGCGGTGCTGGCTCGAAGGGCCGAATGGTCTACTCCTGCACTTATTGTCTATTGTCTATTGTGACGTTTCGTTCAGACTCTTTGAAGTTTTTGATGGGACTTTTATTCACTGGCACACTTATTTCTCATCCATTAAAAAAGATCCCTTCCTCTGCCATCCACAAGGGGATGTAACAGACCTTCCTTTGTGCCTCACGCCTTTCGGAAACTGTTGACGGTGATTCTACATAGAACATAGAACAGTAGAGCACAGGAACAGACCCTTCAGCTCACAATATCCGTGGCGATTATCACGCTAATATAATCTCATACCATCTACCTGCGTATAATATATATATACCTCCGCCAATATAAACACATACCATCTGTCTGCACATGATTGTATTGCTCCATTCCCTGTCTGTTCATATACCTGTCTATATTACTCGTAAACGCAGTTAACAAATCTGCTTCTACCCCTTCCCCTAGCACCATGTTCCAAGCATCTACTATTCTATGTTAAAAAAAAAAGCCTTGTAAATCTCCTTTAAACTTTGCCCATCACATCTTTCAATTATGCCCTCTATTAATTCACATTTCCAACAGGGGAAATGGTTCTGACATAAGTTTGCTAAATGCCCCTGATAATCATTGGCTTGCAAGTTGACGCTGCAGATAGCACAACCTCCTTTCACACTCTCAGCAGACATAATCACTGAAGGTTAGTATTGATTTTTTATGAGGACTGAAATTCAAGCATTCCTCTTTCCAGCCACATCTCTTTCATCCATCATAATACTTTCATTCCTACATTTCAGCCATTTTTACATTGCAATCATTGCCATATGAATGCAAGTCCTTATTTGTGGTTTGATATCTGTCTACTTGTAAAATAAGTAAACTAGCACTAATATACAGAGAAAGATGGCTGCACACACACTCGTGTTGGAATCAAAAACAGGAATGATTTACTGAGCATGTGCGAGAATGAGCACAGCTCATCTGCATAAATTACATGGATATTATCACATCCTTTCCTTTTTGACATTTTGGGATTACATTTCCAACGATCCCAAAACAAAGTAAACTTTTCAAAATATCACACCGTAGTAATATAGTTTAACTTAACAGAATAAACCAACTATTCTGTCTTATCTATCCTCATCTATTTCGTAATGAAGATATCCTGACCAGATCGAATTTGGAGAAAATCTTCACCGTGGACAGCTCAGGGAGAACATCCTCTATGACTGGTAGTCTGTGGATCTCCCGATTCAAGACTTTGTTGAGGGGTCCAGCCTGCTTCTTCGACTTTAGTCAAGATGTCCTGCTCGACCAGCTTCATGAGACCATTCATGACCTTCTCTTACATGGCTACAGGTACTGGCTTTACAGAACTCTATGATAGGATCACATCCTTATAGAAACTTATAAATCTTATAGAAACTTACAAAATTCTTAAGGGGTTGGACAGGCTAGATGCAGGAAGATTGCTCCCGATGTTGGGGAAGTCCAGGACAAGGGGTCACAGCTTAAGGATAAGGGGAAAATCCTTTAAAACCGAGATGAGAAGAACTTTTTTCACAGAGAGTGGTGAATCTCTGGAACTCTCTGCCACAGAGGGTAGTCGAGGCCAGTTCATTGGCTATATTTAAGAGGGAGTTGGATGTGGCCCTTGTGGCTAAGGGGATCAGAGGGTATGGAGAGAAGGCAGGTACGGGATACTGAGTTGGATGATCAGCCATGATCATATTGAATGGCGGTGCAGGCTCGAAGGGCCGAATGGCCTACTCCTGCACCTAATTTCTATGTTTCTATGTTCTATGTTTCTATCCTCTGTCCTAGTTACCAACTTGACCTTGCCAGGCAGTTTCCCAGGTCTTTCATCGTCAAAGACATCTTTGTAGCTCTTGAGTAATGAGCCAGCCTCGCTAACAGCATTCAGGTTCTTGAAGATCTTGTAGTGAACCATGTTGAGTTTCATCTGTTGTGCAGTTTTGCCGCTCAGGAGCAGTGTGAGCCAACCTTCCTCTACCACTATGGAGTGAACTCGGTACTTCTTGTTGTTCGTCTTGTTCCGGAGTACGACTTTAGTCCTACCCTCTGCCAGAAGGTTGGAACCGTTGTACATCTTTAAGGTGATTTTCTCTCATCTAATGTCCTCTTTGTTGGATACAAGATGCTTAGCAATCACATTAACATTGGCACCAGAGTCAATCTGAAACTTGACGGCTTCTGTGCCAACCTGCATCTTAGCGAATAGGCCTGAAGAGGAATTGCTTCCAGCTTTATTGATCTCAATACAACTCACAGACTCCGCATCGGAAATGGATGTTGTGTCAGATGTCTCTGTGACCTTGTGCAGACCCTGTTTCTGCGAGCCCTCCTTCCTCTGCTTGCAGCAGCAGGCGAAGTGGTTTTGTTGTCTGCATCTGTTGCAGTCCTTCCCATACGCTGGGCATTCCTCCTTCCTTCGCTTGTGCGTCATTGCACAGAACTTGCACTTGACTAGTCCCTGATTCTGCCTCTGCAATGGGAATTCATCTTCTTTTCCCTCGGTTTGAATTGTTCCACCTTGTGTATTGTCGGCTCTTCGCCGATGACCTGCATTCTTGCCGCTGTTACCTCCAAGGATCTACATATGTCCACAGTCCCCTGCAGAATCAGATTCCTCTTCTGAAGAAGTGTCTTCCTAGTTGACCGGTCTGCAATACCAATGACGATGTAATCGCGAATGAAGCTTTCTCTCAGGCACTCACAGAAGTTGCATGTTTTAGCTCCTTCAGCTCTGCAACATACGATTCAATGCTTTCCCATGATTTCTGGTCTTATTTATTGAAAACAAATCTTTCATAAGTTTAATTCATCTCTCTTATGATGATGGTAGACATCTTATCGATGATGACTTTCACATCCGTCTCATCTGCTACCATTTCGAACGTCAGGGTATTGAAGATTCACAGTCCTTCTGGTCCAACTATGCAGGAATACTGCTTTTGATACTGTTTCTCCTTCTTATCCAGTTCTGTTATCACTAAAAAATGTTCATACTTTTTTTTAAAAACATTTTCCACACTTCCACACTGTTCTCTTTGAGCTTTAGATTGGGTGGTGGAGCCACGTGGAAAGATGGACTGTTCTGTGCCATTTTGAAATATCAGCATATTCCCTCCTTCTTACTAGCTTATTTTATCTTTAAACAGTCATTCACAGCACGTCGTTTAAAACTTTGACTCCCACGGCGCTGATTTACATGCAGCGTTTTATCTTTGTGTGTTCACTGACCTGCATTCACTCATGCATGCAGCTAGTCCGGTCACTGAGCGTTGAAATATTGATTCCTGAAAGCTTTTCAAAGCATTTTTTCTAATCATCATAGTGTCTATTTGATTCACAAGTGTTCACTTTCACCGCTGCCACCATGTTTCGACATCTGTCTACTTGTAAAATCAGTAAACTAGCACATAATATACAGAGAAAGATGGCTGCACACACACTTGTGTTGGAAATGTAAACTGCTCGTTTCTAAGCTTCCCCCCAGGATAATTTCAGTAAAAACGCTGAATCAAGCACTTGAAACAACTAATCTTTATTTTAACAAAAGCGCAATTACAGTTCAACTACTGTACCTATCCCACAGCGGGTTCGATCCTCATATGTGCCTGATCAAGCCCTCTAGGCCTCGCTCAAACAGAGACACTCCGGACAGCCCCAAGCCCTCTCCCAGAAAATCGACCCTGGACCTCGTGGTAGCGGACTTTTATATGTCCTGGGACTTCGAGGGGCCGAACCACATAGGGGTGGTCTCTTAATAACCCAATTAGAGGTATCGATTAACTCCATGCATAACAGACATTTCCCTAACCCAATAATACAGCAGCTCAATACATTGTATTCAAACCGGACTTCTCAAGGAAGCCAACTTAAAGCCCTGTCCCTCAGTACAAGTTTATTCTAAGAGCTCTCCCAAGTTTAAAAAAAAATCAAACTCATGGTAAGCACGGAGAATGTACGTAGCGGGTATATCGGAGCTCGGGAACGTCTCTTAGCGGCTTGTTATGCTAAAGGCAGGTACTCGGGAAGACTCGCTAATGGCAGGTAAGCACGGGAAGACTCGTGAAGATTTTTCAACATGTTGAAAAATGTCCACGAGAGCCCTGAGTACCGACGAGTGGCCGTTACCGTAAATCTCCAAGTTCGAATCAAGGCAAAGCTCTTGGAATGAACTCATAGCATGGGACATGACCTTTAAGGGCCTGACGTACCCGCTACGTTCATTCTATGTACTTACCACAAGTTTCTTTTTTTTTAAACTTGGGAGAGCTCTTGGGTAAACTCGTATAGTGGGACAGGCCCTTTACGAACATTCACCCTGATCTGCAAGAAACCCAGACAAGGCTCAATATCTCATCCAATCAACACTCAGCAAAGTTGAACTCTGCAACATTATTTACAATTATTTACAAGGTGTATGTTTGGTTTGCAATCATCCAATCCATTCTATGCATTTTGCACCTAATTGACAGGCTCTGCAGATGTTCTTATTCTTTTCTTGCAAATTGTATCTAGGCTCGAGACACACTAGCACCACTCTGCAGCTTGTCCCAGCTCTGCAGAGAGCAATTTCAAATTGACCAAATCTCCCAGCAGCCCTGAAGCTTTGACCCCATTTTGAAGTCCTAGCCTCTTCAATTAGGCCAGGATTAACAGAATCAAATACAGGAATGATTCATTTCCAAGTCAAATGTCACTGACTGATTTACTGAGCATGTGCGAGAATGAGCACAGCTCATATGCATAAATTACATGGATATTCTCACAATTCGCAAGGCAGAACATCTGAGAAAATGTATTTTCTCTCTGTAGATGTGTTAGCCAACAATTAAACCAGTAGTTTGAAGTTATCTTGGCCGAGGCTCATCATGGTATCTTACTGTGTGCAAATTGGCTGCAGTGTTTGCCTACAAAACAGTGGTGACTGGATTTGAAGGGCAGTTCATTGACTTTATAATTCAAAGAATTTCCTGAGATTGCAAAAGTCGCAATATAAATTCAAATTCTTTCTTTATAATTGACCCAGAATCCATCTTCATTTGTTGAAGCCAATAAATCTTGATTAGTAAGGAGTGGCAGAGGCAAATAAAAACTACCAAGGAAATAAACTAATCCTTTGAAAGCAGATCTAAAATACAGTGATAGAGTGCCTGTCTGCATTTGAACCCATTAGAATTTACTATGATGAAGGTTGGTAGTACATACTACTATCTCATGGGAGTGAAACCTTGCTCCAGGTGTCTTCTCTGTCCCTTCAATTTACCAGTCGACTGCTAACCCACTCTTAGCATGAATACAGCTGCTGAATCTGACCTGATTACATCACCATTAAACGATGTGGGCTGGAGTCTGTCCAGGAAACGCTGGCAGAAAGCCTGGAAAAATATTAAATCCTGCTTTTTATCGTCTAGTAAGAAAGAAAGCTGGATATCATGAGTTTGTATGGATCAAGTGAGCACACTCCCCAATGGATCAAGGGAGCTCTTGTGCTTCCAAACCCCTATAAATAGAACCAACGCTGACTTGGCTCAGTTGGCAGTGCTCTAGTCTATGAGTCAATGAATTGTGGGATCAGGGTAAATGGCCTAAAACCCATTGACATTTGGGTGTGGTACTGAAGAAGTGCAATATTAATGCTGTCATTTTTGCAGAAGAAATGGCAAAGCAAATCCTGTCTGCCTGTATCAAAGATCCTCTGTCATGGTAGGTGTTTGCATAGATCACTTTCCTTTGAGTCAGAAGGTCACTGAGTTTTCCTCTGGAGCCTACTTTGATGACAATCTGTCTCCCTTTCTATGAAGTTTAAAGTCCCTATCCTTGTTTCTAAATTCCACCGTGGCTCCACTCTTTCATGCAACTTCCTCCAGCACTAAAAACCATCAATGCCTCTTGAGATTACTGATTTAAAAGTTGATCACACAGCAGAGCTGCATCCTGAAACCTCTTCCTCTTATCTTCTCTCTCCTTTTCGCCACTTCTTAAAACAGACTTACCCACACACTGAAACGATTTATGCTGCCAATTAATTTACCAAGAAGGTAGAGCACTCAGAGGGAATGTACAAACTCCACACACACATCCTCCGAGGTCAGGATTGAACTTGAGCTGTAAAGCAGTGGCTCTGCTAACTACGCCGTAGTGCCTTTTATTGAAAAGAGCCATATTATGCAATTGGCATCTGCAAAGCATAGGCTCTATCACACCCAGTGGTTGGATGGGGCTTGTTAAGGGTGAGGCTTGAAGTCATGAACGCAGATGTAATAATGGGTGGGCTTGTTTCTACTATCCCAGAGAGACTTCCAACATTCCCCTATTTGCCCACTCAGTGGCAAGCTGGCAGGCATCACCACTTCCTGACCATTAAACATACCCCTTAGTCATTCAGCTCGCGCCAGCCCGAGTGCTGATCCTTGCATGTTGGGTGGGAGGAATGGAAGATAGACACAAAATGCTGGAGTAGCTCAGCAAATCAGGCAGCATCCCAGGTTTGTTCTGGCTTTCTCTATCTTTCTGTCCAAAGAAGGGTTCTGACCCGAAACATCGCCTATTCCTTTTCTACAGAGATGCTGCCTGACCCATGGAGTTAGTCCAGCATTTTCTGTCTATCTTTAGTATAAACCAGCATCTACATTTCCTTTCTACAAATTACTCAGCGAAATGGTCACCTTGCACTAAGATAGAGTGGAGCATTTACTTCTCACTTAAACATTGGACATCCTGCCTGATGCAGTTGGTAACCCTCCCTGTCTATCATCTCATCGCCCACACCCCCAGTTCGAGAGCTCCTGGAATACCCAGATGTTGCCACTCACTCTCTGACCACAATAGCCATTGGTGCAAGTTTCTGGGAGAATTCATTTTGTTGTTTGTGGATTTGCAGCTTTCAGTCTGTTGCAGAAGCATTGAGACATTTCCCGTACCTTGTGACCTGACCAATTAGGAGGTGATGCAATTTAAATTGTGAGTTAAATTAGAAGCAAGTGGGCCATCTGCAATAATATTGGGAGGTGAAGTTTGACGACACTAACCAAGCTGTTGAAAATGTAAATCTCACTGACTGTATAAAATGGTTCAAGATCTATCCTGGCATTTTGATCCATTTATCCTTGCTGTTTTATGTCACTGGTGCAAAGAATTGGAGAGAGATACATACATATAACTCGCTGGATAGCTAAGGTAAAGGAACCCAGCCGATCAATATTTAGTTCAGCTACACCTGCAAAGGCCAAGAACAGAGAGACATACATAGATAGTGTGGATGGTCAGAACCTTTTTCTCATGATGTAAATATTAATTATTCAAAGATAGCTTTAAGGGGAGAGGGACAGTTTAAAAGAGATGTGCAGGGCATAGAGTGGTGAGTGCCTGGAACACGCTGCCAGCAATTGTGGTGGAGAGAAATATAATAGTGGCATTTAAGAGTCTTTTAGATAGGACATGAATATGCAGGGCATGGAGGAATATGGACAATGTGCAGACAGTCAAGAGTGCAGACATTGTGGACCAAAGGGCCAGTTCCTGTGCTGTACTCTTCTATGTTCTATGTTCATCTGTGAGGTATTTTCACAATTGCATAAAGCTCTGAGTCTAACATGTCTGGAATGTAGGTAGACACAAAATGCTGGAGTAACTCAGCGGGACAGGCAGCATCTTTGGAGAGAAGGAATGTAGGGCTTGTTGTCGAACAGCATGCTTAGGAAGAATTTTACAACCCCGAATGCAATCTTACCTAGATTTAATATTATGATACCAAACTAGTGTTGCTGCATGGGTGCTCCAGTTTCCTGCCACACTCCAAAGGCATACAGGTTTGTAAGTTAATTGGCTTGGTAAAATTGTATGGGAGATTACTGATTGGTGTGGACTCGGTGGGCTGAAGGGCCTGTTTCGTGCTGTATCTCTGAGCTAAACTAAACTATACCAATGGGGTCATGGGAGCTATGATCAAGAAATTTGTAGATGATACATAAAGTGGAAATATAGCTGATATTGAAGAAGAAAATCCCAGAATGCAGGAAACTAAGACCTGGTACAACACAAAGTGCTGAAGTAACGCAATGGGTCAGGCAGCATATTTGAAGGGAATGAATAAGCAAAGTTTTGGAATGGGGTCCTTCTTCAGAAATTCTGTCTATCTATTCCCTGCACAGATAATGTTTGACCCACTGAGTTACTCCAGGACTTTGTGTTTTGTCAAGTTTCCAGCATCTGCAGTTCCTTGTATCTCTAACATACTACTGGTAAAAGGAATTCAACCAAAAAAAGCATTTAGGAAGAGAAAGCAAAGCAATGTAATGGTTGGATATTAATAATGTAGAGGATCGGAGGGGAAATGGAATACATGCACACTGATCCCGGAAGATAGCGGAACAGATGATAAAGTAGTCAAGCAGGCAAATTGGGGTTACTTCACTTTAATCAGACTAACATTCAAACTGGATGGTTACCAGCAAGGGAACATTCCATGTGCACAATTCTGCCGATCTTATTACAAGAAGGATGTGATTGCAGGAGAAAAGTGATTGAGAATTACCAGGTCATTATCAGGGTTGAATAAGTTTAGTAATGAGGAGAGATCGGTTTTCTTCTGTGTAACGGGAGAGGCTGAGGGAAGATTTAATTGTATTTAATTGACGTATTGGAAGCCTAGACTGTGTGAATAGGACGGATTCAGATTATATAGCAGAGGGATCAATAACCAGGCATTGTTATTACTAGTTAAGTGGTAGAAGAAGGGAGGTGAGGGATTATTTTTCAGCGAGGGAGTGGTGGAGATCTTGAACACTGTCAGAAACTGCTGGAGGCAATATCTCATGTCACATTGACAGAGTCAATGGACACTTGAAAAGTGAGCTTATAGACAGAACAAGCAGGTGAAGTTAACTGAGGGAGCTTTCTTTTGTCCGGCAAGATTGGTCCCGATGATGGGGGAAGTCCAGAACAAGGGATCACAGTCTAAGGATAAGGGGGAAATCATTTAGGACCTAGATGAGGAAAACTTTTTTCACACAGAGAGTGGTGAATCTCTGGAACTCTCTGCCGCAGAAGGTAGTTGAGGCCAGTTCATTGGCTATATTTAAGAGGGAGTTAGATGTGGCCCTTGTGGCTAAAGGGATCAGGGGGTGTGGAGAGAAGGCAGGTACAGGATACTGAGTTGGATGATCAGCCATGATCATATTGAATGGCGGTGCAGGCTCAAAGGGCCGAATGGGCTACTCCTGCACCTATTTTCTATGTTTCTATGTTTCTATGGACTAGTTTTCTTCTTATTTGTGGCAAATGTCTACCTTCATATGAAGTTTATAAGTGGGAGATTCCCACATTTGTTTTTATTTTTTCCATCCTCACTTATGTGAGGACAATGTTTGCATGGGGGAAGTCACCAGTTGGTTTCAATTTTTTTTCGTTGTTATTTTAACTTTGATTATGTGAATTCCTCAGAGGGCTGTTGTTGAAATTCACTTCCTGTCAAGAGTGGATAATGGTCTGAGTAGATTATTCATATGGTTCCCAGCTTGCAGGCATTATTTCTGTGGATGCTTTCAGGATGGAACCTCCCCCTCACTTCCATTTGACTTGTTTGCGATGACAATTATTTGATCATCTGCCATCTCATTGATTTTCAGTGAGATCACGCAATAGCTGTGTTTTATGTTAATCGGTTTCTGTCTCCTGTCCCCTAGTTAAGACAAGGATAAACAACAAAATGATGGATTAACTCAGTGTCAGGCAGCATCTCTGAAGAAACGGCATACAGTAGGTGATGTTTTGTGTCGAGACCCTTCTTGGTTACATCTGTGTGAAACCTTTTTGCTCTCATGGCATTCGTGGTTATATGGGAAAAGACATTTTATAAACAGCCAAAACCCACTAACTGAATAAATGGTATCTATCCTTGATGGCACTGAGCAACAGAATCCTTGCATCCAACAAATTGGTTGAAATTCCTTCCTCTTGTTGCTAAAGGTTTTTACTTGTAGGATCAGATTTATTTACCGGCTTTAAATGGCCGTGAGAAGGTGGTGGTAAGCTAAGTTCTGAAATGCTTCAGGTTGGGAAATTGGCAGATTTTGAATTGGAACTGTGATTCATTTCCAGGTCGTGCCCTCACCATCTGCCTGCTGCCATTGCCCTTCAAAAGGTTACAGGTCCAGGTTTGGAAGTCAAAAAGGCCTAGGTGAGCTGCTGCAGAGCAAATTGTTGATCGGATCTATTTTCACTTTCCCATCTACTTAGTCAGTCACTTGGGATTGAAGGTGGCTCTCTGCAAAGAGAACTTAACATGCACTCTGACCTATTCCCTGAAAGAGACGTGCTCGCCTGCTGCTGAATGTCAGAACGTTGTACCCAGAATGAAGCAAGTTCCAGTGTACCCTACTGCAAACACATGGGAGGGAAGAGTTAGATGGTCCGGTATCAAAGTCAGGTGATTGCTTTTGGAGCAGCCATTTTATTTTTGGCTCTTTTATATTGCATGGCTCAAAATCTCTTGTTGAGGTCCTGGTCTCATTTTCTACTGGATGAAAATATGCTACGTTGTAAACTAGGACAATCCCTGGAGTGAGCAATGTAATAGCTAAGTGGGAGCAGAGACAATCCTTGAATTCCATATCACATCACATCAAATGTACAACACAGATAAAGGTCATCAGCTTATTTGAGACCAATTTCCACTATGTTGCCAGTGCCACTGCCCTGCTCATGCCCTTGTGGCTTCCAGTGCTTCAAGTGGTCACGGACACAACGTTCCAAGGACAACTTGGCTCATGTGGGAACACATGTTGGGCATTGGAAGGAGACAAACCATTGCAAAGAGGGACGCAAGTGGCAATCACAATAAGCTTTTGAGAAAGGAACCCTTTCTCCCTTTCCCTTAACAAAAGAGAATTCTCCTTCTTAACTAAAGTTCTGATAAGGATCATTCCTACCAGATCAGATGTTCTGATTAGGATCATTCCTCCGGGAGTGGCGGCGCCGTTAACAGCTGCGGCTCGCCTGCAGTCCGTCTGTCTTTACTTTTTGCTGTTGTTTTTTTTGTCTTGTTTTGGTTAAGTTTTAGTTTGTTGGGTTGTGTTAGATGGGGGGTGAAACATGTTCTCTGTCTCTTCCTTCGGGAGAATGCGACTTTTTCGTGTCGTATCCCCCTTCTCTGCCCCCGTCTGCGCTGAGGCCGAATGTCGGAGCTGGCGGCCTCCAGCCTGCGACTGACCCCGAGGCTCCGGAGGCAGAACTAGCCAGGACTCACCAACGAGAGGCTGGCCGTCTTCGGGGCTAAGGCAGCGGTGGCCCGACTTGCTGGTGCGGCGTTCTGGCTTTCGGCAGCGGCCTGGAGCTGATGCAGCGGGGCTCAGACTGCGGGACCCGGAGCTGGGGCAGCAGCCTGGAGCTGGGGCGGCTGCCCAGAGCTGGGGCAGCGGCCCGGAGCGGAGACTGCGGTACCCGGAGCGGAGGCTGCGGGACCTGGAGCGGCGACTGCGGGACCCAGAGCTGGGGCGGCTGCCCAGAGCTGGGGCAGCAGCCCGGAGCAGAGACTGCGGGACCCGGAGCTGGGGCGGCAGCCTGGAGATGGGGCGGCTGCCTGGAGCGGAGACTGCGGGACCCGGAGCTGGGGAGGCGGCCTGGAGCTGGGGCGGCTGCCCGGAGCTGATGCTGTGGCGGGCTGTCTCGGAGTGGAGACGGCGTTCCGGCTTTCGGCGGCGGCGACATCACCATGGAGGTCCGCTGGACTGGAGGGCGGCATCTTCGGCCTGGATCGATCGCCTCAGCGCAGAGGGAGAACAAGGAGGGAAGAGACGGAGACTAAGACTTTGCCTCCATCGCAGTGAGGATGTGCTTGGTGAACTCGCTGTGGTGGATGTTTAATTTGTGTTTATTGTATGTTTTGTTTTTATTGGTTCTGCGTATGACTGCAGGCAACATAATTTTGTTCAGGCCGAAAGGTCTGAATGACAATAAAGGAATCTAATCTAATCTAATCTACCAACCTTCAAGGTTCCACCCAACAAACGGAGGTGTGCTGAACCGGATCTGAATTCTGTAATGTTCACTAACTATAACACTGACGGGCTTCAGCCACCTTGTCCCTGTCATGGAAATAAATCTGTTTTTTTGCATTTGCATAACAAGCAGGAGAGGGAAGGAGTGGTGAGAACAGGACTGGTGCGGTTGGAAAGGTAAGGATTAGAGGTGTATTTGGAAACAAAAGCGGATTGACTTGTTACTGGGAGGATGGGGAGGACTTAGAGAGGGTACAGGAGGCTGCCAGAATGTTGACACAAGGAACAATGGATGCTGGTTTACAAAAAAGCCAAAAGTGCTATAGTAACTCGGCAGGTCAGGCAGCAAATCTGGAAAATATGGATAGGGAAAGTTTCAGGTTGGGACCCTTCTTCAGACTGGATAAGGGGGCATTAGCTATAAGGAGAGGTTGGACAAACCTGGATTGTTTCCTTTAAAATGCCAGAGATTGAGGAGAAACCTCATGGAAATATATGACATCATGAGAGTCATAAATATGATAGAGAGACAGATCCTTTTTCTCAGGCTGGCAATGTCAAAGACTAGAGGATGTAGATTTATGGTGAGAGAGGCAAAGTGTAAAACAGATGTGGGGGGCAAGTTTATCATAGAGAGTGGTGGATGTCTGGAACGTCTGCCAGGAGTGGCGGTGAGGGCAGATTTGATGGTGGTCTTAGAGAGCAGTTTAGATAAGCACATGGATGTGCAGGGAATGTAGGAATATGGGTATGAATATATCTACTGCCGACATAAGCAAAAACTTGTCTCACCTCAACCATTCCTTCTTTACCCTGCTCCCATTGTCCAAAAGGTACAGAAGCTTGAAAGTGTTCAACACCAAACTCAGGAACAGCTTCATCCCCTCTGTTATCAGGCTTCTGAACGGTCCTTCTATATCTAGGGTACTGCCCGTTTCATCTCTATCCCACTGCGGACATTGGACTTTGTCAATGAAAGAGGTGCTCTACAATGCTGAGAATTGTATTCTGCACTCTGCATCTTCTCCATTGCTCTATCAATTGTGCTTGAGTTTGACATGTTTATATTTATGTATAGTATTATCTGATCTGATTGGATAGCATGCAAAGCAAAGCTTTTCCCAGTAGCTTGGCAGATGTGACAACAGTGAATTTAAACCTAAACCTAAGCTGATGTGGAGGCAGACGAGATCAGTTTATCTTGGCATTATGTTTGGCACAGACATCGTGTCGGAAGGCCTTTTTCCTCTGCTGTACTGTTCTATGTTCTCAGAAGTAGGTGAGAAGTTGCAGAGTGGATATGAAAGGGTGATGTGGAGTCAATGTTTCCCCATGGCTGGGGTGACGTGCTGGGAACACATTCCATGTCCTTGCCTGATTCCCTCTGTTAAAATGGAGGCATTGCTGAATAGGGACGAACAGAAATCTGTGAGCACCATACTGTAGCAATGTTACAAAATTTTGAGATTTAAAAAGTCAAGTCTGTAATTTATCCCATCAGATAAAGCATAAAAAGAAGTTTAATTTGACACCTGATTCACTTTCATATCTTCAGTATTATAAATGCTATGGCCATTTTGATACTCGGAAATTAGCATCTTGTTCCCTATTGCTTTTTCATTGACAACACAAAGGCTGTGATCGAGAACAGTCAAAAGCCCATAACTCTCTTAAAGATTAAGAGAACTGAAAGAAATTTTCAGTTATTATAGATTGAAGCATTCTGAAACAAATATGAAACAATCTTACTTAGATGACTTGAAATTAAAGCATATAATTAGTTAGTTACCTAATTGTAACTAATTCACAATATAACATAATTTTTAAATCTCATTGTCATGTGTTTATAGGCCAAATGGAAGGGATTTAATGTTTAATACCTGTAAATTAATGGCCATTTAAATCAGCTAGCGAGTGTGATTTTCTGGAACGAGATCAATTGGAATGTTGCAGTTGCGGTGATTTAGTCCCCCATATCTGCAGCAAAAATATGCCGGTTCGTTCGGGGAAAAAAATCACCGTTTCGCAAAATAAAATACTTTCTTTTACCTGTCCCCTACGTAAAATCCGGCCCCGTTGTCGGCGTTGACGGCTTCAGAAGCTGATTTTAAAATCACTCCAGCGATTAACTTTTTGGGCAAATTAAAAAAAAAACAACACAGAACGGCCGTCGGAACGATTCTTTAGCAAACGCTTGCACTCCAACAAAATATAACCCAGGACCAGGACCGTAGAACCGTGTTTTAACCCCCTCCCCCCCACTCCTCCCCTCAAACGTGCCAAAACCGCGCACACGGCCAGTGGAAGTATTGCAGCACCGCTGAAGGTAAGTATTGTAACATACCTACATACTGATGGGAGAATGGGCCTCAGTAGGAGTTGGCATTGCTTAGCAGCTATTTGCTAAGGTAAATTAGACATAAACAATCTCTTTTGGGTGGCTTGAAGGTTCAACTAGTAGAGCCGATGCCCCAGAGCATCAGAGACACGAGTTCAATTCAGACCTCAGGCGTTGTTTGGGTGGAGTTTGCACGTTTGCCATGTGACCCAGCGGATTTCTTCCATGTGCTTGAGTTTCCTTCCATATCCCAAAGACTTGCTACTTGGTAGATTAAGCACCACTTTGAAGAAAGGTCTCGACCCAAAATATCAACCATTCCTTCTCCCCAGAGATGCTGCCTGTCCCACTGTTACTCCAGCATTTTAGTCTATCTTCAGTTTAAACCAGTATCTGCAGTTCCTTCCTCCACTTTTGTAGGAAAAACAGGAAGGCAGATTTTTATCTAAATGGTGTCAAGTTGGGAAAAGGGGAAGTACAACGCAATCTGGGGGTCCTTGCTCATCAGTCAATGAAAGCATGCAGGTTCAGCAGGCAGTGAAGAAAGCAAATGGCATGTTGGCCTTTATAACAAGAGGAGTTTATCTTTATCTTAGAATAAAGGAAAGGTCATTTAAGACTGAGGTGAGAAAAAAAATGTTCACCCAGAGAGTTGTGAATTTATGGAATTCCCTGCCACAGAGAGCAGTGGAGGCCAAGTCACTGGATGGATTTAAGAAAGAGATAGATAGAGCTCTAGGGGCTCGTGGAGTCAAGGGATATGGGGAGAAGGCAGGCATGGGTTAGTGATAGGGGACGATCAGCCATGATCAGAATGGCGGTGCTGGCTCGAAGGGCCGAATGGCCTCCTCCTACACCTATTTTCTATGTTTCTATGTCTATGAGTTGAGTATAGGAGCAAAGAGGTCCTCTGCAGTTGTACAGGGCCCTAGTGACACACCTGGTGTCTTGTGTACAGTTTTGCTCCCCTAATGTGAGGAAGGCATTCTTGCTATATAGGGAGTGCAGCGTAGGTTCACAAGGTTAATTCCTGGGATGGCGGGACTGTCATATGCTGAGAGAAAGGAGCGGCTGGGCTTATATACTCTGGAATTTAGAAGGATGACAGGGGATCTATTGAAACATATAAGATTATTAAGGGTTTGGACACGCTAGAGGCAGGAAACATGTTCCCGATGTTGGGAGAGTCCAGAACCAGGGATCACAGTTTAAGAATAAGGGCTAAGGCATTTAGGACAGAGATGAGGAAAAACGTGAGTTGTGGAATTCTCTGCCTCAGAGGGTGGCGGAGGCCGGTTCCCTGGATACTTTCAAGAGAGAGCTTGATAGGGCTCTTAAAGATAGTGTAGTCAGGGGATATGGGGAGAAGGCAGGAACGAGGTACGGATTGTGGATGATCAGTCATGATCACATTGAATGATGGTGCTGGCTCAAAGGGCCGAATGTCCTACTCCTGCACCTATTGTCCATTGTCTATTGTCTATTACACTGTCAAATGTCCCTAGTATGGAGGTGAGTGATAGGCTCAGATGGTGGTAAGGGGAAAGTTGATTTGAATGTGGGGAGAATAAAACATGTAGGATTAGTGTAATCGGATGGTTGGCTTGGACGAGATGGGTCAAAGGGTAATTTCTGTGCTGTTGTCTCTCCAGGACTGTGAATTTATCTTCATTTTTGTCGGAAATTAAGTCAAGATGGAGTCACACCCCCAACGTGAACCAAGGTTCCATATCTAAACATAACGTTAAACAGCATTAGAAGTCACATTCCACAAGGAGAAGGAACTGGGATCATAACACTTGCTGCTCATGAGTGCACAGTTTTTCCCTTGCATAATGTTCCAGGGTAACCACCTGTGGGACTCCTGTAACAAGGAGCCCAATAGAACAGAAGCCTAAGACTGGCCTACTTAGCAACATGTTGTTTACTGGAAGGAAGCATTGTTGCTGGCAACCCCACACCTCCCACTACTGCTTGGCTGCCATACATTTTACGTTGTTTGGCACCAATGCATTTTTACACAATTCCTGGCGGCCCGCTCTGCCTGGAGCACATGTTGACTCTAGATGGGCAATGTTCCTTTCTGGACTTTGAAAAAGTTGCAAGCCAACTCAAAAAGATTTAGAGCCATGAAAAATATTAGTGTAAACGTGTCTTCATCTCTCAAGCCAAATTGAGAGCTGAGTTAAATGAAAAGTTCCCTGAAGGGAATAACTAAGAAAAGTATTTTCCTGATCTAAACCAGTAAACCATGCCCAGACATTAGATTCGGTACTGCAAAAAGACCCTTCTAATCTAAACCGGTAAACCTCCGATCCTTCATTACTGCACTACTACTATGAAAAACCCACCCTGATGTAAATCTTTGCCATGTGTAATCCTTTATTAGAAATGGAATTACAATTATCCCCTCCTGATCTAATGCAGTTAAGCAGCCCCTCAGGTCCGAAGAGAATACTGACTATAAAGGGGCTCCGGTTGAGGTGAGAACAACAGGCAGGTCAGAGATGAGAAAATGTGATATCAGAGATTGGGATAAACAGTTCCAGGAGTTATCTCTGAAGATTAGCCAACAGATTCAGAAAAAGATTCTGGGCCTTGAAACATAGAAACATAGAAATTAGGTGCAGGAGTAGGCCATTCGGCCCTTCGAGCCTGCACCTCCATTCAATATGATCATGGCTGATCATCCAACTCAGTACCCCGTACCTGCCTTCTCTCCATACCCTCTGATCCCCTTAGCCACAAGGGCCACATCTAACTCCCTCTTAAATATAGCCAATGAACTGGCCTCGACTACCCTCTGTGGCAGAGAGTTCCAGAGATTCACCACTCTCTGTGTTAAAAAAGTTCTTCTCATCTCGGTTTTAAAGGATTTCCCCCTGATCCTTAAGCTGTGACCCCTTGTCCTGGACTTTCCCAACATCGGGAACAAGCTTCCTGCATCTAGCCTGTCCAACCCCTTAAGAATTTTGTAAGTTTCTATAAGATCCCCTCTCAATCTCCTAAATTCTAGAGATTTTAAACCAAGTCTATCCAGTCTTTCTTCATAAGACAGTCCTGACATCCCAGGAATCAGTCTGGTGAACCTTATCTGCACTCCCTCTATGGCAATAATGTCCTTCCTCAGATTTGGAGACCAAAACTGTACGCAATACTCTAGGTGTGGTCTCACCAAGACCCTGTACAACGGCAGTAGAACCTCCCTGCTCCTATACTCAAATCCTTTTGCTATGAAGCAATATATACAAGAGAATAGTGATGAAGATTGGGAGTTGTATATACCTGTATTCCGGAAGTGAATCATACAATTGTTGAAGAAGAGTTGACACAGAACATGGATGTGAATCTATAAATTAATTATAAATGTAGAAGAGGTAGGCCCTTACTCTTTGGTACATGGATAAGACAGGTTTAGAGGGACATGGGCCAAACGCAGGCAGGTGGGACTAGTGTAGATGGGGCACATTGGTTGGTGAGGGCAAATTGGGCCATTGTATGACTCTTTGACTCTATTAATCCAAGAGAACACAAAACCTGAAGTTGATTAAACTTGCAAATTTGTGAAATAAAACTTCAAAGCTTGATGTATTTGATGTGTGGAATCCTGAGGACATGTAACAGTTTGAGAAGAACCTCAAAAAGACCAGATGATAGAAAAGCTGTCTGCACTTCTGCTCTACTCTACACACTGAATGCTTGTGCATCGGAACACAGTGTGGGAGATACATTACACAACCCTGGATCAGTCAAAGACCGGTGGAAATATGCAGGAGGAGGAGCCTCACCCTGTCAGGTTAATCTCAGTGTACAACATTGCAACTCAAGTCTGGGAAAGTTCAGATTCCCTACCATGATAATCCAATTTGTCTTGCAGTTGGCTGCAAACTACCAGCATGTCTGCTCCTTTCATAGCAAAAGGATTTGAGTATAGGAGCAGGGAGGTTCTACTGCAGTTGTACATGGTCTTGGTGAGACCACACCTGGAGTATTGCGTACAGTTTTGGTCTCCTAATCTGAGGAAAGACATTCTTGCCATAGAGGGAGTACAAAGAAGGTTCACCAGACTGATTCCTGGGATGTCAGGACTTTCATATGAAGAAAGACTGGATAGACTCGGCTTGTACTCGCTAGAATTTTGAAGATTGAGGGGGGATCTTATAGAAACTTACAAAATTCTTAAGAGGTTGGACAGGCTAGATGCAGGAAGATTGTTCCCGATGTTGGGGAAGTCCAGAACAAGGGGTCACAGTTTAAGGATAAGGGGGAAATCTTTTGGGACTGAGCTGAGGAAACCATTTTTCACACAGAGAGTGGTGAAGCTCTGGAATTCTCTGCCACAGAAGGTAGTTGAGGCCAGTTCATTGGCTATATTTAAGAGGGAGTTAGATGTGGCCCTTGTGGCTAAAGGGATCAGGGGGTATGGAGAGAAGGCAGGTAAAGGATACTGAGTTGGATGATCAGCCATGATCATATTGAATGGTGGTGCAGGCTCGAAGGACCGAATGGCCTACTCCTGCACCTAATTTCTATGTCTATGTCTATGTCCTTTAATTCCCATTGACTATTTTACTTCGGAGTCACGTGAGTGACTACGTGAAGAACCCCGCCAGGATGCATGCGTGTCATATCGCTACATGCATTGCAACAAGTCACAGCAAGGGGGAACGACGTTCCCCTTAGCGGCAAAATTTGAAAGCCAGGAACAGCAGGTAAGGAGACTCTGCGTTCCTTCCACTTACCTTTTAGGTGGAGACATGGACCGGATCCATGAAGGCTGCGGGAGAGCTGGCGGGGGAGAACCGCGGAGTTGCGGGCAGCCGGCAGCAGCAGCCAAAGGCACACTAATCTCCCGTAATGGGAACAGCTGTGCCCGACTTTCGCTCCCGACTCGCTCCCGCACCGGACCTGGCCGGGCGGGAGAGGGAAGCATAAACTAATGTTCCCCGCGCTGGTTTTTCCACAGGAGGGGAAGCTGGACAAAGTAGTGTCCACAAGTGCTGCTAGTGAAGCTGGCTGGGGAGGACCGCGGAGTTGCGGGCAGCCGGCAGCAGCAGCCAAAGGCACGCTAATCTCCCGTAATGGGAACAGTTGTGCCCGACTTTCGCTCCCGACTCACTCCCGCACCGGACCGGACGGGAGAGGGAAGCAAAACTAATGTTCCCCGCGCTGGTTTCACAGGGCGGGAAGTTGGACAAAATAGTGTCCACAAGTGCTGCTAGGAAGCTGGCTGGGGAAGACCGCAAAGTTGCGGGAGCCAGCAGCAGCTGAAGGCACAAGCCCCGTAAGGGATCAGCTGTGCCGACTTTTGGTCCCGCGCCGGCCAGAACACCACGGCCGGGCGGGAGACTATTTAAATGGGGACAAGTGAATAACGGCAGCAGACGGGGTGGAACGACGTTTACGCGTAGCGACAATTTTAACCTGGACCTGCAGGTAAGAGCTGCGATCTTTTTGTGTTTTTACCATGCTGATTGCAGGTGGAGAAACCAATGGGCTGCGACAAAGCTGGTGGGCTAGATGGGATCAGCTGTGCCCGATGTCGCCTCCATACCGGCCATATCCACTCCACGGAAGGGCAGTAAGGACAAAGCTGGAGAAGGAGGACCGCGGAGCAGCGGGCAGCCAGCAGCAGCCAGCAGCACTCGAATCACCAATAGTGGGATCAGCTGTGCCCGATGTCGCCTCCGCACTGGCCAGATCCACGCGGCCGGGCGGAAAGGCTAGACACAAAACAAACAAGGTCGTGGACTCAGAGGAGTCCGACTTTGAACAACCGCGGGCGGCCAGCGCCCGAGAGCGCTGGAGCCGGATGGAGCGGTGTATGGAGCTTTGCTCCAACGTGACAGACTCCGGGAGATGGAGGCGGGTCACTGTGGGCCCTATGATAAACCCACAGCAGTACCTCTTGAAGGGCTGCACAGTGCTTCTACCTCATCAGAAGGGAGCACTGCGGGTCAGTTCTGGGCTGACCTGGAAGAGGGGTCCGCAGAAGGAAAGACAAGTGTGCAGGGGGTGCAGGAACAAGAGAACCTACTGGAACCCACTACGGCAAAAGACAGCACCCCCACGCACCCACCAGCAGAACTGGTGAAAGCTCGAAGGTCCAGTACCCAAAACATGAGTCTTTTTAGGCCATGGCCCAGGCCGGCCTTCTTGGAAGATGCGGGGACCTCCAACACCAACCAAACCGATAAAATCCAGACCCAGCGCGACAACAGCAGCGAAGAACCTACAAAAAGTAAACCTGCCACCGGTAACTATGGAGGTAGGTGGGTCTGGTTCCCTACAATATACAGGGAGCACGGAGATTGGGTGGAGATTACACTCTTTTCTGAATGCATGGAGCATGATAACAACCGATACTTACATCTAAAGCAGTATCCAGGAATATACAATAGAGTTTATACACGTACAGCCCTCCAGTTCAACATATACTGAACCGAATGTTCGTGCCTTCTGATAAAGGGAAATCAAAAGCGCAAGCTGAACTGAAGCGGCTTTACATAAAAGGTGTAATTGAGGAAACTCAACACGAACCATTAGAATTTGTGTCCAATATATTTGTCAAAAACAAAAAAGATGATGGTTATCGCATCATCATAGATTTGACAAAATAGATACCTTTGTTACTGCTTAACAATTAATTTCCAAAGGTTACTTCAATGGCAAGCATTGATTTAAAAGATGCTTACTATTCAGTGCCTATACGAGATGACCACAGATGTTACTTAAAATTCAACTGAATGGGACAACTCTGACAGTATAAAGCACTGCCAAATGGGTTATCATCAGCCCCAGGCTGTTTCACAAAAATGTTGAAACCAGCCCTAGCGTTTCTACGGAAACGTACACACATGGTCATGGCATATTTAGATGACATACTCATTGTGGGCAAAACTTTGGAATTGGCCAAACAAACTGTAACAGCCACAAAAAAGTTATTTGGAAAAACTGGGATTCATTTTTCATCCAGTTAAATCTAAACTAACGCCTTCCACTACTTTTGACTATCTGGGGTTTCTCCATTGACTCAGTTCACATGTCGGTGACTCTGCCTAAGGGAAAGGCTAGAGATTTAATAGAGGCTTGCATAACCTCATTGACCTCAGCAAACCATCCATCAGATTGGTAGCAAAAGTAATTGGCATAATGATGGCTGCCTTTCCAGCCATACCATTTGGACCCCTACATTACCAAAACTTACAGAGAGCAAAATACAAGCACTCTAAATTATGCAGGTCACTTTGACAGATCTGTGAAACTACCAATCAAGCTAAAATGGAACTAAAATGGTGGACAGATAACATCTGGCTTTGTTCCAATCCAATCATTGTCAGTAACCCTTCCATGGTACTACAAACTGATGCCAGTGCACTTGGGTGGGGAGCCACCAATACCAATACCACCGTGGTAGCATACATTGACCACAGGGTGGAAACAAATCAACATCATGTGACAATCTGGCTATACAATTTGGCAATGGTGTATCCAGAGAGATATTTGGATATCAGCCACTTACCTATCAGGAAGACTAAATTCAGTGGCAGACACCAGGTCACGCAAATCTAATGAAAATACCAAATGGATGTTGAATAAAATAGTATTTGCTGATATCACAGCAAATATGGAACACCAGATATCGATTTATTCGCATCCAGACTTAACCACCAGTTATCAAATTATGTTTCATGGGAACCAAACTCTGGGGCAGCAGCGACAGATGCATTTTCGCTGCATTTGGGGGGGGGGGGGGGATTTTTTATTTACGCATTCCCTCCTTTTCCTGCCTCATCAGTCGGGTATTAAGGAAATACAACAAGACTCTGCATCTGGTATTGGTAGTACTCGATTGGCCTACACAACCATGGTTCCCAGTGGTATCAAACATGGTATCAGAGACATGAACATCCCGTCTGTTCTGGAATATCTGGCAGGCCTCCACTATGATGAGGGGCTCAGTTACAGTGCCATCAACTGCGCCAGAAGTACCCTATTGACTTACCTATGGCAGGGAACAGAGCATTACACTGTTAGGACTCACCCACTGGTATAAAACTTATGAGAGGAATTTTTAATACTATCCCCAAGAACCAGATACTCCCAAATATGGGATGTAAGAATAATCCTGAAGATGCTCAGGAATTGGTCTCCAGCAACAGTTCTGTCCCTACACAGACTGACATTAAAACAGTCATGCTAATGGTAATGGTCACGGTACACAGTCACTGCAAAAACTAGACTGGACAACATGACTTCCTCAACAGAAAATATTACGTTTCATATTTATGAGTTAGTAAGCAGAACAGAAAGGGATCAGCAGGCCTCAATATAAAATTAGGTCATACCCAACAGATGACCGTCTGTGTATAGTAAGGCATCTGTTGTTATACATGGAGAAAACGAATATCCTAAGAGGCAATGAAAAGGCACATTTTGGTCAGCCACTAGCAACCACACCAAGAGTGACGGTCCAGACCATTTCAAGATGGCTGACACAGGTACTAACACAGGCTAGGGTGGATATTAATATTTTTTAAATCTCTTTCCACCAGGGCTGCAGCTACATCGGCAGCGATACAGTTGGATGTACCAATGGACCAAATCCTCAAGGCAGCAGGATTGTCTGGAGGGGAAAACATTCCAATTATTTTGTAATAAACCAGTAATGAAACCTGGAACGTTTGCAGAAACAATTTTAAGTTCTGTAAATTAATTTAAACCCATAACAATGTCGAATTCATGTCCAAATTATGTTAACACAATTCCTCCCCCAGTCAAGGCAGACGTGATGCATGGACTCGTTTCCACGGCATGAAATCACAGAGCTTTAAAATCTTCACGTAGTCACTCACGTGACTCCGAAGTAAAATAGTAAGATTAAACGAAAACTTACCAGTTTGAAGTTTGATCTGTATTTTATGAGGAGCTACGATGAGGGATTACGTGCCCTTCACTCCCACCCTGATCATATACTCAACTGGTATCTCTTATCTAATCTTACTATGTTTAGTCATTACAGTTATCTGTGATTTCACACCGCTGCTTTGAAGAATGACACGCATGCGTCCTGGCGGGGTTCTTCACGTAATCCCTCATCGTAACTCCTCATAAAATACAGATCAAACTTCAAACTGGTAAGTTCTCGTTTGATCTTACTATTTAGGGGCCTAAAGAACAATGCCAACAAAGTGATCATTCCCTTTATATTGGAAAAACTCAGCGGGTGAGGCAGCATCAATGGAGCGAAGGAATAGGTGACCTTTCGGGTCGAGACCCTTCTTCAGAAAAAGGGTCTCGACCAGAAACGTCACCTAGTCTTTCACTCCATAGATGCTCCCTCACCCGCTGAGTTTCTCCAGCATTTTTGTCTACCTTCGATTTTTCCAGCATCTGCAGTTCTTTCTTAAAAATTCCCTTTATATTTCTCAGCTCCACCTATACAGGCACAGTGGACGATCAGTAATGTCATCTCAGACTACTGTCATGATGTTCTCCTTGGACAATAAAGCAACCTCCCCTTCCTCTTTTACCCCCACTTCTATCTCTCCTTTAGCATGTGCCCAGGGACTGCCTGTCCTGCTCCTTCTTTAGCCAATTTGCTGCAATAGCTATAATGTCCCAGGCCCACGTGCCTATTTTCACTCTGAGTTCATCTGCCTTACCTGTCAGGCCTCTAGCATTGAAATACGTACAATTTAATCCAACCATCTTTCTTCGCTTCCTGTCCTGTTCCTGCCTGTCCTGTCTGCTGAACCTACTGCTGTCGTTTAATTCTGTATTGACCTAGTCTCCCTCTTGCCTCTCTGCTTCTTAGGATTTGTCCCCTTGCCAATCTAGTTTAAACCCACCTTGATAGCACTTGCAAATTGCCCACCAGGATATTGATCCCCCTCCAGTTCAGGTGCAACCTGTCCTTGTGTGCTTGTAGGTACACAAAAATGCTGGAGAAACTCAGCGGGTGCAGCAGCATCTATGGAGCGAAGAAAATAGGTAACGTTTCGGGCCAAAACCCTTCTTCAGACTTGTGTACTTGTAAATGGGTATGGTTTGGATGTATTCATTGATTGTATGATTGGATTGTGTAGTACACTGAAGGTTTTCTTTCACTGGCCATTTCACTGACCATGTATCTCAGTACAAGTGACGATAATAAACCAAAACCGAACATCTGTGATTGCTGTGAAGAAGGGGAGGAAGGGGAGGAAGGGGAGGAAGGGGAGGAAGGGGAAGAAGGGGAGGAAGGGGAGGAAAGGGGAAGAAGGGGAGGAAGGGGAGGAAGGGGAGGACGGGGGGGGAAGGGGAGGAAGGGGAGGAAGGGGGGGAAGAAGGGGAAGAAGGGGAAGAAGGGGAAGAAAGGGGAGGAAGGGGAGGAAGGGGTGGAAGGGGTGGAAGGGGAGGAAGGGGAAGAAGGGGAGGAAGGGGAGGAAGGGGAGGAAGGGGAGGAAGGGGAGGGGATGAAGGGGAGTCAGTTTACCCCACGAAGGAGGAGGAGTTGTAGTTTGATAGCCACAGGGGAAAAGGATCTCCTGTGGCATTCTGTGCTGCATCTTGGTGGAACCAGTCTGTTGCTGAAGGTGCTTCTCAGGTTGGCACAAGTGTGTCATGGAGGGGGTGAGCTGTATTGTCCAAGATGCTCCACAGTTTGAGGAGCATCCTCCTCTCCAAGACCACCTCCAATACATCCAACTCCACTCCCAGGATGGAGCCAGCCTTCTGGATGAGCTTGTTGATTCTGTTGGTGTCCGTGGCCTTCGCCCTGCTACCCCTGCACACGAGAGTGTACAAGATGGCACTGGCCAACACTGATTGATAGAACATCTGCCGCATCTTACTTCAGACGTTGACAAGAGTGGAGTCTCCTCAGAAAGTACAGACGGCTCTGTCCCTTCTAATTCAGGGCCTCAACATCCCTGGATCAGTCCAGTTTACTGTCTGGGTAAACTCCAAGGTACCTGTACTCCTTGTTAAATGCTCAAATATTGCGGGCTATCAAACTACCAGCACCAACCCCCCTCCCCCTTCCTCCCTGAGACATGGCACACACCTCCCACCCTCATCTACGGCGGCTCTATGTCTGTCGACTGCTCAGTCCACAACCCATGGAGTTTTAACCCCGGCCCGGAGCCAGGAGCGGACCGGGTGAGTGCCGTCTCTGGAGCCTACTATGGGAGGGGGAACACGCCCTCCTACACCCTCCCCCCCTCGGTCGCTACGCTCCCTCGCAATTTCTCACTCTCAACTCTCACCCAATGTTGGCAGCCCTGCTGTACATGCATGTTTTCTTTCAATTACTGGTGTACAAGGGACACTCAGGTACTTCCCTTTTTCCTAATCTGACACCATTGAGACAATAATCTGCCTCCTTGTTCTGGCCACCAGTAGATAACCTCGCATTTATCTATATTACACTGCATCTGCCTGCCACACATCTGCCCACTCACTCAACCTGTCCAGCTCACACATCCTCCTAGCATCCTCTTCGCAGTTCACACTGCCACCCAGCTTTGTGTCATCTGCAAATTTGCTAGTGTTACTTTTAATCCCATCATCTAAATCATGAATATATATTGTAAATAGTTGCAACCCCAGCACTGAGCCTTGCGGCACTCCACTTCCCACTGCCTGCCATTGGAGAGGGACCCGTATAGTCCTACTCTTTCTTTCCTGCCTGCCAACCAATTCTCTATCCATGACAATCCCCTATCCCCAATACCATGTGCTCTAATTTTGCCCACTAATCTCCTGTGTGGGACCTTATCAAAGGCTTTCCGAAAGTCCAGATACACTACATCCACTGGCTCTCCTTCATCCATTTTACTTGTCACACCCTCAAAAAATTCCAGAAGATTCCCCTTCATAAATCCATGCTGATTTGGACCAATCCTTTTGCTGCTATCCAAATACGCCATTATTACTTCTTTAATAATTGACTCCAGCATCTGACGCCAGGCTAACTGGTCTATAATTCCCTGTTTTCTCTCTCGCTCCTGTCTTGAAAAGTGGTATAACATTAGCCACCTTCCAATCCACGGGAACTGATCCTGAATCTATAGAACATTGGAAAATGATCCCCAATACTATTTCTCGCCTGATGCAAATTTCATTCAGTTCCTCTCTCCCTAGATCCACTGTCCTCTAGTATATCTGGGAGATTGTTTGTGTCTTCCTTAGTGAAGACAGAACCAAAGTACCTGTTCAATTCTTCTACCATTTCCTTGTTCCCCATAATAATTTCACATGTTTCTGCTTTCAAGGGACCCACATTTGTCTTTACTAATCTTTTTCTCTTAACACACCTAAAGAAGCTTTTACTATCATTCTTTATATTCTTGGCCAGTTTACCCTCGTACTTCATCTTTTCACCCCGTGTTGCCCTTTTCGTTACCTTCTGTGTTCCTTTGAAAGTTTCCCAGTCCTCTGGCTTCCCGCTACTCTTTGCAATGTTATATACGTTTAGTTTTACTCCATCCCTGACTTCCCTTGTCAGCCATGGTTGCCTCTTATTTTATTGAGTACTTTATTTATGGCCAGCACTCTCAGTGGTTAGTGTTTCAGTAGTCAGATCAAGAAGTTTTTTCCATTAGCCCTATCTAAACTGAGAGAGAAAAGATAAACATTTTAATACAGCTGTGGTGTGTTAGTGTCACATGGATGCCGTATTTGAGGTCTAGAGAACTTATCTTAGAAAGTGGCAGTGTTAATTCTCACTGCCTCACTGCAGTGCACACGGGATGCCGAGAGCCTTGTGGACAGTACATTTAGGAGATAGTTACTGACAGGAAGGGAGATCCAGTGACCACAATGCAGATGAGGAGGAAGAGGCAAGTGGTAGAAATGCCCCGAGACCGTGTATATAGGAAGATTGGAATTATGAGCAGCCTATACAGCCCTCTAAACCTGCCCCACCATACACTCAGATCGTGGATGATCTGATCTTTAGTCTTGAATCCATTCTCCAGTCCAATTGCCGCAACCTCTAATTTACCCATTTCTACAAATGAATTTACATCTTATCTCAGTCTTGGTGGCATATTGCTCATCCTGAGACCGTCGTGTCCTTGATTCTCCCACCATGGGAAAAGTCTTCATAATATTTAGTCAAGGACTTTTACATTCTCTTGTTTCAATCACTTCTCCTTCTTCTTAACTCTAGACCAGTGATTCCCAACCTGGGGCCATATGGCCCCTTTTGGGGCCATGGCAAATTTCAGGAGAGCTACAGAATTTTTTTGGCATTTAGGGGGCCACCGGCTCAATGAAGGGGTCCACAAAGCTACCACCCTGTTGCCTCCTAAATTTCAGTTCTAATAAATTTAAATTTATGGAGTTGAAATATATTTTTAAGGTATGATTATAAATGGTTGTTTTATTGAACCCACAAAATATTTTTGATGTTTGTGGAATAGAATAAAAGAGAATATATGTGCAATTAATAGACACTGATATTTTTATGGAAGGTATTATAATATTTTTTCCACTAATAATGTCAGGGGGGGCCACAGAAAAATTAAAAGATCCCAAGGGGGCCATGAGCTAAAAAAGGATAGGAACCAATGCTGTAAACAGTAGGCTACAGACCTCGAACATAGGAATGGTCAAAAAGTGAATTTGATGACCAGCATGGGCATAGTGGACTGAAGGGCCTGTTTCGGTGCTGAATGACTGTACGACTCCAGTACTTTCTCAGCCTGATCAATTTTTCTTGACAAAGTAATCTTTTCATTCCAGAGATCAACCTTGCAAACTTACTCTACTTGGACTTCAAGACAAACACCCTTCTTAAATTCTGTGCAGACTTTTCCAAACAAGTCTCCCCCTAGACCCACACAGTGCACTTCTACACAAGTTTCATGTCACTTACTAGGACAAGGACAACCATTTCAGTTCATTGCTAATTACTTAGTTGCTGAAAGACTGCCAGCAGTGGAATTTAACAGTTAGCTGTTGTATACTTTTGTATCATTTTGCAAACTTCTTTATCATGCTCCATATGCAAACATCATAAAGAGGTGTGCAAATGATACAAAAATTCTTGGCCTAACTGACAGGCCTTTGACTGTATAGATGGAAGACACAAAAGGCCTGCCAGTTAGGCCAAGAAGTAGAATTTAATTCACTCAAGTGTGAGATAATACACTCAGCACAGGACATCAATGTAAGGGAAAACATAACAAAAGGAATAAATGAATTTTGGATTGACCGATCCTTAAAGGAAAAAGATCGATAAAGCCACTTATGAATGTTTTCTAACAGCAGTGAGGTTAAGCTGGCACTGTTTACCATTACAGTTAGACCACAGACTAAGTGGTATGCAATTCTGGTCATCACATTGCTGGAGGGATATGATTACACTGGCAAGGCTGCATAGAAAATTGAGAGGGATATCAGACAGACTGGGACATGTAGCTGCGAGGAAAGATTGGATAGGCTTGGGTTTTACTCTTTGAGCCAGACTCAACGGAGGCAGATAAAATTATCAGAGGCCTAGGTTAAGTAAACACAAAGGATCTATTTCTCACCTAGGGCTTAAAGGGTACAACGTTAGGTCTTTATTCTCTGGAGCGCTGAAGGTTAAGAGGGGACTTGATAGAGGTCTTTAAAATGATGAGAGGGATAGACAGAGTTGATGTGGACAAGCTTTTCCCTTTGAGAATAGGGAAGATTCAAACAAGAGGACATGACTTCAGAATTAAGGGACAGAAGTTTAGGGGTAACATGAGGGGGAACTTCTTTACTCAGAGAGTGGTAGCGGTGTGGAATGAGCTTCCAGTGGAATCATTTAAAAATAAATTGGATAGGCATATGGATGAGAAGAGAATGGAGGGTTATGGTATGAGTGTAGGCAGGTGGGACTAAGGGAAAAAAGTTGTTCGGCACGGACTTGTAGGGCCGAGATGGCCTGTTTCCGTGCTGTAATTGTTATATGGTTATTGATTTAAAGTAATTGGATGAAGCATTAAGATAGACACAAAATGTTGGAGTAACTCAGAGGGACATTCATCATCTCCGGTTGGAAGGAATGGGTGACCTTCTGGGTCAAAACCTTTCTTCAGACTGAGAGTCAGGGGAGAGAGTCACAGAGATAAGGAAGGGTAAAGTGTGTGAAAATGAGATCAAAGGTGATGAAGGTCAAGGAGAATGTAGAATAGATCATTGATAGCTGGGAGAAGGTGACAACAAAGCAAACAGAGATAAAGTGTGATTGGGGACAGTCAGACTGGTCGGATAACTGGGAAGGGGAGGGATGGGGAGAGAGAGGGAAAACAAGGGGATTGGAAGTGAAGAAAATCTTGTTGCCCAGTGCAGTACATTGGGAACACACTGTTCAATAGACTGTTGAGGAGAAATCCTCTTTGCAAGAAAGCCTGAAGACATTGAATCGTTGTAAACTAAAGTGGTGAGATTGGACTGTTTAAAGATGTTTTTGCCCAGCACAGGCACGATGGGCTAAATGGCCTCCTTTGTGTTATCAATTCTTAAAGATTCTAGACACAAAATGCTGAAGTAACTCAGCAGATCAGGCAGTATCTCTGGAGAAAAGGAATAGGTGACCTTTTCGGTCAAGACTCTTCTTCAGACTCTACATCCCTGAAGATTCTACATCCCCAGGTCTCTCCAGTACATCCCTAATGCCCTTTGCTCCTTTCTCTATGGCTGTTACTTCGAGGTGCCCAGCTCTTGAGCTCTGGTAATGTGTGTGTGTCCAATCCTTCCACCACCATCCTTCCTCTACCATCTCCTTTCAGACACGCATTGCATTCCAGCAATTGTTTAAATGCCGCAGCTCACTCCCAAATTCTGCCAGGTATCGTACCTGTGAAGCACCTTGGAATATTAAGCCCCTCGTATGAAAGAATGTTGAATACTTTTATCCGGGAGAGTGCCACACTGGTAGTAATTTGATGGATTAAGGCAGATGCACAACTTCTCAATGAATTCTAGTGTCCAGAAACTCAATTGATGATGCTGACAATTAAATTCAAATTCCACTGTCGTAGTTGTGGTATTTAAATCCACTAGATCCTAAATATAAAGTCAGTATCAGTGACAGCAACTGGGAATCCACTGACAAAAAATAAATATTTAGTTCCCTAATATGCTTCAGAGAAACCTTTATTATCTGCTCTGGTTCTATGTTTGTAATCAACTTACAAACATGGTTAATTAATTCTTAACAGCCCTTTGAAATGAAGTGGCAGGTGACTATTTATGATGGCCTTGAAGGCTGCCTTATTCTTTGCAACAGACATCACATAAGTGAATAACACTGTGGCAGCATGGTGGCGCAGCGGTAGAGTTGCTGCCTTACAATGCTGGAGAGCTGGGTTTGATCCCGAGTACGGGTGTTGTCTGTACGGAGTTTGTACGCTCTCCCCGTGACCGCGTGGGTTTTCTCCAAGATCTTCGGTTTCCTCCCACACTTCAAAGAGTACAGGTTTGTACGTTACATTGGCTTGGTATAAATGTAAATTGTGTGTGTAGGATGGTGTTACCGTGGGGTGATCGCTGATCTTTGCAGACTCGGTGAGCCAAAGGGCCTTTAGCAAAGATGTTGCAAACAGAACACAGAGGACTCCAGAGGAAATTCAAGTACTGGCAGTGAACATGAAATTCTTTATTTAACATTTATAACCCAATCTGTATATGATATCCTACTGTTTCATTACAAATGTGACTGCAAACATGATACCGGCCCCGTAAAAAAATGTTTATATTTTACAAATACAAAATGAGTTCTGCCAAATACAGAATAGATTAAAGCAGGTTTTTACCTCACACATGGTCCAAAAAGTAAAGTGTTGTAGGTTTAGTTTTGTGTAGCCCTCTATGTTCATAGCACCAATATAAGATTACTTCAAAGTAACATTTATTTACATTCAAGGTGGTTACTTGCTGATCATAACACAGTTTGCTCATTAAAATAAAATATTGAATGATTAGGTCTCGGTATGGATAGAACTTCCAAAGCATTTGCCGAGATTCATTCCTTGTGGTATTATCCATCCAGCAGGACCCATTAATCTAACACCTTTGTTGTAATTGAGTTATTGTCTCTTGAAGCCATGATCATCCACAAATTATCAGGATGAGGACAGGTTCACAGCCCATGTATCACACTCTGTAATGATATCTAGCAACAGCCATCTGCAACGACTTTGGTTTCTAAACCACCAAGTAGTCCTTCCACAAATTATCCCTAACTAACCTCCCGTTCATTAAATCACTTAATCTCTTCTCCCTTTGGAAGAACCAACTTGATGCCCTTTTATGTACATCCAATTTTCCTTTAATCCTGACTTCAACTATCTCTTCCAATGACTTTCACTCACTCCACGCCGAATGGTCTTTGGTTAAAAAAAAGAGAGGTCCGATTTCTTAAGCAACGTAGCATTGGATCGAACCCGATCCAATTTTGCCACCCAATGTTTGGGAAGATATACTGATGTACATATTAGTGTACAAGTTGCAACAGTTATCAGTCGCAGCTGATTTAAACCTCCTTCAAAGTATCAGTGCTAGAATATCAATCCACACTGTTTTATTGGAAATCCACATTTTTATATTACTGCCAAGTACTTAGGACAAAGTATTTAGATCCATTAGTGGACTAGAAACAGTTTTGCGGCAACCATGATCATGAAGCTGTCTCTTTAAAAATAGTCTGTGACAGTGACCCTCTCCCTTGATGATACGATAGAACTTTATTTATCCCAGGAGGGAAATTGGTCTGCCAACAATCATAAAACACAACAAGATACATTCTCTCCCACCCATATCCATCATCCTCATTCAATGCTACCATCCGACAGGACTTTAGGTGATATGGCTTGAATTATTGGGTCAGCTGACTCATGGCAGACAGCACAGTGGAAAATCTGATCACCAGCTCAATCCCAGATTTTAACCATTCTGGGAACATATTCAGTCAGCGATATTTCTCCAGGTTGCTGCTAAGCATGGATCGTTGGCAATCGAGCGGAGCTAGTGACCTGGTGGAGATGGTGATCTAGTGGAACTGGCAATCGAGTGGAGCAGCTGCTGACATGCTCCTTTTCCATTGAGGACATAAGTGCCCCGTGTCAATTTTCACAGCTATTGATCACCTGTAATTGCCTTACCCTAAAATGAACTGACTCCAGTTGTACAGTATAGTCACAAAAAAAGTTAGTGGGTCCTGTGGAGGCTGTGAAAGGAATAAAACCATCAGTAGAGCGAGAAAGCAAAGCCTTGAGCCCCCTGCTAATAATTTGGGAATCAGGTGCAAACTGACTCATAAAGTCATAATTGCATCAAACGATGGTTGCAGGGGTCCAAACTGTTTCCCCCCCCCCCCCCCCCCCCCCCCCCCCCCCCCCCCCCCCCCCCCCCCCCCCCCCCCCCCCACCCCCCCCCCACCCCCCCCCCCCCCCCCCCCCCACTCAGGAGCACAACCTTTGGTGATCAAATCCTGGACATAAAGGCCACAGGGCAGGCGTGAGAACTGCCTGAAGAGGGGAAGCATGCATTGGACCCACATCATGGCTGGGCCTGGTCTGTAACTGAGCCGCAGTTTGTGACTGAGCCCAGTCCGTGTCAGACTGAGAGTGTGACTGTGCCCAGTCCATGTCAGACTGAGAGTGTGACTGTGCCTGGTCCATGGTCACACTGAGGGTGTGAGTGACTCCAGTCCATAGGTGATAATTTGGACCGGTTCACCCTCGTCATATAATCTGTATCTGTAATGCTTAGGGAACAGCGGTGTGGGCCAGGGAGCACCTTTGGTTGTGATCAGAGAGAAGGCCTGACCATGCCTGTGTGTGGGCCACACTAGCTGCTCACTCAGTCGGGTAGCCCAGTGTCCCTGAGATGTTCTAGAATAACCCTTCAGCCCTTAACTGTTGGACAAAAGGAGTCTCGGACTGTCGTTGATGGCTGAAAATGAACCCATGTCAATATTAGTTGTCAGATTTCTTTGGTGTGTTGGGTCATCGCTCATTTTGTACCACCCTATTTAACATCCAGAACATTGGTGAAACAATAGCCAATTCATACCTGTGTAGAAAGGAACTGTAGATGCTGGTATTTACCGAAGATAGACACAAATTGCTGGAGTAACTCAGTGGGTCAGGCAGCATCTCTGGAGTTAAAGGATGGGTGATGTTTTGGGTCGGGACTCTGCTACAGGCTGACTATCATGCCTTGTTGTTCCTTCTCACAGAGACCAAGAGGCAGCTTACTCGGGCTCTGAAAGCATCCTGGCTCATTTTAACCTTGGAAGCTTGTGCCGCTTGCTGCCTGAACCTAGAGCTAGAGCAGGAAGACAAAGTGTTCCTAGTATCACTGACAATAGGAAGGAGTCAGAGGTACAGGTATAGGGCAAAGCGGTGGGTATGAGAGCAAGTTCACAGGGTGAAGGGATGGCGTGGGGGAGGAACACTCTTGAATGAAAATACTCTTTGAAAAGAATACAAATCTCAAGAAAGCAAATTCCCAAACAAAGTAACCACTTTATATGCGTAAAATAAGAGAGCTTAGAGGGCTTAGAAATGTCTTCATTGTTAATCAAGTGACATTTGTTTGCTAACAGTTTGATAAAATACTCCTTTCAAAAGAGAGGGGTAGTCCTTTACCCGGTAGAGATAGCGTGCACTGCGATCTACATCGTAGTCAGTTGCTTTGCCGGCTACTAAAGCTCGGAGATTGTTCTCGTTGATCTGGTCACCCACAGCAATGGCGTACACGGCAATCTTGTTTGATTTTGCTGATTGTGCCTGCCGCTCTATGGTATGCACCAGGTCCCCTTGGGATCGGCCGTCCGTGAACAAAAGGACTTTTCTCTTGGCGTTGTTGCGGTTTCCCACGTGGACATCAATTACGTGTTTCAGAGCAGAACCCACGTCAGTGGCGTCATTCATAAACTCCATCTTTTCTATGCTCCCAGATACTTCCGTGTAGTTGTTGGAGAACTGGGCCACAGTCACATATCTTTTACTGTACTGAACCACCGAGACCCGCACTGCAACATTAGGTCTAACCTTGGCGCCGAGGAAGCGCTCTGCCAGTCGCTTGGTAAAAGACTTGGTGGTTTCAAAGTTTTTGCTCCCAACACTGGTGGAACTGTCAATCAGGAAGGTGATGTCGGTTGAGGCGTTGAATTGAACTGTGGAGAAAACATTATCCTTTAAGGAGAACCTTGTGAAATGGACTAAAAGAATGATTTAAGGTTTAAATGGGTTAAAGTGAAATGCCCGAGTTACCACCCTGGGTATGCTTGTCAAATTTAAGGGCTCTCAATTTTTTCGATTTCACACTGGTTGGGTCTCAATTCTTTTAGACATCACCCTTTGTGCATGTTGGCATACACTGGCTCCTTGTCCCATAACTTAAAATTCACTTCATCCCTCATTACCTCATCCAGAGACTTGGTAGATTGGATTCAAGATTGGTTTGGCCGTAGCTGACAGTGAGTAGTGGTGGAAGGTGTGATTTTGACTGGAGATCTGTGATCAGTGTTGGGACCCTTGTGGTTTCTGATACATATATAAATAATTTGGAGAAAACTGCTCACGGGATGATTAGCCAGTTTGCAGGTGAAAAAGTTTGGAGTTGTGGATAGCGATCAAGATCGTCAAAAGATTCAGCAGGATGTAGGCCAGTTGGAAATTTGGGAAGGGAAAAGGCAGATAGGAGTTTAATACAGACAAGTGTGAGGTTTTGCATTTTGCGTGGTTAAATGTAAAAAGTATAGTTATGGTCAAGACCCTTGGGAGCACTAATGTACAAAGGGATAGCGGGGTGCAAGTCCATAGCTCCCTAAAAGTGGCAACTCAGTTACTAAATAAGGTGGTAAAGAAACCATATGGAATACTTGCCTTCATAGAGCTGGGGATTTTGTTATGAAAGTCAGAAAGTCATGTTGCAGTTGCATAAAACTTTGGTTAGACCACATTTGGAGTATTGTGTGCAGTGCAGTTCTGGTCAGTGCATTACAAGAAGGGTGTGGAGGATTTGGAGACTGTGTAACAGAGGTTCCCCAGGATTGGAGTATATTAGCAATAAGGAGAGATTGGACAAACATGAAATATTTTCTCTGGAGTGTCCAAGGGGTGACCTGATATACCTATATAAAATTATGAAAGACTAAGATAGGGTAGATAGTGCCATTTTCCTAGGGTGGAAATGCTAAATGCCAAAGGATATATGTTAAGGATGAGGTAGGAAATGGTGAAAAGATTTTTATGAGGCAAGCTCTTTTACATAGTGCGTTAGTGCCAGGAATGCTCTGCAATGGGATATGGTGGAAGCCCATACAATAGCGACATTTAAAAGGCATTTAGATTGACACATGCACTGGCAGTTTACAGCGTGATTTGTAAATGTAAAGTACTGCTGTGAAGAGGGAGAACATGGTGATAACCAATGATGCCAAACTGTTTTCAGAACATAATGTATAGCTAGGATTGTATAAGTAGACACTGGCTTCCTGCTATAATATGAATTTGCTATCACAAGCCTATGATTTAAGCAAAGTTTTGGGTGATTTTCATTCTATGGAGTGTTCAAGGAAAGAGAGGATTTGGATTGCTAGTGCCAACGCACAGGATATGGGAAAAAGCTACATTGTATCATATTGGCTAACTGGATGGTTTGATCTGGGAAGAAACACACAGATGACGGCTCCAGGTAGATCCCATATCCTCCGAGAACACCAGCTCGAGACATCTACAAACACAAGTGCGTCTGATGCTGTGTGAAGACCAGTAGGTCAGAATACAGCTTGAGTGAGTGCACAGAACGTAGGTCCATGTGAACTGGGCTGTAGCACTGGTGCACAGTCCTTAGGAAGGTATAATAGTAAAATGATATATTGGCACCCAATAAATGGGCTCTGAATATGGTAGGTGTTCAAAATAAATCATCGATGCACATTTATTTAGTGCAGCCACTGAGAATAAAAGTCACCCATCATACAATTTCCACACACGCTCTTGAGAGACCCAGCTAGTCATTTCATGAGATCTGAAGGGGGCTTTAGGTCAGAAATCCTACTCAACTCTCCAAGTGGTGAAAAGGACACAGGACCGAATACATCGTCTCTGCACTGATCCTTGCATTTCCTCCCTGTGCTACATATAACCAAGTTGCCCCTTGTGATGAGACCACAATGAAAGAACCATCAGACCCAATTGCCTGTCTCAGATGGGCGAGGCTAGATAAAATTCTGAAGCCAGGACCATTTTGATATAGCGTTGAGCGAGAAGGATAGGCATTGGCTGTAAACCTCGGCAGCTGAACCTTGGTGGCAAGATCGCAGTGACCGTGATGGTTTGATAGGTAGAGACAATCCAACCCCCCTGTCCTGCTCTCCTGGTTTGGTAATCCCATCCTGAGATTGGGACTGCAAGATCCCCCAGCAATTCCTCCATGGCCTTTAAATAATCTCACCTTTCCCCCTTCCTTCATCCATTGATGTCTGGCAAACATTCCCATGGCTCCCTCACTCCCACATGAGCAACCTAGTCATTTAGACTACAGCCATTCATTACCCATATCTTTCAGTATTGGTGCCTTGGTCTTTATTATATGAAAGCATGATAAAATTGTACTTACTGGGGCAGGAATAGTCTGGGCACTTCTTGTCTGTAAAAGTAAGAACAACATGTCAATATGCATACTGATTCATTCTTGATTAAAAACACCAGACAACACAGGAGAATAGCTCCTGTCCCTTAAGGAGAGCGGGGGCATTGAGAAACAAAGGATTGGTTATGCTCCGGACCGGATGGTGGTATACCTTTGCAGATGAAAGCAGTGACGTTTTCAAGGAATGTATTCTCCAGCAGAGCCGTGAATGTGCTGCGCTGCAGACTCAGGCCAGGATTCCGGGAATTGTGGCAGGAGATCAGGTCCAGGTTCTCCGAGCCTGGTTTGCTGCGGAAGATGTCGCTCACGCCGACTGAGACCACCTGGGGTGCAACAAGAATCTAGTGAGAGACCAAAGCAAGCGCGCAGGGATGGTGTCAGGAAACAAGGGACCGAGGGACAATATAGTGGGCAGAAGGTAGAGGTTAGAAGACCAGTGGATGTTGGGTTATGGAAGTACAATAAAAAGAGAGTTGCATATTAACCACAATAACTTACATTTGCTCATAACTAAAGGAAACTTGAAGCAATAACAATAAAACCTGTTACCGCCTAAAGAGATGTTATCGAAAGCTGGGTTAAAGAAATAAAAACTGTGGAGCATCTTTGAGGTGCAGAGAAGCTTGGGAAGAAATTCTAGAGCTTGGACACAACTGAAAACCACCCAGTGTAGGAAGCTTGTGATACACAAAAGGCCACAATCCCAGTGGTGTTGGTGTTATAGAGTCATCGGCTCCGAAAAAAGATCACAGCAAGCAGAAAAAAGATTACAGCAAAGATTTCAAAGGTTTCACCAGCTGGAGGTGGTTGTACAGAAGCGTGCAGCTGTGGAGTGATTTTAAAACAAGACCAGGAAATCTGTAAATCAAGTCATTTTCAGTCCAAATACAAGAATGGGCATGATGGAAAGAGTGTAGTATTTAGGCTGAGCTCAGGTTTAGGAAAGTAGAAACCTAATTAAGTCTGCCTTGGTGTAGCTGAGCCTTGACGTTTGTGTGTTTCAGTGGCTAGGTGAGGAGAGGAGAGCAAAGGTCACTGAGGCTTTAGACATTAGAGATACAGTGTGGAAATGCCGACCAGTGATCCCCATACACTAGTACTATCCTGCACACACTAGGGACAATTTACAATGTTTACCTCAGCCAATTAACCTACAAATTTGTACGGAAAAACCCAGGTGGTCACTGGGAGAATGTACAAACTACATACAGATATCACCCGTAGTCAGGATTGAACCTGGGTCTCTGGTGCGGTAAGGGAGCGACTCCACCACTGCACCACTGTGCCACCCAAAGACAGGAAACCGAGAGATAGAATCTTACATAGATACAGCACTGAAGGCATCTGTCCATAGAGGAAGTTCCTGAAGGAATATTTCAATTATTCCCACTCGCATCTGGTCCTTCCTTTCGGAGCAGTTATAAACTCCCTCTTGAATATTACTTTTGATGAATTTGTCGTAAAATGTAACTCCTCCTCTCTGGGTCTTTCGTGAATTAGCTTAAACCCATGCCCATCAGTTGAAACAGTTTCCACTCGACCAAAACCCACATGATCTACAACACCACTATCACATCCCTCCCTGGCAACCTTTGCTCAAAGACCTCCCACCTTCTGTAAACTCTCCATGTACTGGAAATGAAAGGGAACACATATCATAAAAGCAGAGAGTGAATGAAAGAAAACATACGTTGGCCACATTGCAAAGTGATGTCAATGGTTTCAAATCTCTCTGACTATCTGTGTGTCCATCTGTTAGCACCAGAACCACTTGTGCTCGGGCAAGTGATCCTTTGAAGGCATTCTTCGACCAGTCCAGTGCCGAACCGGTGAATGTTCCTCCCGCAATCCACTTGAGGTTTTTAATTGCGCTAGGGATTAGAAAAAACAGTTTCCATTGTTATTGCTACTGTTTAAACAATCAGGTTTTTACATTTTCTTATGTAGGAAGGACCTGCAGCTGCTGGTTTAAACCAAAGATAGACACAAAAAGCTGGAGTAACTCAGCAGGTCAGGCAACATCTCTGGAGAAAAGGAATAGGTGACGTTTCAGGTCGAGATCCTTCTTCACACTGAGAGCTAGGGAAAAGGGAAATAAGAGATAGACGGCGATATGGAGAGATGTAGAATAAATGAATGAAATATATGCAAAAAGTAATAACAAATGAATGAAAGACATGCAAAAAATAATCTTGCAATCATTTGTTATGAAGAAGGGTCTCGACCCAAAACGTCACCTATTCCTTTTCTCCAGAGATGCTGCCTGACCCGTTGAGTTACTCTAGCTTTTTGCATCAATCTTCTACTTTTCCTTGTAGATTTTGCTCTTCTACTGGTGTTCCCATCCATCCCTGTTGTCACCCTCCATTGTTTGCTGCCACTGCTTGTTTTCTCCAGAGGTAGAGTGTAGTTGCCACCCAAATGCAAAGTATTTCACAACCTTAACTTGCATTACTCTCACATCAACTGAGCGGGATGCTTTAGAGTTTAGTTTAGTTTAGAGATACAGTGCAGTAACAGGCCATTTGGTCCACAATGTCCACACTGACTAGCGATCCCCATACAGTATCCTATACACAAGGGACAATTTACACGTAAACAGAAGCCAAGTAACCTATAAACCTACACATCTTTGGAGTGTGGGGGGAAACCAGAGCATCTAGAGAAAACTCACGAAAATTCAAAATTTAATTTCCTGTAATGAACTGCTTCCTGCCATAGCCCTTGATTTCCTTGCCCTAATTTTAATATTTGTGCTTCCAGGGTTTTGAAGTCCATTCACTTTGCGACGGATGGACTGGCTGGGCAGGGCCACACGGGATCGTGATATGGGAGTAATATTGCAGAATGTGATGTTTGCTCACAGTTTCCACTGCCACATAGTAAGGCAAGGCCAAAGCCATTGACAGAGCTTCACGGAGTTCAAATTGAACTTCTCATGATCTCCTAGGACCTTAGGGCAACATTACTAGGGGTATATGGTTGGACTGACCTAGATGCAGCATTCTCAATGCAGATGTTGCAGTTCAATACCAGCCATTCCTGCAATACTGTGATGCATCAGTGGTGTATTCCTCTCTGCAACCTCATGGACCAGCATATCTGCTGCCAGATCAAACAGAAGCCAACCTGATGAAGGCACAGTGCTGGAGTAGAAATATGCCAAATTGGGAAACTGGTCTACCCATTCACTGCTAATGCATGTAGATTTATTATCTGACAATGCACAAGTTTAACGCGTTCATTGTATTGTATGGACAGATTCTGCCCATATCCTTCATGGGTAGCCTCCGTTGTTCTTCTGTCTAGACATTATTGAAATAAAACCATTTTCCCCGGAACACAAATCTGCACCTTGGGCTCCCTATCTTCAATCTCCCTTCATGCCTTGGAGATATAATGTTATGTAATTGCTCTACTTTGCTCCTCTGAACGTATTCTACTATGCCAATGTAGCTTAGAAGAAATGTGATAAATAATGCAGATTTTAACAAATAACATGAAGAAGTAATTGTGTAGGAAAGAACTGCAGATGGTGGTTTAAATCGAAGGTAGACACAAAATGCTGGAGTAACTCAGCAGGCCAGGAAGTAATTGTTAGTCATAAAATAGGAGACGTACAGTTTCAACTCAGCCAGTGAGTTTATGTTGGTATCCTTCATCGAGACCAGTTCTTCTGTTCCAGCGTGACTATACTGCACAACTCCAATATTGGATTCTTTGCCATCGAACTGGAGAAGACAAAGAGAACAAAGAATTAGTGCATTCTAGACTCAGACCAGGTTTAATAGGAACAAGGTATTCATGAATGTGGGCAAATGCAAGTAATAGTGGGCCAGAGACTAATTCCTTGGTAATTGCAAGTGAGGAAAAAGAGAGACCAAGGCACATATGTGTAAAAACATGAACATAGGCAGATATAAAGTAATTTATAGGCTTAATGGAAGTTGGTCTGTACCAAAAGCAGGTAGGATTACAAGGGAAAGATTCAGGCAGACAGACCCAAAGGCCAAACCTCATCTGGAATGCCATGTTTAGCTTTGAGCATTGCACCAGGGAAAGGATACTTGGCAGTGGAGAGGATATACCTTAATGATGCCAGGCTTAACAGACAGGTTGCAATAAGGAGGCTGGCATTCCTAACATATGGGAATTATCTAATTGAGGCAACCAAAATGTGATCAACAGGGTGGATGGGAGATGCATTTTACCTCTGGGAGAGAATTCAGGTGCAAGTGAAATTGAAAAAAACATCTTCACACTCCGTGTCATGGAAAAACCTGGATTCTGGTATCGCATGTGATACTTTTTTTTTAAAAAAGTGTCGGCTCCTAAAATGGATTCCTGGAGTTAAGATGAAGATTAGCCATGGTCTAATTGAATGGCAGAACAGGGTGGAGGAACTATTCCTAGTCATAATATAAAGGGCCTGAAAAAAATATTGCAGTATGCACATTTTGGATGACTGTTGTTATGAACAACCATAAGTGTTTTTTCTGGATAAATTGTCAACATCCTATTGCGCCTTAAGATACCTTCAGTTGTCTAATCTCTACCACAGTTGCATTTGTCGGGGTGTTTTCTCTTCAAAATCTCATTAGTTTTGGAACGAGCAAAGGCTGGAAATTTCACTAGGTGCTGCTCTGCCTTTAGCTTGTTTTGTATTTTGGCAAAGGATTGAGAATTCCAGCGGTTTCAATGTCTCCTGAACATTCTCAGAACAGTCACTCATTCCACTTTTGCGTTGGAATAGGTCCAACAATAGTGTTGTGTTAAATTTTACTCTGTAGCTAAAATATGCATTGCCATGAAAATGTTAAACTCCTCAATATTTTAGTTTAGTTTAGTTGAGAGAAACAGTGCAGAAGCAGGCCCTTCAGCCCACCGGGTCCATGCTGATCAGCGATCACCCCATACGCTACACTATCCTACACACTGGGACAATTTACCATATTTACCAAAGCCAATTAAACCACATATCTGTACATCTTTAGAATGTGGGAGGAAAACGGAGCACCCGGGGAAAACCCACGTACAACCTTCATACAGTCAGCCTTCCAGTCAGGATCGAACCCGGGTCTCTTGCGCTGTAAAGCAGCAACTCTACCCTTGCACCACAGTGCCATCGGATTTTAAATAGTTTTTCAAATTCAATCCTAAATTTTGACTGAGATTATAAATCTTTGGATTTGTATCCACTGAAGCAGAATTCCAACCTTGCTTCATCTGTAGTCTGATCTGAATATAACACAGATGCAAACTATTGTCATTTCCTTCAGGACTGTTACCTTTAGTGGTTTGCGAAGTGCATCGGGCGATCGTGCAGTTGTGTTACAAGTTACATTGCAATGATGCCTCCTGAGTGAAAATTGTTTATGTTATTAACCAGCAGAGTGCCACCTAATCTCTCTAGGACAGTGAATCGAGGTGTTGCTTTCTTTAAGAGGCATTGCAGTGCCATGCATAATTCTCAAAAAGACCTCATTTGGTCTCCCAAATAACTGACTAGACAGATGCAGAGGGGGGGTGGTTCTGGGTGAGCACTGCTGAGCCTACTGGAGACGTGGGTTCAATCAGCGAAACGTCGATGAAAGTAGGTGCCTACTTGATAACCCCAATGACGTGTCTTCCTAGCCTTTCTCAACATCAGAGGAGCATAGGTGAGTGCAGAAGGCTCCCATCACCATCGGGAGTAAATTGATATTTGGCACTTTGGACTTTTAACATCTAGCCCTGTGTATTTGTAAACATTGTCAGCATTTCCACGTCAATCAACCCTCTCAGCGTTTTGATCTTACCTTGATCTTTTCATCTCTGCTCAGTCTTTCAATCACAGTGAGTATAAACTGCTTGGACAGCTTGAAGTTTTCATCACCGATACTTTCCGAGCTGTCCACCACAAACAGGAGATCAATGGGCCCACACTTACATTCTGCAAGGAAAAGAATTGGTCTGGTACTCCCTGCTTTTAATCAAGGGGGAGCCGTATTTTGCTCACAACTCCTACACGGCTGAGATTCTCTTCCACTCCACCCAGTGGTGATAATTGATGGACTTTAGTTAAAACAAAAGAACCTTCACTACTTCCTTCCTTATACCTCCTCCCTCGACTCCATCCAGGGGCCCTTTTGAGAGATACAGTTAGGTAGAGGTTTAAGGTGAGGCAGAGATTTATTTGCACCTCCTCCAACCTCATCTGCTGTATCCATTGTTCTCAGTGTCGGCTCCTAAATATTGACGAGACCAAGCATAGACTTGGTGATCGATTAGCAGAACTCTTATGCTCAGTCCGCTTTGTCCAACGCGATCTCCCATTTGCCAAACATTTCAACTCTCCTTCCCATTCCCAAACTGACATTGCTGTCCTGGGCCTCCTCCACTGTCATTGTGAGGCTCAGTGCAAATTGGAGGAACAGCACCTCATATTTTGCATGGACAGCTTACAACCCAGTAGTATGATCGTTGCTTTCTCTAAATTTAAGTAACTCCTGAATTCCTTCTCCTCCCTCCTCCTCCCACCCACCCTCACCCCAGTGGTCCTAATAGTCCCATTGTTCACATCCTTGTATCCCTCTAGTTGCCACATCTTCCCCAGCCAACAATTGGCCATTATGTACTCTATCCTCTTGAGGTCATCTGTTGCCGGCCCTGTTTTGTCCTGGCCTTTTCTCATCTACAGTTCCCCCCCCCCCCCCTCCCCCACCATCTCTATCACTCCGTCTGAAGAAGGGTTCCGATCCGAAACATCACCTATTCCTTTACTCCAGAGATGCTGCTTGACCTGCTGAGTTACTCCAGCATTTTGTGTCAACTTTCACTACTAATGTGGAGGTTGGAAAATGGGATCAGTGAAGGTTGAAGGAATTAAGTTGTAGACTTGGCTGTGTAGAAATTGATTGTCAAAGTGGCTAAGGAAGCTGAATGGACTGTTTTTTTTGCGGGGAATAAATGCTTTATGGATGCCCCAAACATGTTCATTAATCTAGAAAGAATCTTTCATTACACATCACAACATCTATACATCTCCAAGCTCATATTTTCCTCATCTCTTTCACTTCACCCTATCTTCATCCATTGATTGATACTTTTGGGGAATTTTGTTTGTAGCACTGGAATTATTTTTTGCTTTAAAGTGGACATGTATGTTTTGAGGTCATTGATCTTTACAGAAGAACAACTCTCAATGGTGAAGCTTAAGAGTAATGTATGTAGCACAGAATAAGGCCCTTCAGTCCACCTCATCTATGCTAACCGTTATGCCTATCTGTACTAATCCCATATCTACATTAATTCGATATCCCTCTATGCAATATTCATTCAATTACTATACAGATGTCTCTTAAATGGTGTTATTGTTCCTGCCTCCAACATCTCCTCTGGCAGCTCATTCCAGATACCAAAGATTCACTTTATCCAAAACGTTAGCCACTCAGATTCCCTTTACACCTCCTCCCTCTCATCATAAACGAATGTTCTCAAGATTTGTACACCCGTAATAAAAAAAAGACTCTGGCTATCTATCCTATCCATGCCTCTCGTGATTTTATATTCCTCTATCATATTTCCCCTTGGTCTCCTTTGCTCCAGTGAATACAGATCCTGCCTATACAATCTCTCCTTATAATCAAGCCCTCCAATCCAGGTAACATCCTTGTGAATCTTTTCTACACCCATTGTTTTGAACGGGATGGAGAACATCCAAAGGGCAGCATGAATGAAATCTTCATGTTGGTCAGAAACCTTCTGACAGTTCCTTGCCTCTATTAACCTCATTTCCAAATTGCTGCCTGAACCATTCTGCTTCACCCCGACTGACTAAAGCCCTGACAGTAACTTTTTCAAAATGGAATGGCTCTAAATTCCAGTAAAAGTATGAAGCACCGATGCAAACTAAAGTCTGGGAATGTCTACACATATACAGTATGTCAATGCAAGATCAAATATACTTTTTTTTTAAATTGGGTAAGATGGTCAGTTGTTATCAGCAACCAAAAATATATATTCTAGCATCAAATAATTAAATCTACTCACCACAGCAAGCTGTTAAATAAAAAGAAAACAAAATGAGCAAGCCATGTTAAAAGAAAGTTAACGTGGTACATATGATTATTGAGAGTGAACACAAAGGCAAGAAACTATGTTAGAAGAGTCACAGTGAGAGTGCTGTTCACATTCCTAGTCACCACCGTACAGCTCGGATGTACAATACAGGAGGTAGTGCGGGTTGTGAAGATGTCATCAGGTTTAAAGAGTTAAAGTTATGGGTTGGGCTGTTTCATCTGGATCGAAGGAAATTGGAGGGAGATGTAAAATACAATAAAAGGCCAAGATAGAATAAACAGGAAGGAGTAATTTCCCTTGCCAGAGAGTTTGTTGACTAGTGGAGAACTCTGGTTGAAAGAACTGAGAAAGATTTGTTGAATTTGAAAGTGGGCATTTGGAACCTGCTGTCTGAAAGAGTGGGGAAAGCAGACCCCTCCGCCCCCCCCCCGCCTCCAACCCCCATAAACAAAGTACAAGAATGTACACATGAAGAGCTGTAACCTGCAGGTTAAGGACAGGGAGCCAGGAAGGCAAATTAACCTAAAATCAAGGAGGATGTTGGCCTTCATTGCGAGAGGATTTGAGTTTAGGAGCAAGGAGGTCCTACTGCAGTTGTATCGGGCCCTGGTGAGACCGCATCTGGAGTATTGTGTGCAATTTTGGTCTCCTAATTTGAGGAAAGACCTATTGAGGGAGTGCAGTGTAGGTTCACCAGGTTAATTCCCGGGATGGTGGGACTGACGTGTGATGAAAGAATGGGTCGACTGGGCTTGTATTCGCTGGAATTCTGAAGGATGAGAGGGCATCTTATAGAAACATAAAAATCTTGGATGATTGGACAGGGTAGATGCAGGAAAAATGGTCCTGATGTTGGGGGAGTCCAGAACCAGAGATCACAGTTTAAAAATAATGGCTAGGCCATTTAGGCCATTTAGATGAGGAGAAACATTTTGTTGTGAATCTGTGGAATTCTCTGCCACATAAGGCAGTGGAGGCCAATTCACTGGCCAATTTTCAAGAGAGAGTTAGATTTAGCTCTTAGGGATAAGAGAATCAAGGGATATGGGGGCAAAGCCAGAATGGGGTACTGTTTTTGCATGATCAAAAAATGATCACCATGATCATATTGAATGGTGGTGCTGGCTCGAAGGGCTAAATGGCTTACTCCTGCACCTATTTTCTATGTTTCTATGAATATGAGCTTTAAAACTCAGTCAGCTATCTGCTGCATTGCATGGTATGTCGCTTTTAGCCGAGCCCTAGTTAATGCTTCAGCAGATGTAAGATGTTAACATATCTGGGGGACATAGATATATATCATAGTGGTATATCCAGACACATGGGTTTTTAAGAGATAAGTTCAAATGAATGTCCACTTACAGCACATACGCTTAACAATATCCAATATTTCGCATTCCTGAAAACAAGAGCATAAATGTAAGTAATGTACCATTCCGTGGTTGATAGTTCGGTAATTCATCTTATTAACATTATAAAGGAGTTCATCATGTACTTACAGAGGGTCCTGGTGGTCCTGGGGGACCTGGGGATCCCTGGAAATACATCAGAATAAACAAAGTTATCATTCATAATCGCAGTGGAGATTTCATTAATTTTGCTTTTGTATATCTGCACACCTTTTTCATTCAGCAGGGAAAGGTTTCTTCCCCGCTGCCATCAGCCTAGAGGACAGACCAAGGATCTCAAAAACCAAGGATCACCCACCCATCTCATTGCAGCTCTTTTTTTAATATGCACTTTGTCTGTAATATTGTAACACGATATTCTACACACCGGTCATTCTTTTCTTTGTGCTACACGTTGTACTTGTGTAATGGCTCAAATGGATTCATCGATGGTATCATTTGACAGGATAGCATGCAAACAAAATTCCTTTTTATCTACTGTATCTCGGTACCTGTTTTCAAGAGAGAGTTAGGTTTAGCTCTTTGGTATTAACGGAATCAAGGAATATGGGGAAAAAACAGGAACGGGGCACTGATTTTGGATGATCAGTCATGATCATATTGAATGGCATTGCTGGCTCGAAGGGCCAAATGGCCTACTCCTGCATCTATGTTCTATGTTTCTATGTGCAGGTGACAATAACAAACCAGACCAATTTATTTATTCATTCATCGATTTATTTATTCATCTATTTATTGGGAAATGCCTGCCATTGGGAAGGCGCTATTTATTGTTCACCCTCACCCAGAATGTCGTGGTGTGTGGCAATGAACTGTCGTTGACCTTCTGGTGAGGGTGCTCCCACAGTGCCATTAGGGAAGGAGGAACTGATTGAGACTCAGTGACACTAAAGGAGTGTAGACAATATTTCCGTGTGGGATGGTGTGAGACTTGCAGAGAATCCACAGATCCCATACACAGGCTGCCCTGCTTCCTTAACACGGGGAGAGGTCACAGGTTTAGCAGGGGCTACTGGAGTGGGTGTAAACCAGGAGAGTGGTTTGTCAATGGTATACACTGCAGCACAGTGCAGTGGTGATGGAAGAAATCAATGTTTAAAATGGTGGGTGGGCTTCTTTGCCTTGGATTGCCTTGTGCAGCAGGAGTCAACACAGGTAGAGTGAAACTATCAGCTTGAAATAAAATGGCGTTCTTTACTCATGTAGTCTAAATGATCCAGGAGAGGAGGAGTGCAGTTCACACCCTGAGCGAAGACTGGCACGTCACCTTTGTTGATCTTTCTCGTTCAAGCAAGCCAACTTGACAAAAGATCAGCGTGATATCAACATCCTTACCTCTTTGCCCTCGGATCCTCTGTAACCCTTGGCCCCTTTGCGACCTTTTTCTCCTGAAATAGGATTCTGAGAGAAAAACAGAGATAAAAGTTTACATGGTCAAGATTCAAGATTCAAGATTCAAGAGACATTTATTGCCACATTCACCAATAGGTACAGTGAAATATGGGTCATCATACAGCCACACGAATAAAAAAGAACACAACACACGATAGTCTTTAACATAAACAGCCCCACACAGCGGAATCAAAGTTTCCCACTGTGAGGGAAGGCAACAAAGTTCAGTCAATGGCATCTGAAGCAATAATGAATCAGTGGGCTAAACATTGGATCCATCAATTATGTCTGAAGAAGTATTACAGACCTATGCGATATCCAAGAGGAATTACTATTTATATACCTCCACTCTTCCCCAGCTTCTAAAAGTATATGCAGTGACAATACATATATTGAAATTCAAGATGAAAAATCAAAAAAATATCATGCAAACAATAGGCACTGGAAATGAAAATAGAAAATACTCTTCAGGTCAGGCTTTATCTGTGGAGAGAGAAACATTAATGTCTCTTTTTCCACAGATGCTGGCTGACCAGCTGAATGTTTCCAGCAACTCTTTAGTTTTGATTCTTGATGGAAGTGATGCTCCTGTACAGTATGTGTGGCTCTCCGCTCTGTTTGGTAATCGTGGGTTCAAACTCTATTATAGAAGCTTGAGCATGGAGGGCAGTCTAGATGCCAAGTGCAATGCTTGGGGAAAGTGACTCCAACAGACATTATGAATCTTGGATGAGACAACAAGACTGGATTCATGTTTGCCTGCCAGATGTTCATAAGAAGACAATTCATCTTGGTGCTGTGAGCTGCATTTATCATTAAAACAGATTGTGGTCATTATTGTTTTTCTTCGCAAAAGTTGGCTGCTGAATTTCCTGTATTATAGTCAGGAATCATTGAGCGATACTGCATGGAAACAGCCGCTTCAGCTCATTGACTCCAAGCCAACCATCAACCACACTAATCCTACGCTGACCCATTTTCTTCTCCCCATATTCCCCTCAGCTCTCCCCCACCACCCCACCACTCCAGGTTTCTGCCTCTCATCTATCTATTGAAAGTTACTGAAAGTAAGCGTGCAGGTACAGCAGGCAGTGAAGAAAACTAATGGCATGTTGACCTTCATAATGAGAGGATTTGAGTATAGGAGCAAATAGGTCATTATGCAGTTGTACAGGGCCCCGGACATGCCCCAGGAGTTGGACATTCTAGATGCAGGAAACCGGGGGGGGGGAACAGTTTAAGAATAAGGGGTAGGCCATTTAGAATTGAGATGAGGAAAAACTTTTTCACCTAGAGTTGTGAATTTGTGAAATTCTCTGCCTCAGAAGGTAGTGGAGGCAGACTCTCTGGATGCATTCAAAAGAGATTTAGGTAGAGCTCTTAGGGCTAGCGGAATCAAGGGATATGGGGAGAAGGCAGGAACGGGGTACTGGTTGCGGATAATCAGCCATGATCACATTAAATAGTGGTGCTGGCTGGAAGGGCCAAATGGCTTACTCCTGCACCTATTTTCTATGTATCTATGAGTAATTTGCAGTGGACAGTTAAGGAACCGACCTCTTTAACCTTGAGATGTAGGAAGAAACTGGAGCACTGGGAGGAAACCCACACGGTCATGGGGAGAAGGTGCAAATTCCCCACACAGTGCCAAAGGTGAGGATTTAACCTGGGTCACTGGAGCTGTGCGGTAGCTGTACCACCAGTTGTGTCATCGTGCCACTGCTTGTAACAGAACAGTGACTACACTTCAGAAAAAAATTATAATTGGTTGACTTTCCATGAGGTTGTGAAGGTGCAAGGTCTTGTCTATGCCAAATAAAAGACAAGACCTTGCCAAGATTTCTGTCTCCTGTTACGAGATCTTGGGACAAGGAACGATCCTTGCATCAGTCAGCTGTAACTTCATGTTAAACTTCTCATCCCCATCTACTTTCAATGCTGTCACACTGGTTTGTCTAAACAAGGCTTATCAAATAGTTTGAGATTCTCTCTAAGGCAATGTTTATAAGTGAAAACAAAATGGTTTACAAATTTGTCATTGGCAGTTTATGCTAATTTGGATGTTGTATATACAGAATGCATGTTTTCTTTGGAATCATCTGGAGATTGCTTATCTTTGGGAACAGGCCAAGCTCTATCATTTTCTTTAGTGCTTCAAGTTCTGAATTATCATTCTGAATTATCCCCAATGCATTGTCAGTAACTTTGACGTGATCTGGGGAGGAAGGTGGAGACAAGTGGCCATCATGAAGTCTCGTAGCCAAGTTGCAGAACCAATGTTGTGAATAGGCACCTCCTAGGATTCAGGGGAGGCAACACAGTTACTGTGGCTGCTGGTCTTCTGTCACATTCCCAAGACGCACTAGTCAAATGGTCCATATATATTGCCCCTTGGTGAAGTGATGTGGCAAAGGAACATGCGAATGAGTGGGAGAGAATAAGTTACAGGGGTACAGGAACATAAAGGCAAGGGAATAGGACTAATGGGAATGCTTTGTTGGAGCTGGCATAGACCCACACGTGGGCTTGTTCTGGGTCACTATAAGGGAGTAATTAATATGGTGTCACTTGGATGAGGATGTTGGGTGACCAGTCTGTATGGAGATGGAATCAGGAGGACATCTGATTTGACCTCCAGGAACACGTATGGCCAGATCAGTAACCATGAGTGAGCTGAGTGTTAATGGTTCCTCTCCTCCCTCCCTCAAGTTTTGCCACAATCGGCACTTCTGCAGAATGCCTACCATTGCAAACTATAGTAATATCTCCAATCCTTGCCATCTACAACTTTGGTTGCCTTGCTTAAGAGAGTTTATACTGGCAATGGAGGCAGTCCAGAAAACAGTCTCAAGGTTAAATCTGGGGATGAGAGGGTTGTTCTATCCCTGAAATTAGACATAAAGTTTAGAGGATTGATGGGTGATGTTATTGAAACATAAAATATCCTGAGGTGGTGTAACAGTGTAAATGTCATGATGTTTACCCCAGTGGGAGAGCCTTGAATGAAAGGATATAGTTGCACGATTAAGGGCTAGTTAATTGGAGTAAAGAGAATATAAACACTTTGGAAGCAGAAGTAGTCACTCGGTAGCTCAATCTTGCCCTGCCAGTCAACATGACATGGCTGATCTGCCCCAGACTTCATCTAACTTTCTACACCAGTTTTCCATGGTGCTCCATTCTTCAATCTCTTGAATATTCATCTGCCTCCTCTTTAAATAATCACAATGATCAGATCCAGGTAGTACAACCTTCTTGAGCAGGTTCCTAAGCATTTCAGTTTTAAATGACCAAACCTGCATCATGTAACAATTACTCCTTGTTCTAGGTTCTCCTGCAGGTTGATATCTATTTTGTCTACCCCCCTCAGAATTATATGCTTGCAAGTTTCCAGACTGACACATGATAACCCAACAGAAATGAATTTTCAGTTGCGTAATGCCAACATAAGAAACCGCATAGTGCTGCTGAATTTCTTGGCAATTTCTTTAAGGCAGTATATAAATCCAAGGTGGGGTGAAACCACACAATTCTTTGACAATTCAACACACATTGGATCCATGAGATGGCCACTTTCCAAACAAACACACAATGGGGTCTTCACCCAGCCATTGGACAGCCATTCCCCCATGCTGTGTGATGGCTGTAGGATGAAGCAAATGCTGCACTTCCGACCCAGACCACATTACAGAAGGGGACAAGAAGAGAGTAACCTTGAAAGGAGTCTGGGCAATATCTTACACATTTGTTGCAATGAGAAAAAAAATCCCACGACAAAATAAGACATCAAAGTTAAATCAAAAATAAACTGTAATCATTCCAAATCTGTGCATTTGGGACTTCTGCCAACTAGTGTTTGCTTTGAGCACAAACAGCCATGTAACTGGCCTTCTCTTTGTGGAGGACTGTGCACGCTGATAGACACAAAAAGCTCGAGTAACTCAGCAATTCAGACATCATCTCTGGGGAAAAGGAATAGGTACATTTCGGGTTGAGACCCTTCTTCGGACCCTTTAGTCTGAAGAAGGGTCTCAAACCGAAATGTCACCTAATCCTTTTCGCCATAGATTCTGTCTGACCCACTGAATTACTCCAGCTTTTTGTGTATATCTTCTGCAGTTCCTTCCAACACACCGTGTATGTTGGATACATTGTGTTGATATGCATTGCAGTGGCATTAACTCTATTCTCAGCAAGGCAAAGGTGACTATAATGTTGTCAGATTGTGTTAAGTCCTCAATAACATTTAAAAAAATCTTCAGGGAACCTCACAGAGATTTTGTATCATGCTTGAGGGTGACCAATGCTGTGCCTTTACTTAAGAAAGGTAACATGGACAAGTTGGAGAACCACTGGCCAGTGAGCCTTGCATCAGTGGTGGGAAAGTTACTCAAGGAGGTTCTGAGAGACAGGATGTACCTGCATTTGGAAGAGCAAGGACTGATTAGGAATAGTCAGCATTGCATTGTGTGTGAGAAATTGTGCTACAAATATTTGATTGAGTTTTTTGAACAGAAGATCACGAGGGAAGGGCAGTAGGTCATTCCTGAATGGACTTAAGGAAGGCTTTTGGCAAAGTCCTGCATGCCTCAGTCGACTGGAAGGTGAGGTCTCATGGGATCCAGGGAGAGCTAACCAGTGTGCAATCACTGAACAACCAGAAATAAAGACGATAAAGGTAGTAAAGAAGTAAGATAAGTAAAGAGGACAGGGAAGTTGGCAATGAACCAGTGAAGACAGCTCAGTTGTTTCACAATTGTAGGACAACAAGGGAACTGTAAGAGCAGGAGGAAATAGTTACTGGGTTCATTTGACATTCTACTCTCACAGCTGTTCCCCCAGAGGACAGATGGACCAGTAAGCCAGAGGGAGCTATCTCAACGAGTAACAACATGCATTTATTAGCACCTGTAGCACTGCAAAACATTCTCAATAGTGAGCAAAAGACTTGGTAAAACAGTTGTAAAAGGAAGGTCTGAAGCTTTAGTGAAGGATGTGACAGGCTTTGGGCCCAGCCATCCCAATGCATGCTGTACATGGTGAAAAAGAGGTCAGAGATACAAGGGATGGGCTCAGAGAATGTCCAGCAAGTCTCTGCTCAAGTCTCTGCTCAGCTTCAGCTCATACTTAGATCCAACTCCCAAGTTGGAGACGATTGCAGCTGTGCTCTTGAATTCCAGATGTGAACTCCCTCCTCAAATAAGATGCACCAATTCCAAGAATTCTCAACATTCTATATGTAAAAGATCAAAGCCAGCATATTCCACCATTGACATTTTGTAAGCACTTTTGCCTATCCTGCAAATGCTTTTACTGAGCTTTGGGTCAAAACCATCAACACTTCCTTGGCAATAACTTTGATTTTGTTTGATCGGACTCCCATGTAAGCTGTACTAAAGGTGCACACTGCTGTCATTGCAAGGGAATATTTTTTTTTAACTGCATAAAGGTCTGAAATGGGAAGGATAGAAGATCTACTTAACTTCACTCTCTGCCTCGGCACCCATTTCGCAGACATCTTTGTGAAGTGTTGCAGCCTGCGAGGCTTTCACCTTGATGACCTTATAATGATAGCAGAGCTTTGAAGAGTGCAACACTGTTCAGCATGTGTGTGAAAGAAAGCTAACAGCTGAGTTGAGGCAGTTCACTGTGTCCTCCAGACTCACTCAGCCTTCGTAGCTCTTGAATTATTGGACACACATCCCAAAATATCTCCTCACTTCAGCTGAGAAAATAATTAAGGTTTTGATTGGAGTCTGAAATAAAAGGCACTGTTTCCTTCTCAGAACCACTCCCCTACAACTTGCTGCCCCTTCCTGTTCTCATTGCAATTTGGTTCCATTAGTGGGGCAGGTCAAAAGTAGTGAAGAGCATCCACCTTCTCAGTAGCCTCGCTCCATTCGTGTGCACAGTGAGGGTTGTCTCACCGTTCCATTGGAGGTGGGATCAGCCCAAACCTAATCCTAACCTGCCTGTTTTTTCTCCACACAAGTGAAGACCATTTGAACGTGTTAAGATTGATTCATCCAGTACAGACCACAATGGCACAGTGGTGCTTCTGGTAGAGTTGCTGTCTCAACTCCGGTGACCCAGGTTCGATCCTGAGGTTGCATTCTTCCAATTTCCTCCCACAAATGTATGGGTCAGGAGGTTAATTGGCTACTTTAAGTTACCCCTAGTGTGTAGGTGAATGCATAGTCTGAGGGCAATTGGAAATATGGGAAGAATAAAATTTGATTGATGCAAGTGGGTGCTTAATGATGGACCTGAACATGATGGGCCGAAGGGCCTCTTTTTTTCACAGTGTGAGTCCAAGGCGAAGATTGGTAAATAGTTGATATACACATCAGACAAATGGACAAGATCTGAGTGAAGGCTGTTAGTGAATGAGGAGCGGAAAAGCTTCGTATGGCGCCTTGCTTCTTCTGAGATCAAACAAACTCCTTCTGATCATTACCAAAATTGGCGGAAAGACTAATTTAAATAGGGGTAATACTTGCCTTTAAACAAGGCTGATCAAAACATAAATACATTAAAAAAAAGGTTGCTATCTATGTGTGTTTAACATTTTCGGAGGGAAGAGATGGTTTCAGATCACTTTGCTCTTTTATGCAGACACAAAAGTCTGCAGGTGCTGAAATTTTGAGCAAAAAACAAACTGTTAGAGGGAGAGGGCCGAACCACAAATCATCCAGCAGATTGCGCTTAGCACCATATATGAGTTTCTCATATAGTCTCATGGTCAGGCTCTCAAAGCAACTCTGTTGATCCCACTACTTATTGGGGATGATCAGCCATGATCACATTGAATGGTGGTGCTGGCTCGAAGGGCCGAATGGCCTACTCCTGCACCTATTGTCTATTGTCACTTCCCCACTTATTCCCCTGCAACAATTTTCTCTCACATGCCCACGCATTGAAGAACATCAACATTTCTGGGCAAAAATTGAAAGTTATTGTGTTTAATTACTCCTCTCAGAGGCTCACAGTTCATGCATGGACAACACATGCCCGAGGGTTCATTGCAAGACGTTCTGGTACTAACCACTTCCATTTACAATGAATATAGTTGAGTGTAAATTGAGTTTAAAATATCCAAATATCTTTGTTTACAGATGCAGTGTCTTGAACCATTGAGTTCCTCCAGCTGTTTGTTTTTGTTCCAGATTCCAACATCTGCAACCTCCCAGAGATGTTTGTTTGGAAATAATTTTCAGCGCTACAAAACATTAACCCAAAAACAAGTCATGTGGTCATTCTCATGTTCCTGAGGGAGGCCACACCAGTGCGGATACCTACCTTGCATTGATGAGGTCTCAGTGGAAAGCAACACAGGCTGAATGATTTAAGGATCTGAATCGCATTCAAAAACATTCTCTCCAACAACAAAGTTTGCCAAACAGCTCTTTGAAGTCACTGTACTTACATCAGACCCTGGGTCTCCTGGTTCACCATCATCGCCTTTGGGACCAGGGAAGCCTTCTGTTCCCTGAGAGAGAGAGAGAGAGAGAGCAAAAAACATGAGTCAGGAGAGGAGCCGTCTTTCTGACTTCCTGTCAGAATCCCGCCATGTATTTTTAAACAGAGATAATGAACAACTCATGTGCAGCAAGGAACTAACAGGCTGATTTATCTTCTGCATTTTATTTTTTTAACTCAGTCATTGTGCTTTTGGGTTTCTGGTGAAGCTTCTCAGACAGATTGTAATACTGTTATCCATTCTAAGGGGGAGGGGAAGGGGGTGTCAGGTTCCAATTATAGTTTGCAAATTGTCTGCTGTCTGACAAATTCTAGCTGCAGTGGATGAACCCGACCCCATTTACTCCCTCGTGTCGCTACTTTGAAGAAAAGCAGGATAGTGCTCCCTTGTATACAGCCAACAAACGTCCCTAAAATTAATCAGCACAATCAGTCCTTGCTCTCGCACTTCCTACATAACATATACTTAAAGATTAAAATGCAAATCTCCTCCCTTCCTTTCTCTCTCCCCACTTTCTCTCCCTCCTCTCTTTTCTGCCTCCTATCCTTCCTCTTCCCCTTCCTCCCTCCCTCCTTGTCTTTCTCTCTTAATCCCTGCTGGCCTCACTTCCTCGTCCTCCCATCCTCCTTGCCTGTCTCACTTCCTCCCTTTTTCCTTCCTTCCCCTTCCTCCTAACCTTCTTTCTTCCATTGTGGGCTCCACTGTTGGTCATCAGGCCGGCTCTGATTTATTCCATACCTTTTTATACCTCTAGTTTCCCTATCTCATGACACTCATTCCAAGTAGGGTCTTGACCTGAAAAGTCACCTATTCCTTTTCTCGAGACATGTTGCCTGACCCACTGAGTTACTCCAGCATTTTGTGTCTATCTTCCTCCTTCCCTCCACCTGAAACATCTTTGGTTGCTGGCTGCACTTTCCGCAGCATCTGTGCCTCTATTGAGGATGGCTACCATCTTCCTTGCAGTCATCCAGTGGGAATGCTCTTTCTGAACACCCTATAGCCCTGCTACAATGTGCAATGCGCAACCCTGGATCCTTCCAATTGCTTCTCACTTCTTCTCACTTCTCAATTGCTTCTCACTTCTTCCATTAACATTTACAGAACCTGATCCCAAGGGTGAAACACTCATCTTCAATGGAAGGCCTTCAGATTATCTGCCCACATTCCACTTCCTCCCCCTTTACTGGAACAGTGTGAGGATGCACTGGCCTCTGTTGAAAGTTCTTGCAGTGAACTACCTTGTACTCATGCTCATTATTATTTTTCTTTGCATTGTTCCTCACCTCAATTACAACATATGGTGCTGATGTTCCAACCAGTCCTTGGGATAATGCTTGTTCAAGGATTTACTTTCTATCACCAGTCAGTTTTTGATGCATTCGTGTATCAATGCCCCAGGGCAAACTACTGGCTGTTTCTATTTCCTTAATTATATCTTGTCTCACAATACTCTGGGGGGTTACTACCAGATCTGAGGTGAACAGGAACAACAGTCTCCAGATGGGACAGGGCTGCATGGTCATTGGCCTGGTGTGACAACTCCAATGCAAGAAGCTGCAAAGAGCAGTGGACTCAGCTTGGTCTATAATGGGCACACTCCACCGCACAATCACCTAAAATCCCACACCACCAGGTTTAGAAACAGCTACTTTTCTACAACCATCAGGTACTTGAACCACCTGTGTAACCCTGATCTTACCTCAGCAATAGAAGACTATGGACTATCTCTTGCACTACCGTGAATTTGTTTCTAATTGTGTGCTTTTGCACGCATTTTGCTATATGAAACCGTCTTAATCTTTTCACTGTCTTGTAGACTTTATGTGTAATTTATGTTTTTGTGTGTTATCTGAATCTATGTGTCTGTGATGCTGCAGCATGCAGTATATTCATTGTACCTGCACCTCATAACTGTACATGCATATAACAATAAATGTGACTTGACTGGCATTTACCTTAATGTATTAGTCTATGATGCCTCAGTGAATTCTGTCATGGAATATGAAAACACAAATCGCAAAGCAGTCATAAAAGACTAACATTTTGCAATTAACTTGCAGACTTGTGGCCCAACAGCCATTTGGAACACCATCAGTTCCTAGTTAGAGACTACATTTTTGGTTTGGTCTGTAACTATTAAGTGGCAGAAAACTTTTAGCTCATTAAAGTCTATACTGAAATAATTTCACACAAACTATTTAGTCTAATTCTGTGTTTTGTCTCATTCCCTGTATACTTAAATATTCTAGATACTTGAAACAGTCGTATAAACTGGACTGGAGGTTGGTGGTTCCTTGCAGGTTTTTGCTGGAGATATGGGGCAGTTTTACTTTGCTATTGGCTGATCTATGGTGGGAACGAGGGCACCTTCACCACTGTAGTGACGCGAATGGAAGAAAAACATGCAAACTCTTTAACCAAGAGCTAAGCAGAATCTGTGACAAGATTTATGGCAGTCATGAGATAAGAGCAGCAACCTACATTGGATCCACGCAATCCTTGCGGCCCTGGAATTCCCTGTGGGAAGAGAAGAGGAATGTTTATCACATTTATCAACTTGCATTCAAACATATTTTTGCTGGCAGTCAGACGGAGATTTAAACTGTTCCATTAAAAGTATAAGCATAAAGATCTAACTGATCTCCCACAATCTTCTGTGCTTTATACACCAGGGACCCTTGGCAGGCGGGATGGGATAGGATCCTCTCCTAATTTGGAGGGTTGTGCTGGGGTGGGTGTGGTTGCTATGAAGCTGGGTCAGCTAAGTTTGCATGGACTGGAGCCATCAATGCACTCAGTCCTGTCTCGATCCATTAAGAGACTTATGCCCATTTTAGGCCATGCAGCTACCCTAGTATAAATGATTTAAATAGTAAAACAACTATGTCAGAAGGCTATGGATCTGCCCCACTCCAGGGACTTGAACACACTCCAGTGTTGTGCTATCAGAGTGCTGCACTGTCAGAGGTGTTATCTTTCAGATGAGTTTAAACAAAGCCCCATCCCACCTCTCAGTATCATATTAAATAAACCCTGCCCCACAATAATGTTCAAGGAGGGTGGGGATGTTCTACCCATTAACTACTGGACAATAGTTAGCAAAGTCATTGAGAAAATGGTTTCATCATTGCATTGTTGGTTCTGGGAGCTTGTTGTGCAGAATTTGGTCATCGATTGTGTTCACATAAAATACCTCACATGCTGTTAGTGTTTTGGGAGGTTGTGGGTTAGATGTAAAATGTAAACGCTGGCCTATCTTTCTCTGTAGTTGAAAATCTCTGAATTTTTTAGAAGAACACAATGTCAGAATGTGAAAGTAGGGGATAATAATGAAGTGATCGATCATATGGAAGGCTCGCCACTTACGGGGAATCCGGGTGGGCCCCTGGTTCCATTTCCTGGGCTTCCATGTTCTCCCTGTAAGAAAAAGGACGAAAAAGAAAAGCAAGTTATCCAAATGCAGAAAAAACGTTCTAATCCAGAAAATCATAGAAAATAGAGTTGTCAAAACAGCCCACTATTCAGCACAGCAGATCATGACAGATTAGTTTCCTCTTCCAGTCTTTTTCACTCCCTTACACTCTTAGGCACTAATTTTTGTGAGAGAGGTATAACACAGAAACAGGCCCTTCGGCCCATGTATCCATACTGACTAACAGTCACCCATAAATAGATTGCCGCCCATAGACGCCTGTTTGAACATATTTAATGATTTGGCCTCCACTGCCCTCTGTGGAGAAGTCCACAGGTTCATCAACCTCTTGGTAAAGCAAACTCTCCTCACCTTAGTCGTAAAGGACATACTCTCCATGTCCCGAGGCTGTGATCTCTGAGAACACCTTTTCTCACATAGGGAGGCTAAAACTGCACACTCCGGAGGTATCCTCACAGTCCTATACAGCAGTAACAAGATACCACAGACCTCCACAGCAGTACCAAGACATCTGGTCAAATCCTAACTTTTTTTTAATGTGGTCTGTGGATGTTGAATGATTCAAACAAAGAAACAGTCAGCTCATTAATAGTTTTTACTGAAATTCTTTCTACATGAACCCCTTAGTCTCATTTTGTAATTTAGCTCCTACTGTAATATTTAAATGTTCACGTTTGCAGAAACAATGGGGTCCAGATCTTGGACTATAGATATTTTTGTTTGCGAGAAAATATTGTGTTTAGCACTGAAAATGAGTCTAAGTCGGCAATAAAATAACTTTGGCCCAAATCCAATGAGAAATGGCCGCGAGCGATTTTACAGGTTACATGTTAGCGTTGGAGGGGGTGCAGAGGAGATTCAGCAGGATGTTGCCTGTGACACAACAGTTCCATTATGAGCAGAGAAACTAAGGATTTTCTCTTTGGAGCAGAGAGAGTAAAACGACGGTACAGATAAGGCAGTACTAGCACAGATACGGCATATTGCAGGAAACCTTTCCCTATAGGAGAGGTAGATAAAAGTAGACAACAGAGATTTATGCCAACACCATTTAATAAGTGTCTAAACAAGGAGTTCAATTACATAGGCACAGATGACTTTGGACCAAGTGCTGGGAGATGCAGTTAACATGGAAAGGTATCCACTGGCTAACGTAGACATCTGTAATCTAAACTAGCAGTAGATAGATCCCATGATGTAACCTGATGTGTCTGCTGTCCAATGTGTTCCTTCCTGCCAGCATCTTTGATAATATTTTCAAAAAGAGGGATGTGAAATGTCCCGCTAACGTGGGCAACAGAGGTTAGCATAGGCAGGCAGCAACATGGACAAGTTGGGCCATTTCTGTGCTGTTGGTTTCTATCATTACCTAATTTTACAGCAATCCAACAGCTTCCCTGCTTAATATCTACCATCAACTCACAAAACACCAGAGAATGGGTGACGTTTCGGGTCAAGACCTTTCTTCAGTCTGAAGAAAGGTCTCGACCCGAAACGTCACCCATTCCTTCTCTCCAGAGATGCTGCCTGTCCTGCTGAGTTACTCCAGTTTTTTTTTGTCTATCTTTGGTTTAAAACCAGCAACTGCAGTTCCTTTCTTCAAAAAACACCAGACTTATTGCCTTCAGTTTTGGAACGAGCTGCAGTGGAATCCAAACTCACGGCCTCTCTATGGCTATCCAGTTACTATAACCACAGGCATTCATCCAACCATCCCTCCTGTGACACAGCCACGTACTCCAGGCTTCTAGCAACTGCGGAGGAGTAAAGCTCTTCCTCAGTGACCAGCCCACCCCAGCCCGTTCCGGTCGGCGAGTGGGGAGGACACCGTGACTCAGTTCCCTGACCTTCCATTTCCCAGGGGGTGGGGGTAGGGTCAGGAGGGAAATCTGTGGCTCTCTTGTTTATCTGCCTGGAAAGAAAGCTGTGCGAGAGGGCCTGAGTCCAAGAGCCCCTGAGCCACGAAACTCAGTCTACAGCTGAATCTCCTCTGTCAGAGCAGTGCCAGAGAACAGAGTCACTTCCTGCTAAATCCCACTCCACGCAATTCCCCGTCCTGCCATCACAATCACTATGAGGCTCAGCAATTATCAGCCATGATCACATTGAATGGCGGTGCTGACTCGAAGGGCCGAATGGCCTACTCCTTCACCTATTGTCTATTGCCTATTGTCATTGTCATCAGCGTGTTCTTTTGGAATGGTTGCCATGCATTATTCATGACCTGGATTTCTGCTTTATTTCCTGAACTGATGGTCATTAATAAAAAAACTCATACTGATCTGACTCTCAGCTGAATAACATTCTCCTTCACTTGCATTGCTTTAATCCCAGAGAGAATAAAATGGGCCGAATGGCCTAATTCTGCTCCCATAATTTAAGAACTAGTCTGTGATTTATTGTAAGAGAATAAATGACAAAGTGCACTTCATTTTCAGTTGCTCCCTTAATCTGCTCCATCTCTTTCAACTTCTCCCCAACCATGTCTTCCATCTCCTTTCCTTCCTTTAACTGAAATTCCTGTGGTATAGTGGCACAGCTGGAGGAGCCGCTGCCTCAGAATTACACTGACCAGGGTTCAATCCTGACATGACTTGTCTATGTGGAGTTTTCTCATGTTCTCTTGTGACTGGATTGGTTTCATAAAACATAGGAGCAGAATTAGGTCCCTCGGACTATTGAGTCTGATCCACCATTCAATCATGGTTGATCTATTTTTCCCACTCAACCCCATTCTCGTGCCTTCTCCCTGTAACTTTTGACACCCTTACCAATCAAGGGCCTATCAATCTCCATTTTAAAAGTACCCAAAGACAGCCACCTGTGGCAATGAATTTCACAGATTCACCATCATGATTTCCTACCAAAGGCATGTACCAAAGGCATGATTTGGTCGATTAATTTGCCACTATAAATTGCTCCATGTGTGTCAGTGAGTGGTAGAATTTGAGAGGAATTGTTGGAAATGTGGGAAGAATATTTTCTTTTAAATGGGATCAGTGCAGGATTTGTGTACTGGTTGCTTGGTCGGCATGGACTTGGTGGGTTGAAGGGCCTGTAATTGCGCTGTAGGCCTATGATTCTCTAGGAATCTATAAAGACATTAATGTCAACTCTTCCATCTCAACTATAAATCTCTTCCAAATGATTTGTAATCCACGTGGACTTCATTTGTGTCTACTTTACCGAGACCAAGACAGAGCAGCTTAATGGAGCAGGGGAGAAACAATAATAATGGACATGACTGTATTGTAGACCTGATGGAGAGTGCTGGAACTACTGGAAATTTTGATCCATGTAAAAAGCATGGCTTCAATAACACTGGAGAACCTTAACACCACCCAGAACATAGCTGCACACAGATTGCCACCACACTTCCCACCTCAGATCGCCACCATCAATGCATAAGGCTGCAGTGTCGTCCACCTCCAAATGCACCTCAACATCTTCCCTAAGCTTCTTTAGCACTGCTCGCCAACCTCCACCCCAGAGATATTGAACCCAAGTGTTACCTGCAAGTTTTGCTGTACCTTGAACAGCCGCCGTACTGGGGACCTATTACCTATGACCATTTCAGGGACTCAAATCCCGTAACACACAGTCCAACAACATTCCTTCCGGCTCAGATGACAGTAGTTCAGGAGGAGAGTCTGTCGGGAGGAGAGCCTGTCAAGACGAGCAATATTTGCTGACGTGTTACCCAGGCCCAGGAATGAACAAGAAGAGAACCCTGCATGGCAGTAACCCCATTGTAAGGTGGGGTTACAGTCATGCTACTCCTGCTTCATTTAAAAGACTCAGTAGGATTCTCTCTTTCACTACAGTCCTCATGTGTCTGAACTTGCCACTTCTGCCTCTAGTTCTTACCATTTCACCCATTGGGCCTGCATCGCCAGGGTATCCCTGTGGCCCACTTGGTCCTTTGATCCCCTGCAGGGTGAAAACAACATTAGTCAGTCCTTTAATTCCACGTGCAATCCGTTAGTCAACTGAGCTACCAATATGAAAAAAAGGTGTGTGCAAGGTGCCATTAATTGAATTCTGGAGGATTCAGTCACTACAGCAGCTGACTGGCATGTGCACATTTTTCTCGGCAATCTCAGTAAACATATTAGGTGGCATTCTTCTCCGAAGTGACATGTCCCAGCCAATAGGGATCATTGACAGTGGGCGTTGATTCCTCTTGACAAATATTACTCTTATCAATATTTATGCCAGTTTATCTCAGCCAATCTATTCCTAGCATTTGCTGACTCTCAGGATCTCTCTGAGGTTCATTCATAAGTTTAAAGGAGACCGGTGCATTAAAGAGTTCAGCTTGGACCAAATAAGCCAGCCACTGATTGCAATGTGCACTCATTAGGTGATTGCCACAATCCCCAATAAAGTTTGGACAATTGGGAGGGAGCAGTAGGTTCAATTTCCAGAGAGAAAGGATTCCAGAGGAAAAAGCTGGTCTTCAGGTGCATGACAGAAAAACTGCTCCTCCTCACCTTACTAAAATGGAGTCATTTATCTTTGGGAGACTGTTGAACAAAGACACAAGTCAATGTTGGTCATGATGTGTTGCACATACCTGACCAGTCAACAAATGGTAATGGCAGTGCTACTGATGAGATGTTGTCGGGATTTGCAGATTAAACTGGACTAGCATTGGATTCTCACCCATGGGTTGGCGTAGGGGACGTGCCCCCATTTTCAGAATTTTTATGGAAGAGTCAAGAACAGCTTAGTCATTAATGAAGTATGGATGAGATGGGTGCTGGTTGTGGGGTGGACCTGGTCCAAGTGGTGTAGTACACAGTTAATTTCAGTCGAGAGAGTGGCATTAGTGACCGAGTTAGGGCCCAGACATTAGCAAAACACCTAACTATGTCAACAATGGCCATCAGCAATAATAGTACACAATACGTACCTCTTGTCCTGGAGGTCCCATGTCTCCTTTGAATCCCCTGGGTCCAGGACGGCCAGACTCTCCCTGAGGCAAAATAAAGTAAAGGGTCACTGCAGAGCACAGCAAGCAGGACATGTGGGAATAGATGGCCACACGGTCCATGTAGTGTGATTAGCAAACATCAGACTGACACAGGACTTTGCTGCTAACTGGATGTCTGCAGGTACAATATTTAGAAAACGAAAAGCTAACTGACTCCATCTGAAAGAAAACTGTCCACTTTGTAGTCATCCCCATCCACCAGCATCACCATTCACTTGTTCTGCCATTAGTGCTGCTTGGCTGCACTGTATCTCATCTGCAGCACACTTCACTGCAAGTTGGCAGCTCCTCTTTGACAGAGTCTCCGCTGACCCGATGGCCAAAGGATGGTGTATGGAAGTAGCACCACCGTCCAAGTCAAGAGTGAGGAACCGTCGGAGAGCTGTCCGTGTGAGAGGTGGACCGTCGGAGAGCCGAGGAAGGTCAACAAGAACAAAGGGGAACCTGTCGGGGGGCTGTTGCCACGTGCAATGGCAGGTAGTAGATAGGAATGTTCAATGAACTTTTGTCACTTTGTCAAGGCCAAAACATTGCAACACTTGTGTACTGCCTAGTTGCGGTCTGCTGCATGGTTTTACCGGGATGTATGCAAATCAAAGCATTTCACTGTACCTAGATACATATAATTACTATTATATATTATAATAAAATATAATTGAATCATTGAAGTCACTTGCCACCCTAATTCAAAAGTCTATTTTTGCTTCTTAGATCAAAATCTTGGATCACTATCACGTAAAACACAGCCAATCCGGAACGCAAACCACCAAACTGCTCATGGACTATTAGAAACGGAGAGGTGAATAGATTGTAACCAAGTCATATTTCATGATTAAAACCAAAACAGAGTGATAGATGTAACTCTGAAGTGGCCTCACTGACCCATATGTTTTGGTCCTGCCCACTTTTGGAAAAATGTTGGAAAGAAACCTTCTGTAGTTTTAGGTATTGATTTACAACCTCATCCTATTACTGCAATTTTTGGGCTTCCAATGTTAGATTCTATTCATTTGTCCCGTTCCACCCATCGGCTAATTGCTTTTACCACATTAATCGCCAGAAGATCTATTTTATCTAAATGGAAAGACTCTAACCCTCCGACCACACTCCATTGGTACTCTGAAACGATATAATGTTTAACTTTCGAAAAAATCAGGAGTGACATTGTTGAACCCTTGGTTAAATTTGATAAGACTTGGGGAAGATTTATTCAACATTTTCACACAACTGTTATAATAATTATTTTACCTTTATACGGTGGAACGGATGTGATGACAAACAGGGACTTAAATTGTTGAAATTCTCAGCTCAGATTCTGTTTTGCTTTTTTTTCTAGTTTAGGGGGGTTTTGTTTCTTCCTTTTTTTTCCTTTTTTTCTTTTTATCTTTTTTTTTAAAATATATATGTTTTCTTTTAACCATTTAACTATAATTACATAGAGGCCGGGAGGTCTATATTCAATGTGTTTTTTGATACTGGACTCATATTTAGGTTATACCTGTTATTAATGTAATCCTCATCCCTATGTATCAATATCATTGTTATGTTTATCATTATTCTTTTTGTTTTGTTTTTGTTTTGTTTTTGTTTTTGGAAAAAAAGCTAATAAAAAGATTTAAAAAGAAAAGAAAGAAAGAAAACCAAAAATACCAGAATGGCAGTGATCATGTTTACTAGCGTTTGGCAAACACTATCTCTATGGACAGATACATGGATATGAAAGGTGTAGAGGGATATGGGCAAAACACGGGCAAATGGGACTAGCTTAGAAGGGGCAACTTGGTCGGCTTGGACAAGTTGGGAAGAAGGGTCTGTTTCTGTGTCGTATGATTCTATTGTGGCAGCCACGGTAGCAGAGCGGTAGAGTTGCTGCCTTACAGTACTTGCAGCGCCGGAGACCCGGGTTCAATCCTTACTACAAGTGCTGTCTGTACAGAGTTTGTATGTTCTCCCCGTGACCTGTGTGGTTTTTCTCCGAGATCTTTGGTTTCCTCCTACACTGTGGTGGTGGGGCTGATCTCAGCCAATGATGAGAAGGCCTACCGGGAGGAGGTGGCTGATCTGGCACTCTGGTGTCAGGACAACAGCCTCCTCTTGAACATCAAAAAAACTAAGGAGCTGATCGTGGACTTTAGGAGGGCACATCATCCGAGGACGTACACACCATTGAGGATAAATGGGGATACTGTGGATAGGGTGAGCTGTTTTAAATACCTGGGAGTCCACATCTCTGAGGATATGACAAAACGCCTCCGTTTCCATGCTGTGAGAACAGAGAGGTTGAGAAGAAGTTTCTTCCCAGAGGCCATTAGGACTGTAAACTCCTACCTCACCAGGGACTAACTTTACTGTACCATTCTACTGGGTTTTTTTAATTGCCGGGGGGTTTTTTTCTCTTTTTCCTTCCTCCCACAAAAGGTAACATGTAAAAGAATATGTGATTCTGTTCCATTCTGTTTGTAGTTTGTTTGTTTGTTTGTTTTTTGCACAAACCATGAGCATTGCCACTTTTCATTTCACTGCACATCTCGTACGTTTATGTGACGAATAACCTTGACTTGACTTGACTTGACTTGACAAAGACGTACAGGTTTTTTAGGTTAATTGGCTTGGTGTATGTGTAAAATTGTCCTTAGCGTGTGTATGTTAGTGTTAATGTACGGGGATCGCTGGTCGGTGTGGACTTGGTGGGCTCAAGGGTCTGTTTCCGTGCTGTATCTCTAAACTAAACTAAACTAGACTCTCTGATTGTTAAATGATAGGAGAAAACTGTGGCTAATTAAGTTTTGAAAATATGTATGATTAAAATGTCTCTGATTACTTCCCCAAATGTCCCTAGACAGACTGGAAGTTGCTTGGATACCAGTGCCCGTAATGAGTGATTTAATTGTCAAAAAGGTTTAAAAACACGAAAAATCTTGAAGTGGTGAAATCGAGAATTGTTGGGTTTGTGAAACCCAAATTTGAGCCCTGAATTTAAATGGTGCCCTGGTGATCACTTCGAGACAAATTCTTCACTGTGTTTAGTTTAGTTTAGAGATACAGTGCGGAAACAGGCCCATCGAGTCCGTGCCGACCAGTGATCACCTTGCACACTAGCACTGTCCTACATACTAGGGACAGTTTACAATCTTTACTGAAGCCAATTAACCTACAAACCCGTACATCTTTGGAGTGTGGGAAGAAACTGGAGAATCCGGGGAACAAACACACGGTCACGGGGAGAATATACAACTCCGTACAGACAGCACCCATAGTCAGGATTAAACCCGGGTTTCTGCTGCTGCAAGGCAGCAACTCTACCGCAGCTGCACTGTGCCTCCCTTAATTGAAGAAAAACTCAGGGTGGAACAGCATCAGGTCAGGGAGTACAAAACAGACAAACTCCCACAAATGTTAAACATGCACTGCCCAGAACCTCTGTCAGCCTGATTTTAACCTCAGTGGAGATTCTATACACATTGAGCTTGCATTCTAATTGCAACAAGAGGCCAGGTACCCCTCATCCTTTGGTATAAAAGAGCTTGGTCTCCATAATCAACCAAGGGGCAGATGGCACTGTTGCGTCTCACTACATGGGGTTAAGCAATGAATCTTACAACGATAGCCCTGCACTTCTGCTAAGTTCATTGTTTCAGTGCTTGGCAACCATGAGTTAAAATTATGCACACATCCGTTCCTGCATCAGTCCGTGCATCTGGTATGTGTTATGCTGTTGAACATTCCAGATTGCCAGGTTACCATGGTTTCTGATCTTTAATAGTTCACTGTGCTGCACGTCTGTTTTAAAACGTATGGCATTCTATCATTATTGAATCCCATATGGTGCACTAAAAAAAATGAGAGCAGAAACGGAGTATGGCTGGTTTTATGGCAATGGTATACATGGAGACTATGTGCCAATATCCCTCTCCCTGCCCTGCCTGAGACTTAGAATTCCCCCCTGGGATAAATAAAGTTCTATCGTATCGTATCGTATCAAATTCTGGGATTCACCTGGGAGAGCTGCCGGACCAGTTGGTTCTCCGGAGGACTACTATCTGTCGGCATTCGGATTTGGCTACCCATCTCACCAAGGAGACCTCTAGTTGACACATGTGGAGATGTTAGACCACTATGTTAAATGTTAGATGAAGACCACAACTTCAATTGGTCATTGGATTCAAGCATGCAGGGCTGGCAAGCTGAATGGTTGAGATTGTGTGGAGGGGATGTATTGCCTTGGCTGGCAATCCCCTGAGTGCAGAAGGTTGATATAACAGGAGCATGAGAATGTTAGAAGAATCAGGTAGATATGGCCCAAAGCAAGTGGTGTTTTTGGAGCAAGGGGTTATGAGTTTGTAAATGGAGCCAGAAGGTAATGTGGGAAGCACAAGGAACAGAGGAAATTGGGTTCTTTCGTCTCCAGAAAGAGGTGGATGGTCAGAGGTCAATGGTCTTGTTTGGGTAGACTGAAGGTTCCTTTGGTCGGGGGAATTAAATACTGTTACTTTCAGGGTCATGAGCTTAACTACAGGGTGGCATGGTGGTGCAGCAGTAGTGTTGTTGCCTTAACTGCAGCTCCAAAGACTTGGGTTCGATCCTGACTATGGGTGCTATCTATACTGAGTTTGTACGTTATCCACGTGACCTGCGTGGATTTTCTCCGGGTCCTCCGGTTTCCTCCCACACTCCAGACATACAAGTTTGTCGGCTAATTCGCTTGGTATAATTATATATTGTCTCTAGTGCGCAGGAGAATGTTGGTATGCCGGGATTGCTGGTCAGCCCAGACTCGGTGGGCCGAAGGGCATGTCTCAGTGCTGTGTCTCTAAACTAAACTAGAGTAGCCATGATTTGATCAAACAGCAACCATGGGCTAAATGGCCTCTGGCTATTCCCGTGTCTTTTCCAGCAGTTCAGTTAACGTACTTAATTGTTGCCTAGGCAACAATAGCTATTACCTAGATCAGCCCAGTTCACAAAAAAAAACAGGACTATGCCAGTCCAGCTAATTACCACCCGGTCTACCCTCAAAAGTCCACAGAATGATGGAAGTGTCACTGACAGGACCATCAAGCTGCACTTACTCGCCATTAAGCTGCTGACTGAAGGCCAGTTTGGGTTTTGCCAGAACCACTCAGAATCTAACCTCATCATAGCCTTGGTCCAAATGTAGACCAAGGAGGTAGGTTCCAGTGGTAGGATGAGTTTGACTGCCTATGACAGTAAGGCAGCGTTTAACCGAGTGAGGACACAAGGGAAAAACATTCCAATGGTTGGAATCATAGGGCAGCACAGTGGCGCAGCAGATTGAGATGCTGCCTTACAGCGCCAGACAGCGGGTGCTGTCTGTGTGGAGTTTGCATGTTCTCCCTATGACCATGTGGGTTTCCTCCAGGTGCTCCAGATTCATTCCATATCCCAAGGATCTCCGGTTTTATAGGTCAATTGGCTTCTGTAAAATTGACAATGTGTAAACAGTGGATGAAAAAGCGGGATAATGTAGAATTAGTATGAACGGGTGATCGCTGGTTAGCGTGGATCCGGTGGGTGGACGGGTCTGTTTCCAGAGTGTACCTGAGAACTAAACTAAGGTGGTTGTTGGACCTCAATAATTTCAGTGTCAGATCATCATAGTTGGCATTTCTCAGGGCATTTCTGGGCCCAATATTTCAGCTGCTTTATTAACAAGCTTCCTTCCATTTGTTTGTCTTGCAGTTGGTAGAGTGGCTGCTACACAGCACACTGACCAGACCTAATCCCGACTTCTGGTGCTTTCTGTGTGGAGTTTGCATTCTCCCAGTGATTACTCCCTGGTGCTCCGGTTTTCTCCCATATCCCAGACATGCAGTTGGGTGTGTTGATTGGCCACTATAAATTGCCCCAATTGTGTAGGGAAGTGACAGAATCTAGGGGGGAGATTGCTGGGAATGTAGCGAGAATAGAATGCAGGGAAAGTTAGTGAACGGCACTGTGAATCAGCACAGACTTGATGAGGAAATATGCTCAGAAGTAAGGATGTGCACTGATGATTACACAACTTTTAATTGAATGTCCCAACTCTACCGATAATAATGCAGTCCATATCTGCAAGAAGCAAGACCTAGATAACATTTAGGCATTTGCTGATAAATGGCAAGTAACATTCAAGCCACCAAAGTTTCAGATTACAAGTGCCTTCTATCTATGCTTGACATTCAATGGTATTATCCCCATTCAATATCTTGGGGTCACCACTGACATGTAACTCAACTAAACCAGTAACATAAATATTACAACTGCAAGAATAGGTCAGAAGCTGCATATCCTGACTCACTAAGACCTTTCCAGCATTACAAGGCAAGTCAGGTATGTTTCGGAATGCACCATCCACTGGCCTGTATAAATGCAGCGCCAAAGATTCACAAGAGCAATGACCACCGAGAAAAAAGCAGCTCCTCCACCACCACCCTAAACATTCATCCCCTCTACCACTGGTGCACAGAGGTAGCTGTGCGTGCCATCTACAAAGTGTTACTCTGACAGCACTTTCGTGACCTCTACCACCAAGAACAGCAGGTTTATATAAGGAGCCACAGGTGATCTGCACTAACTGCTGCACCACTGTGCTACTTGCCACCAATATCTCCACAGGCTGAATGTGCGCGTAGCACTTGGACAAACGGAGAACGTGTCTGTCAAAATGATGGTGGAAATGAGAGAGGTGAGCGAGGTCCATCCACTGGATGGTCACCCTTTCCTTGTTCTCTAATACAGCAGAGGCTTCATGTGCACTGTATCCAATGAGTCAGAGGATATGACTTCAGAATTAAGGGACAGAAGTTTAGGGGTAATATGAGGGGGAACTTCTTTACGCAGAGAGTGGTGGCGGTGTGGAATGAGCTCCCAGTGGAAGTGGTGGAGGCAGGTTCATTGGTATCATTTAAAAATAAATTGGATAGGTATATGGATGAGAAGGGAATGGAGGGTTATGGTACGAGTGCAGGCAGGTGGGACTAAGGGGAAAAAAATTTGTTCGGCATGGACTTGTAGGGCCGAGATGGCCTGTTTCCGTGCTGTAATTGTTATATGGTTATATGGTTATATGGTTATATATTAATGGCAGAGATAGATAGATTCTTGATTAGTACAGGTGTCAAGAGGTTATGGGGGGAAGACAGGAGAATGGGGTGAGGATGGAGAGATAGATCAGCCATTATTGAATGGCGGAGTAGACTTGATGGGCCGAATGGCCTAATCCTACTCTATCACATGATCTTATGATCTTATGAAACCTAGCAATAGATCTGACAATGCTGTAACATCATCTCTTCTATCTGTTTTGAAATTGACGAGTATCTTCATTTGTTTCATAGCAAAACATCTTCAACCTCTGTAAAATATGCTTTCCCCTATGGCCTTAACAAGTCCCATTTTGTGCCCAGATCGGTATGAATGTGATGAAGTTACCAATGGAGAATTGTATCTGAGCTTGCAAGAGAACGTAACGACGACTTACACATTTCACGTTTTCTGCCATATGGATAAACCATGGAAGGACAATAGTTAATTAGTGAGCACCAACCAATTGGCTGAGATCCAGTGAGTGGTCACAAAGTAGCTAACTCAACCTGCTAACTATTAAATAGGAATGCACTTACCGGCCCTCCACTCTCTCCAGGAGGACCCTCGTGTCCTGGTTGACCATCGGGCCCAACTTCTCCCTGTGGAGGAAAATAAGAGCATACGGTGTTGCTGCAATTAATACCAAGGCTGATCCCACACCCATCTGCTCCTTCTTTCACTATTCCTCGACCCGTGCATTGCTTGCCATGATGCACAACATAAGGTAGGATGGCAGACGATCTCAAAGGCCAAGGAAAATAAACTTCCACATTCCGGGCAGCACATGACATTGCAAAGTTAGGAAACCCCAGGTGAATTGTTTATTTGGTCAGTGCTTCACTTTATTGTGGGCTACTAAGTGGCAAAGCAACTGAGGTCTTTGAGATGATTAAAGGATTTGATATATTGATGGGCAAGGTCCTGAAGTTCTATTTGCAATGAGGCTTTCCGTGATCCTCTACACACATTGGGTTTCCACACTGTGCCTGTTAGGCCGGCAGCAATGGGCTCAATCAGTGGGTCACACACAACCATATTGTTACTGGCGTGTCCTCTGCATGGTCTCATCAAAGCACTTCCTTTCAATTGCACCAATTGTCTCCTCAGGTAGATGAATCCATAACGATGATAGATACCCACCAAATTAAGCTGGGCTCTATAACAGGCAATGTCATGGCAGCAATAAATCTGGGAATTCTCAGCCCAAAACACTGCTGAGGCTGCTGGGAGTTACTGGAAAGTTCCAGAGCTGGAATTGACAAATAATTATGAGATAAGGAGATTAAGTAAGTTTAAACCCCGATGCAAAAGTAAATTTGAATATGCATCAGCCATTATCTCAGTGAATTGCAGAGCACCCCCCTAGGGACGAATAACCTCCCTCTTATTTTGTCAATTATTATTATTGATTGTTACCTTGGATCCCTTGAATCCTCTTGTACCCGGAGGTCCGGGTAATCCTGGCTCACCGAGAGGACCCTAGCGAATGGAAGAAGAAAATCAGAATTATTAAGGCACGTATCTGGACGACTCGGCGGCCATCTTGCACAAATGTTGGCAAAAGCGAAATGTCAACACAAGAACATTGATACATGCTCTCACCACTTCTCTCAGCCCTCCCCAGCACAAAACAGGTGGAAGCACATTGTCTGTTCCTAGAATCACTATGGTGACCCATAGTAGATGATTTCCATGACCTTGGGACAATCCAACAAAATCTGAGGAGAAACCTGGGAAGCCACTCACATGCCTGGGGTGTAACAGGTTCAGATGGAACAATTACGCCCTGTGGGAATAATCCCTGGGACAAGTGGGAGAAATGCTCAGACTCTCGGTTTGGCTAAATTTCAGTCCATTGATGTTTAAGTAGGTGAATTATTAGATGGTAGATTTTAGGATCGAACACGATTGGAAAGGATGCTTTTTATTACTGGGACTCGTATACTATGATGATATGATACACCTCACATGTACATGCATGTATTCACTATAAAACACTTCCACATGTTATCACCATAATATACATCTCATATTTGAATGTATAAATTATCCTTATATAGAAATCATCTCAAATTTAATCGCTGGTTGATTTTTTTTTAACAATGGAGTTGAGTTGTTTAAAATGTGCTGACCACATTGTGAGAGATTTAGCAAAAGCACATCGTGGGATCCTCGTGGCCACTACTGAAATGCAGATCTTGTCCATCAGAAACACGCGCAATATGGTGCCAGAGGAAACAAAATTCTTTTGATTGTATATATTCAATAGTTTTCCTTCCACTGTTCAATTCTTTCCACAAGAAAGAAAGTTCAGTAATTTATTGTATTGTTTATTGGGCAGTGGGCAGATGCTCTAGACGCTCCCCCACGAGTCTCGGGCAGATGGGGCTCGTCAGCCTGGGAAGGCAGTCCATCTAGGAGAGGGAAAACTCTGATTTAAAACCTCCACTGCCTTGTGGCCATATCCAGTCATTAAAAAGGCTCCAGTAGTAAACCTCAAGAAAATCCGGAGTTGAAGCCCCTAAGGCAGTTTGTCGTTGTCTACAACTTCGCTCTGGCAGCTCCTGCGACGGCGCTGGTGCCAAACTGTAACGGACTTGCTGTTCCTTTGGATCGATCAGCAACGTGGAGAGGGGGTACGTGCTGCATGGGCAACAGCCTGTCCTCCATATGACATCGCCCAGTCATGACCGAGAGCGGCCTACCTACTGTTTATTGGATACTTATTTGTTGTCTTGATGTGCTAATGCCTGTAAAGCTGCCGCAAGTAGGACTTTCATTGTTCTAATCCCAGTGCATATGGTAATTAAACATTTAGGCTCATTTTTAATGGGCAACGGTCAATTAAAGAGTTTCTAAGGGTAATGTGTAGAATAATGCAAACATCTTTCAGCCAGCACAAGATATTAGTGGGACATAACTTGGAAGTAAAAACAAATCATAGACAAAATGATTATATATATATATATATATATATTGCTGATGATGTATGTTTCAACATTATTCATACATATACAAGGAATTCACTAAGTTGATACTCTTGCTCAAACGTGGGCAGTACACTGGTGACACAGGTTCGAATGACCTCTGGTGCTGTGTGTATGAGGTTTGCATGTTCTCCCTATGTCTGCACAGACCGTTTTGGTAGATTAAATGGCTGTTGCAAATTTCCACGGGAGAAGGCAGACAGAGTAGAATCACGTGGAGGCAAGGTTGGGATTACTCAGAAAGCTAGCAAAGACTTGATGGGCTGAATGGCAATCTTCTATCTTGCAAGAAAATAAATAAATATGATAAACAGTTGCTTTCCATGCATGAAAAACCATTCCACCTACCCCATCACCATTGTTTCCATCATTTCCTGGAGGTCCCTGTGCACAAAAGTAAACAATGTTTAAAAGCAAATCATACACATTTAAAACTGTAAAGCAAAACCTGCCCTTTTGAGAGTGAATGCTTGGCAGGTCATTGTTCTACATGCTCCAGTGAAAATGCTTCAAGTTTTCTATTTTAACATTCCTGGTGTCTATTGCCCGATTTACAAATGACAGGTATTAGTAATTAGGAAGGTGTACAGAATGTTGTTGTTTAGTGTGTGGGGAATTGAATGTGAACATTGAGAGGTTATGGAAGGTAGACAAAAATGCGGGAGAAACTCAGCGGGTGAGGCAGCATCTATGGAGCAAAGGAATAGATGAAGTTTCGGGTCGAGACCCTTCTTCAGAGGTTATGCTTTGGTATTATAAGACATCTGGAGCTCTGTGTGTTGTACTGGTCCCATTAATAATATGGGTTTGATGGACTAGGCTTGGAGCTTAGAAGGGTGATGGACGACTTAATTGAAACAAACAAGATCCTGAAGTGTCCTGACATTGTGGAAGGTGAGAGGATGTTTCATTGTGAGGAGAAATCTTGAACTAAGAGGTAACTGTTGAAAACTACAATTTTCCACAGTTAAGACAAAGATTTTCTCTCAATCGGTTGTGAGTTTTTGAAACTCTCTTCTTCAATATGCCAAGATAGATAATTTGTGAAAACAAGAAGATATTGAGTCAGGACTCTATTGACAACAAAAGGGTCCCAATTCGAAACGTCACCCATGTTTTCCAGAGATGCTGCATGACCCAGCGCCGTATGTCCTTTATGTAAACCACCATCTACAGTTCCATGTTTGTGTAGGATGCAAGGTTACTGTGGTACTGTAAGTGGGAATGTGGAGATGAGGGACAATCAGAACATCCATGATCTATTTCAATGTGGGGCAGGCTCATGGGGCCAAGTGACCTGCTCCTGCTCTTAATTTGCATGTTCCTCGATAACATTGCAGAGTTGTGAAAGCAAACACAGCTGATTAATAGCCCAACCTGAATTTTCCAACTGTGATCTTAAAAATCTTTATACTAGCTGGTTGATTGATTAGCCAACAGGAGGATCTGGAGACAATTATCCATGTTGCTCACCAACCCAGAGTTTGACCCTCACTTAGTATAATGGTGGCAATTAAACTAAACATATTCCCACTGACAATGCTGCTTATAGATTATTTATATAAATGGTCCTAATTTACTGAAGTGCACGTTATATTTTAGCTCTAAACATTGCCACCAAGCCACCAACACCCATAGGTTGCCATGGGGACATACTTGTTTCCAAGTTCTCCAAGTATTGAAGGTGTGGACACATGCTTCTATGGCCTGTGCATTCACAGCGAAACACGAGTCTAGGTTGAAGAGGCGTTACCTTAGCACGTGACCATGCAGAATAGAGTGGAGAAGAAATTGGATTGTGAATATTGGAAGTATCTGGATGTTAATCATTGGATTTATTGAAGGTTTGGGTCCATAGGTCGTGGAAATTATGGGATATGGCAATTGAGTTGGCAAGGTTGAGCAGTCATCTCAAAGCATTGATGGAGTGGTTTCTATGAGCTGCGTGACCTATTGTTTATCTCCAATGTTTCTTCAAGTGGAATCAGGACTTACGTCATCACCTCTTTCTCCAGCATCTCCGGCACTTCCTTGACTGCCAGGGCGGCCCTGTTAAAGATGCAAAAACCATGTATCAGCGTTGGCAATAGCACAGCAGAAGAACTGCTATCTTGGTAACCTTCCTGATGAAGAATTCCCATTATCCAAGAACAAAAGTGAAATAAATCATCACAAACTGGACTGAGGTTTTTTTTACTCCTTATTAATCAGTCATTTTATTTATTCCCTGCTAGACAGAGCACTCAGTAAACCTCTAGTGGAATTACTTGCCTTTAGAATCGAACTGCTACTAATGTATCCAGATCCCTGTTGCTTTCTCCACTCTGAGTCTCTAATCTCCTTCATGGTATCACCAGCCCATGTTTCTCAACTTCTCCAATTCTGGAGACTACTTGAGCATCCCTAAATGTAATTGCTGCACAATATGTGGTGCCTTCAGCTGTCAAAGCCCTGACCTCTGAAGTATCTGCCCAAATACTTGCTTCTCTAGCTCTCTCTCCTCTGTTATGGGATTTTTAAACCCAACTTGGATCAAACCTTTGGTCTCCCAAGTCAATGTTTCCTTGCTTCAATTAGTGCCAACTTTGTTTTGTTGGATAGTGTTTCCAGAGCTCACCTCGCTGCATTAATGATACCATACAAATGAAAGTTTTGGTGCTTCAGAGTTTTCTCAATATTTGAAGCTGATCCCCCATGTCATGTAGTGTTTGACTTCATATTCCTAATGCCAAACACTGATTGCTATGTGCACAGGAAATTCTACAATGGTTAATTCAAGTTTATGGGGAAAAACAAATGCTTTGAATTGCAGGCTCATCTACCAGCATTGAGCACTATTCGACCAGCTACAGTGCAGTCTCTTGCCTTACAGAACAACCTCTTCCCTCACCAGTGCCAACCTGCATCTCCTGATCAGTTACTTTCTACTCTCTCATGATCAGATTAATGGGTTAAAATGATAAACAAGAAATTTGGCGTTACCATGGGCCCATAGTTAACAGAACAAATTGACTGGCTCTGGACTGACAATGCATGCATTCATATTAATAGCAGACACAGACCTTATCTCCTGTTTCCCCCACCGGTCCACTTCGTCCTGATTCTCCGTCTAAGCCGGGCTTGCCCTAAGAAAAAATGAAAGAAATATTTATTCCAAAATCATGCATCCACCATGTTATTGGCATCAGTGGTCTTCCAAGCTGTTTCCAACTGAATTACAGATTGTGAGTGGAAATTGCCGAGATGTTTCCTTTTCCCTGGGTTTTGATCTGCTCGTTTTCCTTGGAGGGTAGGACATAGAGTTATACAGCAGGGAAACAGGCCATCCAGCCCCACCTATTCCTGCCAACAAAGATGTTTTCCAGAGCTAGTCCTATTTGCCTGCATTTGGCCCATATTCCGCTAACCTTTCCTATTGACATAAAACTGTACGGCATATGTCGCAGAATGTCTGTGTTGAATATGATGCCAAATGAATTCATTCTTATAATTATATCACAATGATATCTACTTCCACCATACCCTGGCAGCATGTTCCATGCAACTACCACTCTTTGTAAACACCTGCCCTGCACATCTCCTTTAAACTTTCTCCCTTGCACCTTAAACTTATGCTCTCCATATTTGGCATTTCCACCCTAGTAAAGATTTGTGACTGTCTAACCTATCTGCACGTAGTCAAACATATTCTGGTGCACAAGGTGCCCAGACATCGGAGCTGAAGCAAGGCTCCAACCTGAAATGTCACCTATTCTTTGTCTCCAGAGATGCTGCCTGACCCGCTGAGTTCCACCAACATTTAGGGTCCATCTTCTATACACAGCCATCGAGTCTCTTCCTGCCTATTCTTGCCCCATATTTGCTGATGGGAACGACCATGCTGAAACCAAGGTGAAGGCAAGGTTACCTTATCTGATGAAATATGGAAAATGCATTTAAATGCTCAGCAGGTCAGGCAGCAAAAGAAACAGAGTTGATGCTACAAGTCAATAAATTAATCTAAAACATTAACCATTTCTGTCTCCACATGTTGCCTGCCCTGCCAAGTTTTTCTCTCATCAACTGTTCTAACTGTTGCTATTCATGATGTTTGTGTTCAAGTGAGGTCTGGTCATATTGCAAGCTGAAAGATATGTTGCAAAGCACATTGCCGTGTCGGGGGCTGGTGGATGGGATGGCAGGAATGAGTCTTATTAATTTGTGCATTATTAGGTGAGAGAACGACCACTATTGTATTGTTATGTTAAACTCAGCAGGACCATGTATGTTTGGGGACTTTATGTCCACTGTGTCATCACGTAAGGTCATAAGGGCATGTGATAGGAGCAAATTAGGCCATTCGGCCCATCATCTACCAATCAATTATATCTCTTCCTCCTGACCTCCTGCCTTCCCCCCATAACCTCTGACACCCATACTAATCAAGAATATGTCTATCTCTGCCTTAAAAATATCAACTGACCGCCTCCACAGCCTTCTGTCTCAAAGAATTCCACAGATTTTCCATCCTCACACTAAAAATATTCCCCCTCATCTCCTTCCTAAAAGAAAGTCCTTTAATTCTGAGGCAAAGACCTTTAATCCTAGACTCTCCCACAGTGGAAACATCCTCTCCACATCCACTCTATCCAAGCCTTTCACTATTCTGTATGTTTCAATGAGGTCCCCCCCCTCATCTGTCTTGTTCTGTCATTTGATTCAGGTTTTATGGCAAAGGGTCGGTCAATTAATAATGAGGTCCATGCAATCTGTATGTTCCTCAGAACAGTAAGTGGTTGATAGACACACAACAGAAAACTGCAGGGCTCCACAGCTGGTACCTACTACCAACAAGAAGGAGATAGAGTTTCCTTACAGCATTTAAGAAGGCTTGCTCCAGGCCTGTGTAATCATTGGGAATGTGTTGGTTCACATTCTATTAAACTTCTTTAAACAACCATTTTGCTCAATGTTTTTCAAGACCCAGAGGACCTTCTTAAGACTTGAAAAATCAACATGGGCCTTTATAGGTCGCACTGGAACTGCCCAAACTCAAAAACCTCCGAACATCGACTCCCCATATTCTTTGTGTAAAGTTGGTGCATTATTATATGTGACTTGCCCGCGTCGAATCATGTCACATTTATATTTCGCTCAGTGCCATTTTCTACAAATACTATATTCTCCAAATCAGTCAGTAGACAGATAATGAGCATTGCCTTCAGCGGTAGCACAAGGGAGGAGGTAGTTAAATGACAGGACATTAAATAGGCCAAAACTGGGCGAGGTTGGAGGTTAGGTCGCTGCAGCTCTGGCTGAAGATTGGTTGATGTGAGCTCCTACTTCACTTGCCACCCTCTGGATCAAGTCTTACCTTTAATCCCTTTTGTCCAAATGGACCTATATCTCCTTTGAGGCCTTGAGGTCCAGGTCCGCCCTACAAAGGGGAAACAAATCACATGGCTTTATTCAACCCCTGACATTGTGAAATGACTTAAACTCAGAAGCACAATGTCTATTTCTATAAGATGGCCAGATGCAGGCATTTCATCGCAATGTATATGATACAAGAGGTAGAGAGCATTATAACCATACCTCTGAAGTTTTTTTTTTTTTCTTTTTTTTTCTTCTTTTTCATTTTTTTTTTTTTTTTTTTTTTTTTTTAATTTTATTTTTATTAGAAGTACGGTAAATTACAATACTACACAACACATATATCTTAATACATTTTTTGTACCGCTTCATTTTTTTTTTGAGCTTTAAGAAAAAGATAGAAATAAGGAAAGTAAAGAAAGTGCGCAAGAGTCGTGAAGTGCAAGAGTGTTGGGAAAAGAAAGCCCTTAGAAAAGGAGTTAGAGAAGGAAGTAAAGTGAGAAAATAGACCCTAGAAAAGAAAGAAAAAGAAAATAGGAACAATCGCTCTATTATAACATTAAACTCCGCAGAAAGAGGACTACCAACCAAGTCTGTTTTTGTTGTTTTACCTCCCGTTACCAGGCCCTGATACCATTTATTTATTTATTTATTTAAATTACTATTGCACCTCATAATTGTAATAGGTCCAGAAACATAGAACTCTGAAGTTAACCACCACTTATCAAATTGCCCAACTTGGATCAAATAAAGCCCTGGAAGTCTCAACATACCAGCTTCAGCCTCTAGATGTCCTGCCCCTATCATCCGACCATTGGTCAGCAGACATCTCCATCTTCAAGGCACATTACACCACAGCCAATGAGAAGATGAACAGATCAATTTTTTACCTTATTGGTCATTTATAGTCATAGAGTGATACAGTGTGGAAACAGGCCCTTCGCTCCAACTTGCCTGTACCGACCAACATGTCCCAGCTGCACTTGGCCCACCTGCCTGCGCTTGGTCCATATCCTTCCAAACCTGTCCCATCTGCCTGCGCTTGGTCCATATCCATCCAAACCTGTCCTATCTGCCTGTGCTTGGTCCATATCCCTCCAAACCTGTTCTATTCATGAACCTGTCTAACTGTTTCTTAAATGTTGGGATAGTCCCAGCCTCAACTACCTACTCTGGCAGCTTGTTCCATACACCCACCACCCTTTGTGTGAAAATGTTATCACTCAGATTCCTATTAAAAATGTTTCCCCTTCACCTTGAACCTATATCCTCAGGTCCTCGATTCCCCTTCTCTGGGCAAGAGATTCTGTACATCTACCCGATTTATTCCTCTCATGATTTTATACACCTCTATAAGAACATCCTTCATCCCCTTGCGTTCCAAGGAATAGAGACCCAGCCTACTCAACCTCTCCCTATAGCTCACACCCTCATCCTGGCAACATCCTCGAAAATCTTCTCTGAACCCTTTCAACCGTAACAATGTCTTTCCTATAACATGGTGCCCAGAACTGAACACAATACTCCATGTGTGATCTCACCAAAGTCTTATACAAATGCAACATGACCCTCCCAACTTCTATACTTAGTCAAGCACTTTGTCAGCATTTCTGATAGTTTTACAATCCACAAATGAAAGCAAATGGATATAAAAGCATTAGCACTTCATGCCCCAGTGACATTTCTCTACGGGTCACTCACAACAGTGTGAGGAAAGGATTTTTGTTTTCATTTTTAACAACAGTAATATTAAATGGTAGTGGATACATTGGGTGCTTGCATGCCCACATAATGCCCAAGTACTCCCATGTGTTTCTGGATGATAATTGAGCTCCAAATGGTCACGGTCCAAGTAGTGGATTTGCTGTCTTTCACACAGAGGGGACAGCCATCTTGGATAAAAGCTAGTGTAGCTGAGGAACCTCTGGTGAATATTCTGCATTTGCTGTAGGGTGCACACTCCAAAGCAGAATTCCATCAGCGAGAGTCTGCAGGGTATGGAGGCTTGTGGCAAAAGATGGTGCTAATCCTTCTGAGCATTAAGGATCAGTGGAAAAAAATAGTAAATTCACCTCCTAATCCTTGTCATTTTGGACCACATTTTGGCACCCACATGGAACTGTGCACAATAACTCTGTGCACTGCTCCTCTGGAATGGCACTAGCACTAGAATTGCAATGACATAGGATAGTATCCCCATTTGGTGGTGGAGGAAAAGGGTGGACTGGAGCCTTAAAGCGGTTGAATTATTGAACAAACAAGAAAAATTGAGAATTTGATCAACGTATCTCACTAAATTTTCTGCAATTATTCTTCTCTTGGGGGATAAAATAAACAAAAGGTGAAGATTTTTTAAAAGATTGAAAAAGAAATGCCAGCCCTGCTGCCAATAATAGAGCTTTGCCTACGAGCATCTCAGTGGCTGGTTCACTCACAATAAGCAGGTTAGGTTATCTCCACTCCGCAAACAACACTGCACGGCGTAAAGGCACATTATCGTTTAAATTCCTGCTCGGTGTGGCCATTGCTGATAAGGCTGATATTTAATGCCTACCTCTGGCCTCAGGGACGTGCCTTGGGATTGGCATTACTGTTGAGGAGTCTTGGCACAATAGCATGCCTCGTTACTTTAGGTGGCACAGTGGTGCAGCTGGAAGAAGAGCTGCCTTGTAATGTCACATACCTGGGTTCAATTATGGCCTCTGGTGCTGTCTCTGGAGTTACATGTTTTTCCCATGACTGTGTGGGATTCCTCCAGGGGAAATACTCCAACATCCTAATTCCTAATGTGCCAGCCAATAGATTAATTGCTAGAAATATTCTCTGGTATAATCCAGGAGGGAGTTAATGGGGGAGAATAAAAATAATTAGGTTTGGAATTAAAAATGATTTTAGTGTGCTCTTATAGGTGCTTGCAGGTCGGCACAGACTCAATTGCTCTATTTCTATACTGTTTAGAACTCAGTCAACCACTTTTACCACAATTTGGAACCAAACTCTCAGTCTGCTACAGGAAGGATTAAACACACTGATGTCAGCTCTTTTCCACAAACTGCAGCAAAAGGTTTTATCAGCTTTATTGCCTCTGCTGAAGAGGTTTGCTTTCCAATTAACTAGCTGATGCACTGATCAGAAGGAATGGGTCACTGATTGTCTACCTATCTGAAATGCTTCCACAAGAGAGATTACAGTTTCATGCAATATACTTACAGGATGTCCAGGAGACCCAATGCAACCTGGAAGGCCGTCATATCCAGCTTCACCCTGAGGAAAGAAAGCAGAGAAACAATCAACGTCCAGTCAGACTGACAACATGTGTTTTTTAATTGGCAATTTCTTGTGCAAAATAATCTTTGCTGAACGATGTAGGGCGATGCTTGCATTGCCCAGCCCTCTTGGCCTGAGAAGATGGCGGTGGGAGTGAGTGGTTTGCTTCAGAGGAGAGTTAAGGTCATGAAGATTCCTTTTCATATTTCACCTCAGGGTTTTGGATGTTGTTGGGTATGGAGTTCCAAGAATTATATTCAGCGACGATGAAGGAATGTCAGTACAATTTCAAGTCAGGACAGAGTCCAAGCCAACTCATTCATGTGCACCTCCAATCCTTGTGCATCTTAGTGAAGGAGGTGGAGCCACAAGGATGTGCAGATGCTGCTGTCTTGAGTAAAACAAAATGGTGCTGGAGTAACACATCGTGTCAGGCAGCATCTCTGGAGGACATGGACACACAGTGTTTCCTGTTAGAACCCTTCCAGATGAGGTAATGGGTTTGTGGTGCTGTCAGAAAAGTCTGGATGAGTCAAAGCAAGCGGGGTGCCAAGCAAGGAGATAGTTTATTCTGGATGGTGTCAAGCTTCTTGAGAGTTTGTCATAGCTACATTCATCCAGGCATGTGGAGAATGTTCCATCACACCCCAACTTAAGTTTTGTAGATAGTGGAAAGCCTTAGGCTGTTAAGGGCCCTAGACACGTCGCAGGGTGACGCCTGTATGGTTGTGAGTAGTCGCCCAAAAAGACATACCTTTTTCTGGTCGCTGCTGTATTTTCAACATGTTGAACATTTTCGGTGACCTGCTACGACTATGATGGGTGCCGGCAGTCTCCGAAAAAAATTGTGTAAGTGGAACAGGCCCTTTAAGAGACCAGTCGCCTGCTGCAGTATATCCCATTAAATTTTAACAAATTTTAACAACCATTGGCTAGGTTCACAGTGACTTTAACTAATGTCATGAAGCCATGATCATATTGAATGGCGGTGCAGGCTCGAAGGGCCGAATGGCCTACTCCTGCACCTATTTTCTATGTTTCTATGTTTCCATGTCAGCTTGTTATTTTCAAGTAGGTCGAATATTTGACGGACTCAAATTGTTAGTTAACCAATACTTGTCTGATGCAAAGTATTGACCAGCAAAATATTTGTTTACTTCAAATCCCCAACCTGCAAGGATGGGATTGAAACATTAGTTCTGTGAATTATCTGTGATGGCCTCTAGACTTTCCAGGACAGTGCCATCAATGGGTTTATTGGACTCTGGGAAGAGACCTCTGTGAAGACACACAGGAAATCCCTAAATTTAATCTGACCTCAGTTTAGAATCTCTGGGCCAATGTTGACCAACCAGCTCGTCAGCAGAAATAAACTCCCCGCCCGGAGCCGGGCATAGATTCTGAATCAGAGGCAAGAGTGCACCATTTTACCCAGCAACTTCTTTAATCCTTGCAGATGAGAAATATGCACAAATCAAAAGGCAGAGAAGCTGAGGTTGGAGGCTTTAGTTGACAATGATGTATTTACCCCAACCTATTCAATGGGAAACAGTGATTACAATGCAGAGATATATTGATGTAATCCCTGTGTTGGTGGGTTCAAATCATCCCTTTGTTTTGCTCCATGCCATACTATTGTCTTGGACCTATTCTCTCTAATATAATTGGGTAGAGCATGTCAGTTTACAGCATAGGTCCATCAGTCCAGCTGATCCCTGAGCATTTCCTCCTCAGAAGTAAATTGTGTAATGGATGGCTCTACAACTTACACCGGGAGGAATCAGCTGCCAAGGAGGAGCACCTGACCAATCCAAGGCAGATAGATGATTAATGTTTTGGTCAAGACCTTGCAACCATCCTGCTGCAGGATATCAACCAAAATGTCGATCATCCCTCTGCCCCCATTGATGCTGCCTGACTGCTGAGTTTTTCCTACAGTTTATCTTTTGCTCCAGAATCCACCGACTGCAGTCCCTCGAGACCCCATGCCTAATTCAGTTGGAGCAAAGGCTATTAACTGCTGGTCAAGATAGTGCCAAATGTCTGGCATACCTCCCTGATAAAATGCCTAAATGTCAGGAAACTATAAGCAGTAATAGCCTCATGGCGTGTTTGAGAAAATACCAAATACATACTACATATTTCCATAAAATGGATACCTATTATACAACATTATAAAGTCATTATATTAATGTTCCCCTGATGAATGATGTGTATAACATTAACTCTTTCAGGATGGATTCTATTTCACAGTGCCAACTTTAACTCTGAATAGGGTGCCTTCAAAACAATCTTCAGTCCTATTCCACACAATATCTCTTACCTTATCTCCATCCAATCCATCTTTTCCAGGATACCCCTTTGATCCCTAAAGCCACCAGAGAGAACAGAACAGTGTTAGAACAGGAAAGCACACGTGATTTTCTAATGCTTTGCTTTTACTTGCACAAATAACACTTGAAAGACGTGAAAAGATTCAAAAGTGTTCTAACCTTGCCTCCTTTGAATCCTCTGTCACCCTGGAGAAGAAAAGACACAGGTTTAGCAAGCACATGCTTCTGTAATTGTTTCAGCAACTCTCATTTAATTCCTTCAACCAGACTTCAACTGGATCATATGGAGTAGGAAAGTTTGCTTACCCTTTGGGTTGAGATGACACTAAATCCCATTCTTGGTGTTACTGGATTGTCCTAATACTGACCAGTTCCCTTGCTGGGATTGGATCCTCCTGGTGTGCTGATGGTAGATTCCTTTCTCCCAGTAACTGGCTACTAACATGGTGATAGTAGATTTCCATTTCTTGGTGATACTGAATCCCTCCCTCACCCTGGTGATGGATGACCATTGCTTCACTGCCAATGCCACTTCACCCGCTTCCCTTTCTCACTACAATAAACTTGAAACCAACAAAACAGGCCCAAAGAATGATGCATGATGGGACATTGCTCAAAGGCCACCCATTCCTGCCACTTCTTCTCTGCCACATCGCAACCCTCTTCAAATGCTTGTGATCTTTGGTCCTCACGAGTGTCTGTGGGGACACTTCGATTGTCGATGGTATCCTGAGAAAGGTGAAGAGGAACTGTGGGGACATGTGTAATGTTGCTCTACAATTGACAAGAACCAGCTACCCAATGCTTGTGCTCCAAGTATCATAATGGCAGCAACAGACAATAAGCAGTGAAGGAGTTGACATTTAACCCCTTGGTTCCACTTTGATCCGGCTGTGGCTTCACTCTTACATTATCCATGTTTGAGCTAGTTTTAATTATAACAGAGCAAAATGAGAAGTAAGCACTGTGACAGCGCCCTCTTCCTTGAATGTTGCTCTGATCCCTGTCACTGGCTGACAGGCCAGAAGAGGCCCATCGGCACATCATTGGTAACAGTGGGGTCCAATTAGCTAATATTGGTTTGACCACCTGAACCTTTAGCCTACTCCCTTGAAAACCTCCGGGCATTCTCTCCAGAGGGGAGAAGGAAGGAGGAGAAAGTGGGGACCCAGCTTGCTAGAGCTATGTCCCTCAGTCACCACTTTGAGGAAGACTAAGCATTGAGACAAACCCGAGACCACCAGCACTACCACGTGATGAAGGCTGGGCTGCCGGGAAGAAGCCCTAGACAGCCAGCACCTCTACTGAAGAGCCTCTTCCTGCCCAAGGACCGCATTGGACTGCACATATACACAGAGGCAAAGACTGAGCCACCAGGATAACCTAGAAACCACCAGTGCTACATCTCCAAGCCCAAACCCGAGCCACCAGGATAAACCTGAGACTGCCAGCAAGGGTGATGCAACGGTGAATTGCAGGGAGTGGCCTGTGCCTACCATGCCTCCTCCTTCGAAGACCCGGACTAAGCTGTTAGGGACAAGCCCACAATTGTCGGCATCGCTGCACATGCAGCCCATGTCCTGGACTTTCTTACCACTGTAACTAAAATATCATGCAAGTTCACCTTACTGCGTGTGTCAGCTGCTCACTGCTGAACCTAACATCATCCCTGACACCACAGCATGCACAGGGATTTGGATGGATGACCCCAAGAATATGTGGGAGCACTGGCTCACATGGCACATCAAGGCACAAAGTTTGGACACTGCCTGGCAAAGAGAAAATCTAAGGTGAATTCACTAATGTGTTTCCATTGACTCTTTGAAAGGTCTGTTCAGTTACTGCTCTGTTTCACAGTCCTGCACATTACTATAGTTCCAGTTCCATTTGAAAGGTGTGATTGAATTAATTCCTTTCATCCGTCAGGCAATGCACTCCAGGTAACAATACTCATCACCCTGTTAGCTCACCAGTTAACTGTCTTAACTCAGTTATTGATCTTCCTGTCATTGGTAACATTTTTCCCCACAAACCATATCAAAATACTTGATCATTTTGGCACCTTTCCTCTTAAAAATCTTGTGTATGTGGCCACATGTGAATTCATGTTGATACAAATGGAATTAGCTCATCTGTGTGGAATATGTTCTTCAATGACAGCATTAAACCTAATCAATAGAACAGCAATGAAAGATAGAATTCAGTATAAATTTGATCCAAAAATTCACGGCCAACCTTACCTTAATGCCACGATGTCCCTTGTCACCCTGTTGCCAAAAAAGAAGAGATTGTTAGCTCAGAGAAGATTCAGGCACCGTGCATTGAAAGTAGAGATTAAATGGTGCTAGTGGCTGCAGTGCAGATAAATACCTTCATACCCGGATGACCAGCTGGTCCAACTTCACCAATCATGCCCTGTGAGAAAGAAGAAAAGATTGTCAATAATGAGGGAATACATTCAAACAGCATTGTCTGGTGCACGTTATATTTATTGCAGAGGCCGTGTGTACTTCACACTCCATGGGACAGTTAATGTGTCTGGGTGGGATGGGTAAATACCAGTACTGACCTGGACTCAATAGATAGACATCGATACATGCTCCATGAAGAGTTATCAGGACTCCACAGAACAAGGGTAAATATTTGTGTTGCATAGCTTACGTTGATATTAAATTGTACAGTATTGACACATATTGAAATGGGAGATAAAATACCAGTGCTTCACAAAATATGTGATGGGTACATGGATGGGAAAGGTTCAGAGGGACATGGGCCAATTGCGGGCAAGTGGAACTAGTGTAGATGAGGCAACTTGGTTGGCATAGGCAAGTTGGACTGAAGGGCATGTTTCCATGCTCTATGACTCTATTGTATGTACAATTCACCATGAAGGTTAGATGTCAGATCACACAAGATGCTATGTATCAATTTTGTATGGATAAATGAACATTAGTTCTGTACGAGTCGAATAGTTATTTTGGGAAGACCAACAGCAAACTATATGGCAGGTATTAATGCTGCCAAAGAAAATGCTTAGATATTGGTAACCAAATGAAGTACTTGAGACAGATACAATAACAACATTAAAATACATTTCGACAAGTACATGGATAGGAAAGGTAGAGAGGGATAAGGACCAAATGCTGGCAAATGGGGAGAGCTTAGATGGGGCATCTTGAGTGGCATGGATGAGATGGGTTAAAAGGCCAATTTCTCTCCATGAGACACTGACTCTATCCATGTGATATGGTGGTTACAAGATAGCACAGTAAAGAATGACCAGACATTGGTTTGTATAGGATGGATAAATGTCAGTGATCTGTGAGATCAATAGATGATGACAATTCAGGTTATTGGAGACATTGCACATGGTAACATGTCAGTATGGTAGAGAATGGACAGATCAGTATTGTATAGGGCAGATGTTATGGCACAGGAAGTATAGATAACAGTAGGTGTCACTTATGAGCATGTATATTCAAGTGCTTAGAGACAGAGACTCGGGTTCATCCTAACTACGGGTGATGTCTGTATTGTGTTTGTACATTCTCCCTGTGACTGTGTAGGTTTTCTCCGGGTGCTCTAGCTCCTTCCCATACTCCAAATAATATATAGGTTTGGAGGTTAATTAGCTTTGAAAAAATTGTAAAATGTCCCTAGTGTGTAAGATAAGGTGATCACTGGTTGATGCGGACTTGGTGGGCCGAAGGGCATGTTTCCGCACTGTATCTTTAAACTATATAGATTGGGTAAATAAGAAGCTATAGGATTAGTGGATCTAATATGCAGGAGGATGGTTTGATATACTGCTCAAGAAAGTTCAATATGACTGGTGGACAGAATGATTAGATATAAATAAATTATAGCTTGACATCTGTGTTTTACAGAAATAAAACGGAAAATGCTGGATATACACAATGGACCAGGCAGCATCTCACGACAGACATACAGAGCTAATGTTTCAGTCCAAAGACCTTTCACCAGAACTGGTCACTAACTGGAAATGTTCATTGTGTTTCACCCTCCGCAGATGATGGAAAGTCTGACTGGAATCAAGTCTACATGAGGGATAGTATTGAGAGAAGGCCATTTTTTGCAGCAACTGCTAATGTAGCATTTACAAGCATTGGTCAAGGGAAACTGTTAGCTTTTGTACTTACTGGAGAACCTGGTGGTCCCATTGAGCCGTGGGGACCCCGTCGTCCATCCGAACCCTTTGGAAAACAAAAGTGGTTTTAACTTACAATCCACAATACCTGTTGTACACTCTGAGCATTTACTGAGTTAATAACTGAAGAGCCCACATCAATGTCTATACAATGTCAAGGAAGTAGGGATGCCTTCATCACAGTGAGGTTTGTTTGGAATTGGTTCTGATGTATGGAAACAATTGGGTTTCACAAATCTTTACACCTGCAGATTTGTTGCAATCAGTGTTTATTGAATCACTCTGTTCAGCCCGACCCCTTGGACGTGAAGTTACAATTGGCAGCAAGCAGGTTTGAGAAAAACAGCCACAAAACATGACTCCTGACGGGTGCTGGTGATGTGCCACCATTATTGTTACCATACTGCCAAGGAGACTATTTGAACCATTGTGCCTGAGCTGGCTGTTTGGGAGTGCCATTCAGATGGTCTGCCTCCAGAACCATGTACTTGATGTGTCCAAATCAATAGTGTCAGTAACATTGAAGGAGTACAATTAACATGTATTCTAATGCCATGCCAGTTACCAGATCCGGCAGTGAGCCATTTGTATGGCATCTTGTATCCTGGGTTTAAGGGTCTTGTACATATTACTAAAACTTAATGTTCTTATTCTATTTAGCTTTCTATACCCCTACTCTGTCCCTGTAGCCTTGGTCTATCAGATTCCCTACAAAGGTTATTACTAAATCTGCTTGTGCAACTCTTTCAAGCAGTGCATTATAGATCATGAATCGCATTGCGCAAAAAGAAAACACATTATCCCCCGGTGCTCTGGTGATCAACTATCCTTTTCACAGGGCACAGTTTATTCTATCAACATTTTCTCAGCAGGCCTCTTGGCTTGCCCTTTGGAATCATTTGACAATGTCGGGTTTATGGTGGGAGATGCCAAATATAAACGTGGGGTTTTATTCATAAAGGTTTGGAAACTACTGAACCAGATATCTCCAATTGCTGCACTCCCTCCAAGTTTTGTCCTGAAAACATCTCTAAACAGGAAATGCAAATCTGTTAGCCATGGGAAAAAAAATGGGTAGGTGCTATATTGCCAGTATGTGACTGCCACCAAAGGGAGTGATATTAACAATACTGTGATTGTCACAACCGGGCACATATTTTCTCAATCCTGCACACAGATAGCAAAGTCATGGACACTAACCCGTTCTCCTAGGTTACCAGGAATTCCAACTGATCCTGTCAGTGGCTGCAAGAAAGAAATCACATGTCATCTCATGAGTGGGTTCCTTTAAAGCAACATGATAGGAAATTAATTGTTGGTATCACACAGAAGCATCTCTTGAAGGTACCTTACCTGACACTCAAAGGAGCAACACTATAAATCAAAAAGGAACAAAACAAAAAGTGTTAATGTCCAGCACACATGTGCAAGCTCATAAATCCATTCTAAAAAAGTTAAAATGCAAAGTTTTTGTGATGCAACATACCACAGGCTCCACTTCACTGTACTGTAAGAAAGAAAGAGAAGTGATTAGAACTGTTTGCATGTAGATCGAAATATCTGATACAATGTGATGGTGATGAACAGTCATAAACCAGAAAATCAAAATGATCAAATATTTGTTACATCCGCTGCTCTAGATATCAACTGCTCTACATCGGTGAGACCAAGCACAGGCTCCGCACAGTTCGCATTAACCAACCTGATCTCCCGGTGGCTCAGCACTTCAACTCCCCCTCCCATTCCGAACCCGACCTTTCTGTCCTGGGCCTCCTGCATGGCCAGAGCGAGTCCCACCGCAAATTGGAGGAGCAGCACCTCATATTTAGTTTGGGTAGTTTACACCCCAGCTGTATGAACATTGACTTCTCCAATTTTAGGTAGTGCTTGCTTTCTCCCTCCTTCCCCTCCCCTTCCCAGCTCTCGCACAGCCCAATGCCTCCGCCGCTTCCTTTCTTCTTCCCGCCCCCACATCAGTCTGAAGAAGGGTCTCGACCCAAAACATCACCTATCCTTCGCTCCATAGATGCTGCCTCACCCGCTAAGTTTCTCCAGCATTTTTGTCTACCTTCAATTTTTCCAGCATCTGCAGTTCTTTCTCAAATATTTATGACGTACATTCTGCCGACTGGATTCTCATACTTGGGCCTAATTCCAAGTGGCCTATTTCTGCTCCTGTAACTTATGAACATTTTTCTGACTGAGTTTTTTTTAAGATAATGAACAAACATAGGACATATCAGTTATAGGGAAAAGTGCTTTGAGTGTGTTTGGCACAATGAATCAGAATATTTGGGTAACAGGCGAGAATAAGGGAGAGTGAAGGTTGAAGATATTTAATAATGGAGCGTAGTTGCTGCCGTGATATTGGAAAGAATGAATGGATGGTACCCTGTTACATTCCCAACATATTTAAAAACAGTAGAAATTATTAGCTGCAGTCGAGTGTAGATGCTCAACGTGTTTACAAACCATTCTATTTTAATGAAGGTGGGTTACTGTGACCAGGTTATCATCTCTCACCATTATGAACTGGTGAATGTGTTTAGGAAGTGTTACCAATTCATATGGTGCATCTTTCACCTTTATGAAACAAGAGGACGTGTCCTGTGATTAGATTCCCTTGGGAATGTCACCAAATCTCAATTCCATATTTTTCACATGACTCTACATCAAATTATTTTGTAATTCTTAACTTAATTCTTAATCATGGAAAAGAACTGCTATCGAAATATTTCTCATGCAATCTTCACAAGGAGAGTACGTATTGAAACAAGTATTTGCATTGCATTTCCACAGATTTTACAGCAGGGATACTCACAATTGTTTGAAGAATGTCGTTGATTGTGTCATTCACATCAGAATCTTTGAGACTAGTTGCTGTGTAATTCTGACGATATCTGTCAGAGGCAATATGCTTCAACCTTGTTGCCTAAAGCAATTTTAAATATGGAAAAATTCAGACCAAAGCTCCAGGAGAAAACACCAAAAAACATTCACCATTTTAACATATTTAAATAACTTGGTTCCTCTCCATCTTACTCTCATTACTCTTCAATGTAACATTGTTTATGGTCCATGCTTCACCGCTGGAATAGCTTGAACACATGCCTCACCCCTCCCCCTCCCCTCCCCCTCCCCCATCCTAAGATGGTGCTTGCTTCTGCTTCAGCTTCCTTTGTCATATGTGATGCTCCTTTGTTTTTCTCCCTCCATTGAGACTACCTGAGCTGCTGAGCGTTTCCTGCACCCCATTCTAAAACCCACACCAAAGTGTGTCAGAGAGCCACATGATAAATCTGTTCCCTTCTTTTTATGCATCAAGCTACTCAAGCACTGAAATAAGGGGATAATTTACACAAACACAGCACACCATTGCATCTTGGCGCCCAGTCTTTCTCTTTTGATGCTTCTCTGGGTCTCACAATTTTTCCTCCTTGATTACCTTCCCAAGTAAAAGTGAAATTAATTTCCCTACTCCTTGCTCCTGCTCAAAACTTCCCAAGAGCATATTGCCGCATTTTCTTCTTCACTCTTCCTTCTAAAATCTAAGATTTCAAAAAGCTTTAGCTAATATTAATTCCTGCTGATGGATTAAGTTTTCAAATCAGTGGTGCATTCCAGACCATGCCTTATGTTCTACGGGGCCTTCCTGCTGCAATGTATGGTAGGTTGTCTTTCCATTGCAAGGCCTAAATCATTGTACTTCCTTGCAAGGCTTGTAATCAATGATAGCGAACATGAGCACCATGTGTGACTCAGAATCTGGGGCCAGGAACTGGAGCATGGTATGAGTAGCTATCTTGTGCAACTAATACAAATTCTACTTATGCAATAGAACAATGTAAAATGGAATGAAATGAAGAAAAGGAAATGGAATAAAAAAGGTGTCAGTGCAAATAAACATATGACGAGTAATATTGTTACCATACAACAAAGTATACTAATAACAACACACACGCACGCACACCTGCACGCACACACCTACCCTCCATCCGTGCTCCTTCACATACCCTTCTACCATACACCTTAATTCCCCTCTATTCCTGAATCCCTTAACATTGAGTTTCTTCCATCTCCCACTTTAGCTCCAAATATATCCCACTGCCTCTTCCTTTAGCCCTTGCGCTTTCTCCCACATTCCTAACCACAGAGCTCCCAATCCTAGCCATGATCCAGCTCTTGGCTGCCCACCCACCAACATTCTCGGCCTCCCACCCGTTCTGAGGGGAATTAATGTGCATGGGGAGAATAAAATATGGGATTATTGTAGGATTAGTGTAAAATGGGTAGTTGATACTGGTGTAGACACGTTGAGCAGAAGGGTCTGTTCCTGTATTGTATCTCTCCAAGGACAAAAAATCAGCAATTTTCAACCCATCCAACATATCCTCTAATGCTAAAAGTATCTGTTAAGAGCATGTATGTATGTATTCAATCGCACCGTGAGAATTTCTTACTTCAGACATGAGCCTTTAACCCTGGCTCCAATGTTGAGGATATCAGAGTTTTAGAAGAGTATTTTGGTTTATCCTCGTTACTCTGACTTCTTTGGCTTCTCAGAGTAACAGAAATAGCGAAATGTCAACTTGGGACACAACAACAGGGATGAGAATGAAGCCAAAAATAGATCACAAAGGGTGGAGTGGAGGGGCAATAGCTGTTTTTTTTTAAAAATCAGCTGTCTATTAGTTTTACTGACAATTTTCTGGCAAGTGAGTGTCTCCACATTAATTGAGCGGAATTTGTAGCAGTTAGTAGTTGCATCCCAAGCCACAAATACAAGCTTACTGCATCCTGTCAATCAGGTTACCCTTAGCTTGCATCTCCTTCAAATTTTTGTGCTCACTGTTTCCTTCACGACAGGGAGCATTGCAACCTAACATGGATGACTAGCGAACACATGGGGGTGAAAGGAATGGGAGGACTGCTGAGGAGTGAGGTGGAGAAGGGCGGGAATTGATGGACAGAATATAAACGCTGCTGATGCTGAATCATTCAGGTGCTGAATGTCATGTTTCTCTGATGTAAATACATGAAAAAAAACAGAACAGGACAGTACAGAGTGATTGTAGACATACTTGCTCATCTGGAGATATAGCGACAGCAAAGATCTTTATGCCCTGGTTCTTTGCATCGGTAGCAGCACTCTCCAATCCTCCGCATGGTTCCTTGTACCCTTCGATTGGATGTCCGTCTGTTACTACGATCATGTACTTGTTCTCTCGGTGATGAGAGCCACTAAAATGAAAGAGATGCCACAGTACTTATATTGTCTGCTCTCTTCTATCCTACAGGAACAATGCAGAGTAGCCTGACTCTTTGGATCTGCAATCCCTTTAACCGTCAGAGGTTAATAAACAAAAGCAGCCTTCAACTTGCTATATAGCAGAGACATTTGCAGTAGTTATTTTAACCATCTACTGGAAAGAGATTGGAATAGATAATGACAGTCTATTCGTTCAGAGGGGGGATGGGGGTGTAAGAGAGATGTTCCACCATAATGAAGATAAGGATTAGGATCAGCTTCCACAAATGTTCTTCACAGCCATTAGAAAATGATTCACTTCTATCACTAATAACCATTACTTTACAAACAACAAAGCATGTTTCTGCAGACTCGCTGATGTGCCATTATTATTGCTCAAGAGTTGGCATCAAGTTGAGGCAACCAAGGAGCAAAGGTGGAGCAGACATCCCTCTTTGCTCCTTCACAATACAAAGCAATGTCTATGTTCAAGAATTCTATGCCCAATAGCCAATGATTTAAAACAATGTTTAACTTTAAGACGATCAACATGAACCGTTGACTTAAAGGATCTCATGTTGAAAGGCCCGAGAGGGTAATTTGACAGTTATCCTCTGTAATTCCATCAAATTGTAACTTTTTGGTAATATCAGATTTATTATTTAATTGTTGCGAAGTTTGGCTGCAAAGGAGCATTGCTAATCCAGAAAACAGAGGCAAAATCTGGGCTTCAAAGTGCAAAAATAAATTATGCCGAGTAAACCAAACCTGTTTTCACAAAAAGTGAAGAAAATCAAAATTCTGGTACGATTCAGATCTTTAATAAAGAATATTTTAAATATAATTATATTAATGAATTTAAAGAGTGGGAAGACAATTGATTATATTTATCAGTTTGTACAATATAGGCTTTCAAGAAAGTTTAGTTTAGTTTATTGTCGTGTGTGAAATGCTTTTTTGTTGTGTGCTATTCAGTCAGCGGAAAAAAGTATACATGATTACAATCAAGCCATCCACAATGTTCATTCTAGATACTGTTCCATGTTTTAATAAACTAATTAAGCTTTCTGTGGTAGAACATGAATTGGTAATTTTAAAGGCATAGATAGGTATATTTTGTGGGTAGCTAAACATATGGAACAGATCAACATTGCACTGATACACCAGACAGATTGCCTGATAACAATCTGACCTATGAATGGTTATCCACAGCAAGTAAATCTGCTTAAGGGAAGGACCTTTAAGCATACACGCATACCCACCAGTGCAACGGAATTTGAGAAGTAGTATAAACCATGACCTCTGACACTGAATGGGTGATGAGAACAAATGGGAATGGGATCCCAGTCTGCATCTTTATTCTGCAATAGCCATGACACAACTCCCTGGCACTCCAGTTTCCTTTAGAAACATCATGGGTGCAACACTTCTCAAACTGTTTAAGAAGGAACTGCAGATGCTGGAAAATCGAAGGTATACAAAACCTGGGGAAACTCAGCGGGCTCAAACTGCACAGTTCTGGTAACCTCTCTACTGGCATCTTTCATGCAAAATCATTGTGTTGTGTTGATTTGAGTAGAGCTTACACAAATGATTCTTCCATCTTATTTTCCCAATAGTTCAATCCATAATATCCTCTTACCCCAATAGAAGTTCTTCTGTTCCCTTACGAATGGCGCAGTCTGTATGGGTGCCTTTGCCGATGTATTCCACCAGCCGGATGCTGTTGATCATGTCCTCCTTTCCTCTCTGGTTCATACGATTGAGGGTGTATATCTTCCTCACCTCGTCACTGTAGTGAAGTGCACCGGAATTCCATTCCAGTGTCTGGTCACACTGATAGTACCTGAAACACAGAAACTCCTGCCATTATTCACATTCGTTTTGACTGACATGTTTCTCTTGATCCACTTATCTTATCTTCCCCTTTCAAGAAGCCTTGAGATTGACTTTACATTTGAGCAAAGCCAGGAAAGAGAAAGCCTTCATCGAGCTGTTGACTCATCCCAAACAAATTCCCTCTTTTGCACAAAGCCACCCTTGCATTCTGTAAACAGTGGTGCTTATTGTGATTTAAAATGGTGAAGTTTGAACTGCCTTCATGGAATAATTCACCCAGGTAAATAGACGATGGGATATATGAGAGGTTATTCACAATAAATAGCCCTGCTTGTTCTCTTCTCTCATAAATCTGTTCCATTCTCCCTGACAAGGTTTCTCCCTCCAAATGTTCCTTGGGAAGATTATACTAGGCATCCTAGTGTGTTCAATAAAAAGATCAAATATTTCTCGATTTTATTTGTGTTGTATGTTAATTCGGTAATCTCATTAATATTGCCCCAACTACAATATTTTTTACCCTTTTGATCTATAAAATTATTCTGCTATTCTGCTATTCTGCTTCGCCTTCTTGGTTTTAGTGGAAACAAAATAGGAACCAGGTTTGACCCCATAACACATTTTCTTCACAGCACCAGAGACCCTGGCATTGATCCTGACTTTGGGTGCTGTCTGTGTGGAATTTATACATTATGATTGTGATTGCGTGGTTTTCTTCTGGGTTCTCCGGTTTCCTTCCACATCCCAAGGACTTGTGAGCTTTAGGTTAATTGGCCTCAGTAAATTGACCCATGTGGATGTGAAAATGGGATCATGTAGGACTAGTGTGAATGGAAGATGGTCGGCCTGGACTCAGTGGGCTGAAAGACCAGTTTCCACGCTGTGTTTCTAAACCAAACAAAACTAACATCACAGGTCCATGGATACGAAAGGTTGGGAGGAATAGGGGCCAGTGGCAAACCAGTGGGACGAGCCTGGATAGGCAACTTGATCAATATGAGCAAGTTGAGCCAAAGGATATCTTTCCATTCTGTATAGTTTTATGATTCTATGACATAATTAGAGTGGTGAATGTAAAATACCTGATATAATGACCTTTCTTAAAAGTATTCTCCATGGATACCACTTCAACAGAAGCAGTCATCCAAGTCTGGGACGCAATGGAATAAAGCCTCTTCCACTGATTTTCCAGCACATATATTCATGTAGCCAAAGAACCACCCTCAGGATTCATTGTATCAATTCCAAGAGTCCTTTCCCACATATCACTTGGCCGTCAGCATCTAAGTTGCATTCTGCTCTCACAAAAGTCCATTCTCGTAGTTCAACAGGCAACAGATGAGGTGTGATGAAAAGTGAACACCATCATGTTCACCATAAAGGGGACATGACATGAGAATTAAGGGACTGAAGTTTAGGGGTAACATGAGGGGGAACTTCTTTACTCAGAAAGTGTAGCTGTGTGGAATGAGCTTCCAGTGAAGGTGGTGGAGGCAGGTTCGTTTTTATCATTTTAAAAATAAATTGGATAGTTATATGGATGGGAAGGGAATGGAGGGTTATGGTCTGAGCGCAGGTATATGGGACTAGGGGAGATTATGTGTTCGGCACGGACTAGAAGGGTCGAGATGGCCTGTTTCCGTGCTGTAAATTGTTATATGGTTATATGGTTATATCATCATTGTGTTTATAACATCAACATCTGGATCAGTTAGATTGGCCTGTTCCCTGTTCCACTGCTAAAACATGACAACGATTTGTCACAATGCTGCTCTCAGATCTGTGCTTAGTTCCTACGAGGTCGCAGAGTGGCACCGCAGGTAGAACTGATGCCTCACTGTGCCAGAGACTAAAATTCAATCCTGACCTCAGGTGCTGTCTATGGGCAGTCTACACGTTCTCCTTGGGGCCATACGGGTTAGCTCCGTGCTCCCATTTCCTTCCAACCTTCCAAAATCGTGTGAGCGGGTAGGTTAATTGGCCACCGTAAATTGCCCTTTGTGTGCGGGTGAGTGGTAAAATCTAGGAAATTGATGGGAATGGGCAGAGAATGTGTAACAAGGAAAATTGGCAAGGAAGTGGAATTGCTCTGTCAGCTGATATAGATTCAAGGGACAGCAATGGTCGCCTTCTATGCCGTACGAGAAGTATGCAAGAATACCACAAGATCATTACAGTTATAAAGTACAATGACTTGCATTGATATCACACTGCAAGTCCTCATGGATTGCCCACCAGGCCCTCCTGTGCACACACCATGAGAAGAAACGTAAACTGGGCAAAACAGCATTGCATTTTCTATCAAAGGATAATTGCCGAAAATACTGGGTCTCACCCAAGCATAAACCACTAAAGCGAGTTTGGTTTAGTTTATTGTCTCATGTACCAACGTACAGTGAAACATTTTTGTTACGTGCTAACCAGTCCGGACTCCTAGTGAAAGTAAAAGACTGCCATAATACAACAAAAAATAATTTGTCTTTTGGAATTGAAGGCAAACCAGTGAATGTGGTGCACTGAACTTTTTAAAGGGTTTGTGAAAAAGGTTGGATTTGGGGGCATTATACTAATTAAAACTTGATCAATAGTTAGCAACAAGCACCAGGCTCGTCTTAGATTGTCAGGCCCTAACCTGTGAAAATCACAGGGATCAGTGCCGTGTCCAAACAATCACAGTCCACATCTACAATTTGATCGAGGGGGGGGAAATGTGACATTTTTAAGTTTAACGTGGGCACAAAACTAAAAATGAGGATATGAATATTGATAAGAAAGCAGAGAGGTTTCAAAGGCATATGGACAAACTGAGTGAGTGGGAAATGACATGCCAGATGGAGTGCATTGAGGAAAAATGCACGATAATCCATTGTTGATAAACTGAGTAATTTCACATGGTGAAAGATTGGGAACTGTAGATGCTCCGGGGAATGTGGGTGTACTTGACCGCATTACTTACAGCTAACATGCAATGAGTAAGGCAAATGGAATGCTGCCTTTATGTGGTTTGAGGATTTGAGTACAAGAGTAAATATGTCCTAATACATTTATACAAGGCATTGTGTGCTCATATACAGTGTGTAAAGTTTTGGTCATCTTACCCAATGAAAGATTAACTCACTACAGAAGATCTGCCAAACGGGTTCTTGGAATGACAGGTCAGCCATGAGGAGAATGAGTAGGCTATGGCCTCTACACTCTAAGATGAATAAGAATATGTGCTGACCACATTGCGATTTAATATGCATTCATGCACTTTTGAACAACGAAGAATGCAGCAAGACAGAGGGCCAGACATGGGATGATGTCATAATCCATCGCACGATCGACCCAGCAGTTGCCAATGGTACCTCTGGGCAGGGTCCTGGTGTGATGGATGCTACCTTGCCCACTGAGAGATAAATGCAATGCTACTTCACTTCCAAGAGATTTCAAACTGTTGGCGCAGTGTTTAGTACAGTGAGAAATGCATGTGGGGAATTGGAGGAAAAATGTGATGAGCACAAATGATTGATTGTTGACTTGGATGAGATAAGCTGGGGGTCTGCTTCTAGGATTCGTTAACACATCCTCACCTGCATGGGGAGTATGTACCACCATTTTAAGCAGGCCCAATCTTTACAACTGTCAGGGAATCCACTACCCTTCTTGATGATAGGCCCTCTGGGGGGGTGGGGGGGGGGGGGCATCATATGAAATATTGCACCATCTCCTTATTTCCTACATTAAGGTGGGGATTTTCCATCAGTCAGGAGTCTAGAGAATCTGGAATTGGCTTAGAGCAGAGAAGACCATAGAATAAGATTAATAGAGGTTTCAATTGACCAAGGGCTTTAATGGAGTGAAGGAGTAGAAATTTCCCACTGGCCTCCCTGTCAGCAATCAGAAACCATGAAGTTAAGATACTTGCACACAGAAAATGAGAGTTTATTTCATCTTAGTGAGGATCCAATTGGATTGCTCTGCCTAAAAATATTCTGGCCTACTCTGAGTAACCTGAGTAAGGAGTTGGATTAATAATAAAAAAAGAAATACTCAAAAAATACAAAAAGGACATGGCAACTGGGACTAATTGGAAAACTCTTTCAAAGAACAGGGACAGGCCCAAATAGCCGAGCTGCCTCTTTCTGTGCAGTGTAAGGGTGACTTTTTTCCAAATGTGCTTCCTTAGCTACACAACACTGGGCCAGTCCCGAGAATGCGAAAGATGTTATATAAATCATCCTCTTATAATATAAAAAATCTGTTCTTTTGACAACCAGTAAATTTTCCACTAAACTGTTTAGCAGGCCAACAACTTTCTGTTGAAGTGGAAAGAGCTTTGGGAAAACCAATAATGAATGTCACCCACGTGACTCTAACTCAATGTTCCATCCTCACTGGCATTACCGCCTGCCCCAAACTCCACCTCAGTCTTCTCACATCTCTTTCTTCCTTTAAGCTCCTCTTCACCCCTATTCTTTGGCCAGTATTTATGACTATTTTAAACAGTTCACGTTTTGCTTGATACATCCCTGAGAAGCACTTTTACAACACTACATAAATGCAAATTCCAAATGCACCGTGGACACAGCTAATGTTTGTAATACCTTAATGTTATGTGGAATCCAGGCCACAACCTGTCCTGCAAGTGGTATCTTGCAGCAAATCATCAGGCCTCAACTGAAATGTCCGCTATGTATCCAGGGAGCACATTCAGTTCCACTTTACCAGCAACTGAAAATGAAGCTGTTGCTACTGACACTTTCAACATTAGAGAGAAATGCAAAGGAGAGGTCGGAGGCACATATTCACATATAGTTTTGATAAAATGAAAACATTTGGGAAAGAAACAGGTTTCAGTTCAAAGGAACCATCCTAACCAGACTATCAGCGCCATCTTCAGGCATAAGTGAAACTACAAGTGAGCCAAACTTTCCAAGTGTTTCAGCTACAGATAGATAGAAGCGGAGAATGTAATAGTAAATATTGCAGCAATTACCAGTTGTTCAATCTCTCGACGAAACGTATAGTGAAGCTCTTCGCAAGTTCTACAAGGTCTTTATAGGGCTGCCTTCTTAAAGCGACACTTTCGGATGTGTCCAACACAAAGTATAGATCGACAGGGCAATCTGTGGAAAGAACAGGATGATCAACGTCCCTGAAACTTGGACAATGTCAGGAATTAGGTTTTAAAAACTACCTACTCAAAATCAAAGTGAAATTGCTTTGTTAGAAATTGCAAATGAAACACTCGAGCCTCGCGATGAAAGCAACTATTGCCCATTTCTTGTACATCTCAGAGAGCTGATAGTTTAACATACGAGGAAAACACAGGTACAAATAAGTAATGGAAATGTAAAGGGAATCACTGACCCAGGCAGAAGATTTCAATAACTGTATTCACTTTAAAAACAATTTTTAACTCACGCTCCTTTATAAGTTGCTCATTTTAATAGAAGCGCAGAAATAAATTTGATGAATGTTAACCATTCAAATGCATAAACAACAAAGCAGATCATCATTCTACAGAATCCAACTGGAATTTCTTAAGGAAGCGATTGCAAGCACCTACCTGAAAAATGTGCACCGTTCTGTGCGAGGAGAGAGTTCCATGTGCAACAGAGTGAGACAAGGAGGAATAATATCTTTACAGCCATGGCTTCCACTTCTGTAGTGGAGCTCGTGTGCTGAGCACACTGATTCTGAGCAAGAACCTGAACAGAGGAACGGGCAGGGAGAGGGAAGCAGAGGAGCAGAAGCCTTCGTCTCTGCTTCAGACAGAGACCAAGTGTGAAGTAGGCTGGCCCTGAGCAGCCAGCCAGCCAGCAATCAGAATGAGCTAAAAGTATGTGATCTCCATGCAGTTGTGCTGACAGCTGTACAGCTGCCAACAACTCTCATCTCAATAAAATAATAACAAATTATTCACATTGGGTAACAAGATTACATTTTGCACATACATTTGATATATTTGCATAGCGGTAACTTTATTAATGTGATTTTTTTGTATTTAACCTGCACCGATTTACTGTCGAGAACCCCCCACTGGGTCCCCCAAAGCCTTTCTCTCGGACCCACCCCATCAATCCTGGCAGCTTTAGCCTGTAGCCACTTTAAGTGTATGCATGTGAATCTGGAATTAAATGGGTTATTCGTCAGGGTCCAAGAGTCAGGTGGGTCCCACCAGCACCCGCCCGTCACTGTATGCACCTCCTCCGAGATCCTGATCCAGTTCATAAGTTATAGGAGCAGAATTAGGCCATTTTGTCCCTCAAGTCTACATTCAATCATGGCTGATTTATCTTCCATTGTCAACCCCATTCTCCTGCCTTCTCATAAACCTGACCTCTCCCCATAACCCCTGAGACCCATACTAATCACGAATCTTGTCAATTTCCGCCTTAAAAATATCCATTGACTTGGCCTCCACAGCTTTCGGTGGCAATGAATTCCAAAGATTTGCCACTCTCTGACTAAAGAAATCCCTCCTCATCTCCTTTCAAAAGGTAAGTAATGTTATTCTGAGACTATGACCTTTGGTCCTAGGCTCTCCTACTCGTGGAAACATCCTCTCCAAATCCAATATTTAGACCTTTCACTTTTATGTAAGTTTCAATCAGGTCCCTCATCAGTCTTCTAAAGTCCAGCAGGTACAGACCCAATTAGAGGGGTACAATCTATAGTGTACAGCTTTATAGTCACTGGCCGAAACAAAATAGAGCAAAAATGGGAGAAATGGTTCTGGCTCAACATGAATAGCACAAAGACTGTTTGAATGAAAATTTTCAAAAGGAAACTGGTTAATTATTTAACGTGCAGGGCAATGGGGTAAGGTTCTGGATTTCGCAGCTATTAATAATGCCATGAACCACTATCAATACTATGGTATGGAGTTACTTTCATTTGTCGATCACCATAGGAAACCTAAAGCCTAGTATGGCAATGGAGATATTTAATTTTGGTGATACAGCGTGGAAGCAGCCCTTTGTTCCACTGACTTCGCTACGACCATGGATCACCCATGTAATAGCTCTATCCTACACACAACGGACAAATCACAGAAGCCAATTAACCAATAAATCTGCACGTGTTTGGAGTGTGGGAGGAAACCGGGTCACCCGGAGGAAACCCTAGTGGTCACAGGGAGAATGTACAAACAGTACAGACAGCACCCGAGGTCAGGATCGAACCCGGGTCTCTAACGCTGTATGACAGCAACTGTGCCGCTGTGCCGCCCATGGTGAATTTTGTTTTGTGGTAAATAGGGATATTAATTCCATATAAAGTAATGTCCATTGGGAAACTATTACAGTGCTGAAATAGAAGCAAGATTGGGCCATTTAGATCTCGAGTCTGCACCATCATTCAGTAAGGCCATGGCTGATCTAACACATCAACTCTACGATCCTATATAAATCACATATATTTTGATCCCCTAGTCATTTTCTGTCTTAACTCTTTTAATAACAGATTTACCAAAGATTCACCACTCTCTGGGTGGAGATTTCTGGTTGTCTCTGTCCTGCATGGATGACATCTTATTTTGAGACCATGATTGCTGGTTCTAATCACCCCCAGGACATCACTATGTCTGCCCTCTCATGCGCTGTAAGAATTTTGTATGTTTCAACAAGATATCCTCTCCTTCCTCTAAACTCTGGAGGGTACAGGCCCAACCAACCTAATGTCTCCTCACAGGATAACACCCTTCTCTCTCCATCCTAGAAATCAATCTGTGAAACTTCACTACACTCCCTCTGTGTCAAGTGCATAGGTTGGGAGACCATTCGTACACAGTATTGCAGATGTGGTCTCACTGGAGCTCCATATAATTGTAGCGAGCCACTACTCAAATTCTCCTGTCACAAAGGTCAATATATCGTTTGTCTTCTTTATTTCTGCTGCAGCTGCATGTTAACTTACAAGATTCTTGTTCAAGATTCTTGGCCAAATGAACAACAGTATCTTTCAATCTCTCCCCATTTGAAAAACACTTCCCATTTCTATTTACTCTGAGGATTGTAGTGCATTCAATAAATGGGCACATTTCATTAACCTGTGTTTTATTATCTTTTTCCTCTCTCGCTTATTATAATTTCTTGCAACATCCATGTTTCCAAGGCAAAGTTTGGCTCTTTGAGACTGTGCTACTCTCGGGGTCTCCTATCAGACAGTGGGAATCCAGTTGTGACCACCATTCACAATGACACCCACAAACCCTGCCCACAAGAAGCACCGCCCACACCCTGCTGCTCACTGATGGAAGACAGTGTTTGTAGCTCTTGCTCCTCTGGACTTTCCAGCATTCACCTCCACCACTGCTATGCAAATCTAACTTGAAACAACTAAATCAAGTTCCATTTGCATTGTGCCGATCCAATCCAGTTGTTTGTACTGAAATTACCCAGAATTTTTCCCAACCTTCCCGGCATCTTAACCCTCTCTTGCAACTCCTGCAACTTCAATCATACATATCCATGCTGACCAAATGCGAATCACATTGCCCCTCAGGTTCCAATTAAATCTTTCCCATCTCACCATAAACCTATTCTCTTTAGTTCCTGATTCCCCTACCCAGAGAAAATGGTTCTGTGTATCCTCCTTAATTCCCTTATAAATTAATATACCTCTATCAGATCGCGCTTCAGTCTCCTTGGTCCAAGGAATAAAGTCCTAGATTGTCCAACCTTTCTCTCTACAGCTCAGGCTCTTGAGTCTTGGCAATATACAGGTGGTAAATCTGTTTTGCACCCTTTCCAGCTTAATAACACTTCCCTATGATCAGGTGACCAAAACCAAACACAATAGTTTGTGTGGCCTCACCAACCTCTTGTACAATTGCAACATAATGTTCCAACTATTATACTCAATGCCCTGACAGATGAAGGCCAATGTGCCAAAAGCCTCGTTCATCAATCTATCTCCCTGCTATAGCCCTTTCAGACAACTATGTATTTGTATTTCTAGTTGCCTCTGCTCTTTAACACTCCTCAGGGTCCTACCATTCACCGTAGCGATCCTGCCCTTGTTAGACTTCCCAAAATGTAAAGCCTTGCACTTACCTGAATTAAACTCCATTAGAAATTCCTCAGCCCATTTGGTCAGCCGATGAAGATCCCGGTGTATTTTTTGATAACCATCTGCTCTGTCTATGATACCACCTACGATGCCAACTTGCCACTGAATGTCCCATTCACGACTGCAGGTCAAAGGATCCAACAGCTGAGGTCTGTACTCCACACAAATCTCCTGTTATCCATAACCTCCTGCTCACTTGCCAAGTGCATATCATCTACATGCCTCAGATGATTTAGGGTGGCAGCGTGGTGTAGTGTTGTTGAGCAAGAGACCTAGGTTTGATCCTGACTAGGAGTGCCGTCTGTATCCGGTTTGTATGTTCTCCCTCTGACCACGTGGATTTTCTCCGGGTGCTCCGGTATCCTCCCACACACCAAATACATTCAGGTTTATAGGATAATTGGCTTTGGTGAATTGTAAATTGTCCATAGTATGTAGGATAGTGCTAGTGTATGGGGTGATCGCTGGTCGGCACGGATTCAGAAGGCCAAATAGCCTGTTTCCACTCTGTGAGTTTATGAGTATAGTTTATTTTCACATGAACTAAGTGAAAAGCTTTTGTTGTGTGCTAACCAGTCAGCGGAAAATCAATACATGATTATAATTGAGCTATCCACAGTGTACAGATACATGATAAAGAGAATAGCGTGAATAACGTTTAATGCAAGATAAAGTCCAGTAAAGCTCAATCAAAAATAGTCCAAGGATCTCCAATGAGGTAGATAGTAACTGAAGACTTCTCTCAAGTTGTTGGTAGGATGGTTCAGTTGCCTGATAACAGCTGGGAAGAAACTGCCCTTGAATTTGGAGGATTGTGTTTTCATACTTCTATACCTTTTGCCCAATGCGAGAGGAGAGAAGAGGGAGTTACCAGGGTAAGACTCAACGTTGATTATGCTGCTGGCCTTGCTGAGGCAGCGTGATGTGTAAATAGAGCCAATGGAAGGGAGGTTGGTTTGGGTGATGGTCTAAGCTTTGTCCACAATTCTCAGCAATTTCTTGCGGTATTGGATGGTTACCAAACCATGCTGTGATGCATCCCGATTAAATGTTTCCCATAGAAGTTGGTGTGAGTTGTTGGGGACGTGTCAACCTTCCTAAGTCTTCTCAGGAAGTAGAGGCATTGTGTGCTCTCTTGACCATTGCTTCAATACGGGTGGTCCGGGAGAAGTTGTTGGTGATATTGACTCCTAGGAATATGAAGCTTTCAAGCATCTCTACTTCGGCACTGGCAATGCAAACTGGGGAATGTGTATTGCTTTGCTTCCTGAAGTCGATCACTATATTGTTTGTCTTGCTGACTTTGAGAGAAAGGTTGTTGTCTTGACACCAGATCACAAGGTCCTCAATCACCTTCTAGTACTCCATCACATCTATCCATTTCATTAACATAACATTAGCTGGCAAAAGTGATTCTAAACCATCTGATGAAAGTCTAAATAAAGTTTTGTAATCATTGAGGTTCATCCAGCAGCCAGACATATCTTGATGTCATAGTTTTATTACTGCAGTTAATCAGTGAAAGTTACACAAGATTTGAAACAGCGATGTGAATCTAGAGTGTGTGTCTCTCCAATGTCCACTGAAGGAGTGCAGCAATATTCATGTGTCATCGCCCCCCACCTCGCGGCCTACCAGCTGGATCGAAGCGGCCTTTCCTGCCGGGGACCGGGAACCGGACTAGAGCGACAACAGTGGTGGCGCAGCGCTGGATTCACCACGGAGCGGGCAATACCAACCTGGATCGCCGTTTGGAGCTCCGGAGCGTTGGGCCGCTGCTCCAACATCGTGGACCTCTGGTTTGGAGAGCTCCCAACGCAGGCAGCGCTGACCGTCATCACGGAGCCCTGGGGCCCTGTGCCAAGGGCCGCCAGCATCAGTCTCCGCCCGGCGCGGCCTGCGGACTTTGGGAGCCGCGGACTCCGGTAGGAGGGGGCCGACTCTGTTGTCCAGGCCGCTGAGGACGTCCCCCAGCCCCAACGTCGGACTTACATCACCCCGGCGAGCGAGCCTGAACATCGGGCCGCCCGTAACGACGACTGCGGAGGGCTCGGGGAGGCCCCGACCACGGGTGAACATTGGGGAACATTAGAGGAAGAGACTGACTTTGGTGCCTTCCCTCACAGTGGGAAACTTTGATTCTGCTGTGTGGGGATGTTTTTATGTTGAATTCTATCATGTATTGTGTTCTTTATTTTTATTGTATGGCTGTATGGTAATCACATTTCACTGTGCCATCTGGCACATGTGACAAATAAATGTATCTTGTATCTTGATCTTCATCTGCTGCAATAAGAGCAGAGAAACCCTCGTTGTTGCCTTGCTTAATAATTATCCTACAATAAACATCACTATAAGGTGTAGATAGACACAAAATGCTGAAGTAACTCAGCGGGACAGGCAGCATCTCTGGAGAGAAGGAATGGGTGATACTTCGGGTCGAGGGTCTCAAGAAGGGTCTCAACCTGAAACATCACCAATCCTTCTCTCCAGAGATGCTGCCTGTCCCGCTGAGTTACTCCAGCATTTTGTGCCTATCTTGATGCCATCCATTGTTCAGTCAAACCACCAATCTTTGCACAAAGGTTTTGTACGTGTATCTCTGTATCACCCCCTTCTGACTCTCAGTCTGAAGGATCACAACTCAAAAGGCCACCCACTCCTTCTCTCCAGAGATGCTGCCTGTCCCACTCAGTTACTCCAGCATTTTGCATCTATCTTCGGTTTAAACAAGCATCTGCAGTTCCTTCCTACACATCACTATAAGATGTGATGTGGTCCTGCATCTCTGTAGGATCCTGCTGCGTAAAATTAGCAGCTAGGATTCCCATATTACAACAGCTGACTGCGATAGTCTTTAATGTATCCTGAGGTCCTGAATGGTGTAATACAATTGCAAATCATTATTTTTCTTAATTTTTGCTTCTCAGTAGTAAATGAAGGGTACTGAAAAACTCCCACCATATGCACAGAATATCTGACTTTCATTGTCTTGTTCTGTACAGAAATATATTGGGGTTCCTCAGTTGGCCTCTTCTCATGCCTTGTTTGCTTTACGACAGATGGCATGCTTCTGAATGCCAAAGAACTACTGAACAAACTGTTACTGGGATGGAGTTCATGTGCGTAGGTTGCAGGAAAACAGACAGTTCGTGCAGCTTTTACTCATTAAATACTTTGGAAAATAATAATACCATCAAACATCTTGGTGCCAAATAAACTTTCAACAGCAATCCACCCCAAGTAATCTGCCTCATTCCGCCCCATGATTCTCTGCATTGAGCCAAGATGTTTGACGAGGTAGATAAATAGCTACTAGACTGGCAACTTCCATGCAACTCTGAGAGTGACTGTAAAATGGAGCAGCAGTAACGTGTTCAGTTTTGGAAAGTAACAGATCTCACCACAAACTGGATCACAGAGCTGACTTTCAGAGTGATGTGAGAATGACAGCCCTTGGCATTAAGGCAGCATTCGACTGAGCGTGGCATCGAGGAGTCCCAGTAAAATTGTCCAAGAGGAAAACATTCCAATGGCTGGCACATAGGAGCGAGGTTGTGGTTAATGGTATCCCAGTCCCAGCACATTGCTGCAGACATTTCTCAGGCCAGTGCCCAGTGCTTAACTATGTTCAGCTCCTTCATCAATTACCTGCTTTCCATCAAAAGATCAGAAGTGGGGATGTTCACTGACAATTGGATCAAGTTTAAATCAATTCACAATTCCTCTCAAAAATAATTTGAACACTGAAAAGCACAGATGACGAAGAAGATTGATAAAGATAGGGTGGTGGATGTTGTATACATGGATTATAGTAAGGCCTTTAATAAGGTCCCTCATGGTAGGATGATCCAGAACAATAAGATGTAGGGGATTCACAATGACTTGCTCGTATGGACTCAGAACTGGCTTAGTCATACAAGACAGAGGGCTGTGATGGAAGGTAGATATTCTGGCAGGACTTCTGTGACCAGTGGAGTTCCTCACGGATTTGTGCTAGACCATTGCTGCCTGTGATATATATATAAATGACGTGAACATAAATGTAGATGGATTGCGTAGGACGGAACTGCAGATGCTGGTTTAAACCGAAGAGAGACGCAAAATGCCGAAGTAACTCAGCAGGAAAGGCAGCATCTCTGGAGAGAAGGAGTGAGTGACGTTTTGGGTCGAGACCCTTCTTCAGACTGAGAGCCAGAGATGAGAAAGTGTAAGGTGTGGGAATGAGACACAAAGGGGTGGAGATCAAGGAAAATGTAGCTCGGAGAAGGTAACACCGTGCAGAGAAAATGTAATCAGGAAGAGTTAAACTAGTCGGAAAACTGGGAAGGAGGAGGGATGGAGAAAGAGGGAAAACAAGGGTTACTTGCAGTTAGAGAAGCCAATATTCATACTGCTAGGGTGTCAGCTGCCCAAGCAAAATATGAGATGCTGTTCCTCCAATTTTGCTGGGCCTCACTCTGACAATGGAGGAGGCCCAGGACAAAAAGGTCAGTGTGGGACTGGGAGGGGGAGTTAAAGTGTTTAGCAACCGAGGAATCAGGTGGGTTTATGCGGACTGAGCGGAGGTGTTCAGCGAAACGATCACCGATCCTGCGCTTGGTCACACGATATATAGGAGTCCACACCTGGAACAGCAGATACAGTAGATGAGGTTGGAGGAGGTGCAAGTGCCTTAACTGTGTCCTTGCATCTCCTGCGGTTGCAGGGGAAAGTACCTGGGGAGGGGATGGTTAGGGTGGGAAGGGACAAGTTAACCAGGGAATTGCGGAAGCAACTGTCTCTGCGGAAAGCAGAAAGCGGTGTATGGCTTAGTGAGTAAGTTTACTAATGACAGCAAAATTGGTGGAATTGCAGACAGTGAGGAAAACTGTAAGAAGCCACAGCTGGATATATATCAGCTGCAGAAATGGGCGGAGAAATAGCAGATGGAGTTTAACTCGACAAGTATGAAGTGTTGCACTTTGGGAGTTTGGATATAAGGGTAGAGTATATGGTTAATGATAAGACCCTAATAGCATTGATGTGCAGAGGGGATCTTGGAGTTCGTTATTATCTCACCGAAGGAGGCAGCATAAGTAGATCGGATGGTAAAGATGGTGTGTGGTCTGCTTGCCTTCATTGCTAAGGATATTGAATATAATAGTCGGGAAGTCATGTAGCAGCTCTGTATGATTTTGGTTAGGTCGCATTTGGAATTTTGCATGCAGTTCTGGTCGCCCCATTAGAGGAAATATGTGCAGGCCTTGCAGAACATGCAGAGGAGGTTTATCAGAATGCCCTCTGGATTAGAGGGTTTCAGCTACAGGGAGAGGTTGGATAGACTTGGATTGTTTTCTATCATCGGACGTTTAGGGGAGACTTAATAGAAATATATTAAATAATGAGAGGCATAGAGGCATAGATAGGGTAGACAGTCAGAACCACTATACCAGCGTGGAAATGTCGAACACTAGAGGGCATAGCTACGTGAGAGGGGGAAAGTCTAATGGAGATGTATAGGGTAAGTTTTTTACAAAGTAATTAATGGGGGCCTGGAATGGAATACATTTCCAGGGGTGGTGGTGGAGGCAGATAGGATAGTGGTGTCAAATAGGCTTTGAGATAGCCACATGGAAGTGCAAGGAATAGAGGAGTATGGATCAGTAACAGGCAGATGAGATCATTTTAATGGCATTATGTTCAACACAAACATTGTGGGCCGAAGGGTGTGCTCCTGCGCTGTACTGTGCTGTGTTCATTATACACACAGGAACAGGCCATTTGGCCCACAATGTCTGTGCCAAACATGATGCCAAGTGGAACTAATTTCCCCAGTCTGCACATGACCCATATCCTTCCAATTTCTGCATATCCATGGGCTTATCTAAAAGCCTCTTAAATGCCACTATCCAATCAATCAGTCAACCTTTATTGTCATCTTGCAAAGCAACAGTTGTACAGTGCAAAATGAGAAGACGTTTCCCAGGGAGAAATCTGGGTATCTCTGGGTTTCCTATCTGCTTCTACCACCCACCCCTGGCAGTGAGTTCCAGGTACACACCATTCTCTGTGTAAAAATAAACTTGCCCAACACACCTCATATAAATGTTTCCCCTGTGACCATATGTCTATGCTTCTGGTGTTTGATATTTCCACCTTGTGAAAAAGGTTTTGACTGTCTACCCTATTTGCCAACCCTACCCTACCTCTGATAATATTATATACTTCTTTCAGGTCTCCCGTCAACTTATAATCTGAGTCTGTCCAACCATATCTTATAGCTAATATCCTCTAGTAACAGCATTCTGGTAAACCTCCTTTGGCAACCTCTCCAAAGCTTCCACATCTTTCCTGCAATGGGATGAGCAGAACTGTGCCTCATTTTACATTCATTTTACCTGCAACATGTTCAATGGGGTTAACAATGTTGAATCCAAGACCACCAATGAACTAAAATGACCGCAAATGACCATGACCAGAAACTGAAAGATTGTTCATGCAACTGTGACAGCTGGAGCAGATTGGAACCAGTTGACTCACTGCCTAAGGAACCAAGATGGCACCTGCCTGCGGCCACTTTTGCGGAGCTCCGGAAAATAAAAGGCTCAACTACAACTTCCAACAACTGACCTGGATCAGAAACACGGCAGAAATTGGTGCCGTTTCGGACAAGCTGCTTGAGCACCTCAAGGTTCTCGCAATTTTGCGATCTTCCGCAGCTGTGGGAACCCCTGACTTTAAACTTTCCCACGCTGGCTGTGGAACTCCCGACCCGACTGAGGATCCCAGGTACGGTACCTGGAGACCCCAGGATGACCCCCAGAGCCGACGGGCTGGATCTCCCAGGAACAACGGAGCTGGAGCTGCCAACTTTGAGGGAACCCCCGTTCGTTACGGAGCTGGAGCAGCCGTCTGTGAGGGAATCCCCGTTCCAGCGCAGGTCCGCAGAAACAGCAGGTACAGCAAGCACAGTACCTGGAAACAAAGGGGAAGCCTCCATTGTGTCCGGAAACGTGGCCGACGGGCAGGACTCCAGGTCAGACTGAATGCAGGGGACTTCGGCCCCCTCTCCCTACTATCCTACTGGCTAATGTACAGTCCCTTGAAAATAAAGTGGAGGACTTAAGGGCAAGGCTGCTTTATCAAAGGGAGCTGAGAGAATGCTCTGTGTTCTGTTTCACAGAGACATGGCTCACCCCCAGCTCCCCAGACTCAGCGGTCCAGCCTGAAGGGTTCTCCATCCACCGGATGGACCGTACACTGGCATCTGGGAAAGGGAGAGGAGGGGGCGTCTGCCTCATGGTCACAGTCCTGTCCAACTCCTGCTCTCCACACCTCGAACATCTGGCGGTGAAGTGCCGTCCCTTCTACCTCCCAAGGGAATTCACCTCCATTATCCTGACCGCGGTCTACATCCCACCCCAGACAAATGTCCATCTGGCACTGGAGGAGCTGCACGCCGTGGTCAACAAACACCAGACGTCTTACCCCGAGGCATTTACCACCATTGCTGGGGATTTCAATAAGGCGAACCTCAAGAAATCACTCCCCAACTTCCACCAACATGTCTCCTGCTGCACCAGAGGACCTGACACCCTCGACCACTGCTACACCACCATCAAGAATGCCTATCTTTCTATCCCTCGCCCTCACTTCGGTAAATCCGACCATACTGCGGTGCTGCTCCTTCCTGCCTACAGGCAGCAATTGAAGAGTGCACCCCCAGAAGTGAGGGCAGCACAGAGCTGCTCGGGGGGGGGGGGGGGGGGGGCAGAGGAACAATTACAGGACTGTTTGGAGTCTGTAGATTGGGCAATGTTCAAGGACTCAGCAACGGACTTGAACGAATACGCCACAGTCGTTACAGACTTCGTAAAGTAATGTGTGGAGGACTGCATCCCTACAAAAATATTCCGAGTGTTTCCCAATCAGAAACCTTGGATGAACTTTGAGATCTGCACTCTTATAAAGTCCAGACACAGGGCATTCATGTCCGATGATATAGTGGCCTACATGAATTCCAGATACGACCTTGGTAAGGCCATTAAAAAGGCCAAAAGGGACTTCTGCTCCAAACCGGGGCCTGAACGCAATCACCTCCTACAAGGCGAAACCAGGAGGCAGCTCAAATGTCGGTGAAACATCACTCCCTGACGAGCTCAATGCGTTTTACGCACGCTTTGACAGGGAGAATACTGATGTGCCTTCCCAATCCCCCATTCGCTGTGATGGTATTTCAGTCTCAGTCACAGAGGCCGACGTCAGGAAATCCTTCAGAGGGGTGAACTCCCGAAAAGCTCCTGATGGTATACCCGGTCGTGTTCTAAAAACCTGTGCGGACCAACTGGCGGGAGTCTTTACGGACATTTTCAACCTCTCACTTCTGAGGTCTGAGGTCCCCACCTGCTTTAAAAGGGCATCAATTATACCGGTGCCCAAGAAGAGTAAGTTGACGTGCCTCAATGACTATCGACCAGTGGCACTAACGCCGGTGGTGATGAAGTGCTTTGAGAGGCTGATCATGGAGCAAATCAACTCTTACCTTGACAAAAACCTGGACCCACTGCAGTTCGCTTACCGCCACAACAGATCAACAGTGGATGCGATCTCACTGGCCCTCCACTCCTCACTGGACCACTTGGACAACAAAAACTCATATGTCAGGCTGGCATTCATCGATTACAGCTCGGCATTCAACACAATTATCCCCTCCAAACTGGTTACCAAACTCGCAGAACTGGGTCTCTGCGCATCCCTCTGCAACTGGATCCTCGACTTCCTCATCCACAGACCACAGTCTGTTCGTATTGGTGGAAATGTGTCAGCCTCGATAACAATCAGCACGGGAGCACCTCAAGGCTGCGTGCTCACCCCCCTGCTGTACTCACGCTATACCCATGACTGCGTAGCCAACCACAGTGCGAACTCCATCATAAAGTTCACTGACGACACCACTGTTGTGGGACTTATCACTGATGGGGATGAGTCAGAATATAGAAGGGAGACTGAGCAACTGTCCATATGGTGCCAGCGCAATAACCCGGCCCTCAACACCAGCAAAACCAAGGAACTAATTGTGGACTTTGGAAGGAGTAGGAGAGGGACCCACAGCCCCATTTATATCAACGGGTCGATTGTTGAAAGGGTCAAGAACTTCAAATTCCTGGGCGTGCACATCTCTGAAGATCTTTCCTGGTCCGAGAACACTAACGCAATTATCAAAAAAGCTCATCAGCGCCTCTACTTCCTGAGAAGATTATGGAGAGTCGGTTTGTCAAGGAAGACTCTCTCTAACTTCTACAGGTGCACAGTAGAGAGCATGCTGACCGGTTGCATCGTGGCTTGGTTCGGCAATTTGAGCGCACTGGAGAGGAAAAGACTACAAAAAGTAGTAAACACTGCCCAGTCCATCATCGGCTCTGACCTTCCTTCCATCGAGGGGATTTATCGCAGTCGCTGCCTCAAAAAGGCTGGCAGTATCATCAAAGACCCACACCATCCTGGCCACACACTCATCTCCCTGCTACCTTCAGGTAGAAGGTACAGGAGCCTGAAGACTGCAACAACCAGGTTCAGGAATAGCTACCCACAGCCATCAGGCTATTAAACCTGGCTCGGACAAAACTTTGATTATTAATAACCACTTTCTGCTATTTGCATTTTATCAGTTTATTTATTCATGTGTGTATATATTTATATCATGGTATATGGACACATTTATCTGTTTTGTAGTGAATGCCTACTATTTTCTGTGTGCTTAAGCAAAGCAAGAATTTCATTGTCCTATACAGGGACACATGACGATAAACTCACTTGAACTTGAACTTCAACTTGAACTATGTCCAGAACAGTGATGTGATGGATGCCTCCCATGAGTGCAGTTCCGACAACTCTCACGAGACTCAATACTATATTGGGCCAAGCAGTCTGCAGTAGAACCATATTCACTATTTTAGTCATTCAATCCTTTCACTGCCAGTGAGACATGGGCAGTGCTGACAAAATGCAGAAGGGAAACTATGCCATAGAACACCATCCGGCCAGCTTCCTTTGATCCTCTAGCTGCACCCTCTTGCACACCCTCTTGTTTTGTGACGTGACTCATTTTGGACGGCCCAGTGGCACAGCAGTGAGCTACTGCCTTACAGCGCCAGAGACCTGGGCTCGATCCTGACCACGAGTGTTGGCTGTACGGAGTTTGTAAATTCCCCCCCGTGAGCATGTGGGTTTACTCCGGATTCTCTGGTTTCTTCCTACACTCCAAAGACGTAGAGGTTTGTGGGTTAATTAGCTTTTTAAAATCGTAAATTGTCCCTAGTGTATAGGATGGTGCTAGTATACATGTTGAACACTGGTCGAAGCAGACTCAGTGGGCCAAAGGGCCTGTTTCCACGCTGTATAGCTAAAGTCAAAAGACTCCTCAAGACCTACCTGGCTGTGAAATCACAGCAATGAGGCTAGGTGATGGCAGCTGCAAGAACGTTTAACAGTTTGGAATACCAAAAAAAAATTGTGTTTTCTATTAAGATGCAGTGTTACATGGGAAAACGTTAAAATGTTGTGCTGTAGAGATGTTAATTCTTGGGAGACTTCCACAAACAATATTAGGATGACTCATAATTCTGTTTTAATACCGTTAAACAATAGTAAAACAATTTCTAGGCTAAAATGATGGAATCACAGTTCTGCAAAACAATTAAGAAAGATACATACAAAGAGCATGGTAATTTATTTCTTGGGTATTGCGGAAATTGAAGATAACAAATTTATGTTAAATTTGAATGGGGTGTTGATGAGATTGCATTTATTGTCCATGTACTGTGAAAGGGAGGTGGGCACCCTCTTGGAAGAGTGCAATTTATAGCTAATTTGAAAAGAGGTTACATAGAGGTTGCATTAGTGAGGTGTTTAAAATTATAAATCAGTTGTATAAGGTAGAAGTGAAGGAATGTTTACACTCGAATGAGAATCCCACACCAAGGGCAGAAGAATCAACAAGGAAAAGGGAAGTGTAATTTAAATGTTGGAATCATTACCATAGGATATGTTTGACATAAGATCCTTAAAGTTTTTCCAGAGGAAATGAGTACATGAGGAAGAAATCCTGAAAGATTTACATGTGTTTGATAGGAGTTTGCAAAAGTTTGATGAAAGAAAGTTTGAGGAAAGATGTCTGGTTTGTAAAGGGCCTGTCCCACTTAGGTGACTTTTTAGGCAAGTGGAGGAGAATCTGCGCTCGCCTCACGATCGCCACATGGTCGCCACATTTTCGCTGGTGGTCTCTGGTGAGTCTCCTTCATGGTCGAGAGGAGATCCCGCATTCTGGGAACTAGTTGCAGCCTCAGTATGGTTGCAGCAAATTTTTCAACATGTTGAATATTTTTCTCCGACCAAAAATTGGTCGCCATGGAGAAAATCGATACTTTTGTAGTCGTAAGTGCAGTTGTAGTGGGGTCGCCATGTAGTTGTAGGTAGTCGAGGTAGCCGTAGGTAGTTTTAGTTACTCTCCTTTGCTGACCGGGCATTTTCATTGGCTCATTGGGGGAAAAAAACCTAAGGACGAGTTTTCAGAACCAAGGAAAACCGACCGGTAATGTTAATTGCCCGCCGAACTTCACAGCTGTGTATCTCTGGCTTATTAAAAGTTGTCTGGCTTCTTAAAAGTGTCTCCACTGTCTCCACTCCTTCTCCCCCCCCCCCACCCCCCCCCCCCCCCCCCCCCCCCCCCCCCCCTCTCCCCACTTCTCCCCTGCCCCCCTCCCCGCTCTTTTAAAAGACTTACCGTACATTGTGCTAGTCATCTTAACCTTCCTGTTCATGTGTGTGTCTGTATCACAATGGCTTTGCACCAGACAGCGCTCCCCCGCTTTCCCTGGTCCCCGCCTTTGCGGTGTGTGTGTGTGTGTGTGTGTGTGTGTGTGTGTGTGTGTGTGTGTGTGTGTGTGTGTGTGTGTGTGTGTGTGTGTGTGTGTGTGTGTGTGTGTGTGTGTGTGTGTGTGTGTGTGTGTGTGTGTGTGTGTGTGTGTGTGTTCCACTCTTGACACTCACCGTTCCACTTCCCGGTTTTTCAGCGAGTGCTGCGAGCTTGACACTCGCCGGCATTCCGCTGATAAATCGCCTAAGTGGGACAGGCCCTTAACATGATTGTGTACTGTTGAACCAAGTGACCTGTTTCGGTACTCGATGCCCTACCAAATTCTATTAAAGTTATGTGCAAACATTTAATTCAAATTCACTCCTGAGATGCTTCATTTAACTTAAATGTTTTACAGTACAGTTTAACAGGGATTTTCCAGCACCCTTGGTTCCAGAGCCTTGCCTTATTATCTGTCACATAAGTCACAGAGGTCACATAATAATGATACAACAATACATCGCCCCCGCCGCCTGCCTGCAAAGTTGGCCTTGAAGGTCTGCTATGGGATTGGATCCACTGGTTCCAGCTGGGCCCAAATTCCAGAGCCCCTGATGCAGCAGGCAAATTCAACCTGCCAACCACAGAAGTCCCGATGAGTTTGAGATTGGCCACCTAACCCGGACTAACGACACCACATTTTCGGGGAGACATTCGGGGGAGATTTCAAGTGCAATCTTGTAATTTTATCTGGATTAAAGAAGGTGCAGGATCACCAGTTGCCGGAAAATTGATGGTGGACCTGTACAGGTACTCTGTGGAAGATTTAAACCACAGAGACAATGACAAATTAAATCCAGGATTACAATTACTTTAAATAGCATAGCTTTGCTTTATTGCATATGAACTTATTCATGGATTGAGTGACAGAACAATTGTTTAATCTTGTATCAAACATCAAACACTGTGTTTGACAACACGTTGCATTTAAAAGCTCATTTTCTTTGGCATCTTTGATGCATTGACTTGACTTGATAGGGACATTGCTAATGCATAAACATAACTGTGAGCCACAGCCTCACAAGGTAAAACTATTTTACCACTGCCTTTCATATCTACTGTGCTGAGGAGATTCCTGGGTATTCCATGCCTTTGTGATGACGGTTTGGTAGTTTTGGTGGATCAGCAAATGTCATTGGTTGATTAGAGGTTTTGTGGATCGGATCAGTTGGCTCATAAACTGTTATGGGGAGAAGGCAGGAGAATGGGGTTGAGATGGGAAGATAGAGCAGCCATGATTGAATGGCGGAGTAGACGATGGGCTAAATGGCCAAATTCTGCTCCTATAAATTTATGAACTGGCTCAGGATCTCCACAGAGGTGCATTGTGATGGGTGGATGCTGGTGGGGCACATATTGTTCCTTGCTGTTGGCGTCTATTGCGAAAATCATCCTATTAGCTGATTAATCTGTTTAAAGACCAGTCTGAGTTAGAGTCTTGTCTCCGAAATGTCTCCGATTCCTTTTCACCAGTGATGACCTGCTGAGTTACTCCAGTATTTTGTGTCCATCTTCTATCCTGTTTAAAGGCCTGACTGCCTAATTTATTTAATAACTTCTAATTTTTAAACTTTAGTAATCTTTGGATAATTTTAAGGATTTGAAAAACAGGGTTTTAACTTTGTGGGGGTACCAGCATATATCATCACAAAATAAGCTTTGCATTTGGGACATGGCTTTCACACCGAGGGCCCGTGATGGGAAGTTTGGATATTGGGCGAGGGAAATAATATTGATCAGCTTTAATGTCATCCAGTGTGTAGGAAGGAACTGCAGATGCTGGTTTAAACAGAAGATAGACCCAAAATGCTGGAGTAACTCAGCTGGACAGGCAGCATCTCTGGAGAGAGTAGCTCAGTGTGAAGAAGGGTTTCGACCTGAAACGTCACCCATTCCTTCTCTCCAGAGATGCTGCCTGTCCCGCTGAGTTACTCCAGCATTTTGTGTCTACCTTGATGTCATCCGTTGTTCAGTCAAACCACCAATCTTTGGACAAAGATTTTGCACGTGTATCATAAAGTGCAATTATGCATCCGATATGTTAGGGGACATGCTTTTATATATCACATAACACATTTATTCAACACACTTCACAAACTCAGGAGTCCCAATGCTTGATAGACAATTAAGAATGTTCAAGGATGATCACGGTTGTAGGCGAGGGAGCGCAGCTAACAATAAATGTACACAAAAAACAATGAAATAGTGACTGGACCATCTGTTGATTAGGCCATAAATAAAGATCCATAGCATCAGAGTAGTCCTTGGCTCTTGGAATCTTTCTCATTTCACAACGCCAGAGACCCGGGTTTGGTCCTGACTACAGGTGCTGTCTAGACAAAGTTTTACGTTCTCCCCGTGACCGCGTAGCGTTTTCTCCAAAATCTTCGGTTTCGTTCTGCATTCCAAAGACGTACAGATTTGTAGGTTAATTGGCTTGATATAAATGCAAATTGTCCCTAGTGTGTGTAGGATATTGTTAATGTGTGGGGATTGCTGGTCGGTGCGGGCTCGGTGGGCTGAAGGGCCTGTTTCCGTGCAGTATTTCTAAACTAAGGTAAACTAAACTAAGCCTGAGAGGGCCTCCAGCTCAATGTCTCAGCCAAAATATGTCATTTCAAACAATATAGCATTCCCTTTGCATAGCATTGGTTTATTACTTGTTTCTGGACAGCTTTTTGATCCAAACCCACTATCATGCAGTGACTACCTAGAACCACAATTGTTCTAAATCCCTCAATGACTTAATATGTTACTACACATGCAAACCAGGTGGTTTCTTTTGCACAAGTTCACCCGCGTGTAGGGCATGCATGGCGACAGATGATGTTCTTATTGAGCAATCCCTCGAGATTAATGATAATTTATTTCCACTCAATGTTGTAGATGGCTGAGGTGGCTAATAATACCAAATTAAAAGGTTCTGGCACTTTAGATCCCAAGGGTTTAGATTATTAAGGAGATGTTGTTTGTGAGAAATGTCTTTGAATGCAGAGCAGCCATCATTCAGGTCTCACAGATAAAGGTGGCTCAGTGGCAAGAGCACCAAGATGACAGGAGAGCAGGTTCTGCTAACTTGTTCAAGCATGTTGGTGACAACCTTCCATCAGGCAAGATGTTGTGATGAGAATGGCCTGTGCTGTTTTCCAAGAGCCAGTGCTTCTGGAAAAAGAAGGAAAATAACAACTAGGTTATGTAATCAGGAATTAATCTTACAAACTGAGAAGAAAGTAAATGGGTTTAAATCGTTCTCTTACCAGTAATTGTGTTTGTCTCTGTAGTTATCAATACCCCCCACACAACATTTGGGTGGTGCAACAGTAGAATTGTGCCTCAGAGCGCCAGGGACTCGGGTTAAATCCTGACCTTGAGTGCAGTCTGTGCGGAGTTTGTCCATTCTTCCTGTGAAAACGTGGGTTTTCTCCAGGTGCAAAGATTGAGGAGGTTTGTAGTTAGTGGCTTCTGTAAATTGTATAGGATGTGAACGTGGGATAACATTGAAGTAGTGTACGTGACTTCAATGGTCAGCATGTACTCTATCTGCACTCCATCTCTAAGCGAAACAAAATGTTTGTTCAACGATGAAGGCATCCACACTTCATCCTTGATAGCACCTCTATTACTTCTGTATGCTTCAATTGCCTATCACTATTGCTACTTCTTAAACCTTTCCTAATCTCCAGAGCAAATGAATAAATCAGAAGCCCAACACCAAAGGCAAGAACAAAAAACCTAGGCTGACACTCCCATGAAGTGATGCATTGAAACAGAGAAACATAGAAACATAGAAAATAGGTGCAGGAAGAGGCCATTCAGCCCTTCGAGCCAGCACTCCATTCATTGCGATCAGGGCAGATCGTCCCCAATCAATAACCCGTGCCTGCCTTCTCCCCATATCCCTTGATTCCACTAGCCCCTAGAGCTCTATCTAACTCTCTCTTAAATCCATCCAGTGATTTGGCCTCCACTGCCCTCTGTGGCAGGGAATTCCACAAATTCACAACTCTCTGGGTGAAAATGTTTTTTTCTCACCTCAATCTTAAATGGCCTCCCCTTTATTCTAAGACTGTGCCCCCTGGTTCTGGACTCGCCCAACATTGGGAACATTTTTCTTGCATCTAGCTTGTCCAGTCCTTTTATAATTTTATATGTCTCTATAAGATCCCCCTCATCCTTCTAAACTCCAGTGAATACAAGCCTAGTCTTTTCAATCTTTCCTCATATGACAGTCCTGCCATCCCAAGGTTCAATCTTGTGAACCTCAATTACAAGGATGTCCTTCCTCAAATTAGGAGACCAAAACTGTACACAATACTCCAATGTGGTCTTACCAGAGCCCTATACGATTGCAGAAGAACCTCTCTACACCTATACTGAAATCCTCTTGTTATGAAGGCCTACATTCCATTACCTTTCTTCACTGCCTGCTGTACCTGCACGCCAACTTTCAGTGACCGGTGTACAAGGACACCCAGTTCTCGCTGTACCTCCCCCTTACCTAACTTAACCCCATTGAGATAATAATCTGCCCCCTTGTTTTTGCCACCAAAGTGGATAACCTCACATTTATCTATATTATACTGCATCTGCCACGCATCTGCCCACTCACTCAACCTGTCCAGGTCACCCTGCAACCTCCTAACATCCTCTTCACAGTTCACACTGCCACCCAGCTTTGTGTCATTTGCAAACTTGCTAGTGTTGATCCTAATTCCCTCTTCCAAATCATTAATATATATGGTAAACGCCCGAGTTGCGGGGTCAGCTCCTGGAGCGGTGCCTAACATCACTGCCCCGCGCGGCTTGCGGACTCTGTGAGCGCACTCGGGGGCTCTAACACCCCCTGCGACCTCGCACCACCCGGCGTGGCTTTAATGGCTGCGGGACAATCGCCATCGCCAACTTTGACTTTGACTCTGACATCTGCAGTGGAGAGATAAGTTTATTAGGCCTTCCATCACAGCTACGTGATGGATGTTTATGTTAATTATGTTGTGTCTTGGGTCTATGTGTTTATAATGTATGGCTGCAGAAACGGCATTTCGTTTGGACCTCAAGGGGTCCAAATGACAATTAAATGTATCTTGTATCTTGTATCTTGTAAACAGTTGCGGTCCCAACATCGAGCCTTGCGGCACTCCACTCGCCACTGCCTGCCATTCTGAAAAGGATCCCTTCATTCCTACTCTTTGCTTCCTGTCTGCCAACCAATTTTCTATCCACGTCAACACCCTACCCCCAATACCATGTGCTCTAATTTTAGTCACCAGTCTCCCGTGCGGGACCTTATCAAAGGCTTTCTGAAAGTCTAGATACACTACATCCACTGGCTCCCCTTCATCCATTTTACTTATCACATCCTCAAAAAATTCAAGAAGATTAGTCAAGCATGATTTTCCTTTCATAAATCCATGCTGACTTGGACTAATCCTTTTACTGCTATCCAAATGCCCCATTATTATCTCTTTAATAATTGACTCCACCACCGAAGTCTGGCTCTGGTCTGTAATTCTCCGTTTTCTCTCTCGCTCCTTTCTTGAAAAATGGGCTAACATTAGCTATTCTCCAATCCATAGGAACTGATCCTGAATCTATTGAACAGTGGAAAATGATCAACAATGCGTCCACTATTTCTAGAGCCACCTCCCTGAGGACCCTGGGATGCAGTCCATCAGGTCCAGGGGATTTATCATCCTTCAGTCCCATTAGCCTACCCAATACTATCTCTTGACTAATGAAAATTTCTTTCAGTTCCTCAAACCCCTTAGATCCTCTATGATCCAGTACTTCTGGGAGATTGTTGTGTCTCCCTCAGTGAAGACAGATCCGAAGTACCTGTTCAACTCTTCTGCCATTTCCTTGTCCCCCATAATAATAGTCAGATTAAACGAGAACTTACCAGTTTGAAGTTTGATCTTTATTTTATGAGGAGTTACGGTGAGCGATTACGTGAAGAAGCCCCCTCAGTCCGCATGCATGTCAATCTTCAAAGCAGCGGTGTGAAATCACAGATAACAGCAGTCGAAGTAACATAGTAAGACTTAGAGAAGACCAGAACTACCGAGTGATCTTTATAAGAGAGGGCAGGGAGCGGTGGGCACGTAATCGCTCACCGTAACTCCTCATAAAATAAAGATCAAACTTCAAACTGGTAAGTTCTCGTTTAATCTTACTATTTTACTTCGGAGTCACGTGAGTGATTCTGTGAAGATTTCAAAGCTCTGTGATTTCATGCCGTGAGAAATAAGTCTCCACAACCACAGCTGCTTCATTGACAGATGAGGGAAACATTCATAATGAATAAATAATAGTAACTCCTCTCATTCGGGAGTAACTAACCACTGAACCTAATTAGAGTTGGCAAATACCCCTGGTCTGGCCATAGGTTATTATGAAATGTTCAGAAGTTCGTTCACCCATCCTGCAGTTGCCAGGATGTGGTCCAGCGGAATGTACATAACCCTTGCTGCTGATGTTGTAGCAGCCCTGGTGGAATAAGACTCGAAAAATATATCAGCAAATACTCCTGTATGAGCCAAACCCTGTTTCAATCACCTGGGGATGGTCCAATCCAATACCCTTTTAAACATTTTTTTGTAATTAACAAACATTGTTAGTTCAGAGCCTCTAAGTTCTTCGTGACCTAACGTATTGTTGTATATGTGTGACCATAACGGAAGGTCCATGAGGTATGCCATGAACTAGTTTGAAACTTTCATGTCTAGTCTGCTTAACCAAACATTAAAACATAATATTATTTGCAGACGTAACCATCCTACCCAGTCACAATATGTAGTGACTGAACCCGTTGGCTGAGATCAGCGCCACGAGGATAACTACCTTATGAGAGCCGAGCCAAACTAAGGATGTAGCTGGAGCCTCCTGGTGAAAATAGTGTTAATACCACATCAATATCCCATATTGCCCTGTGCTTGTCCTGGGAGAACTTGGGTGAAAGATATCCTTTATAACTCGATATTAGAGGGTGAACCCCGCCAGAGTGGGTCTCTATTGCTGCAGCAAATTATATGGGAAAGCACGTTGGGCACAGTAAATGGTCCTATAATTTTTTTTTTGTCAGACCCATTTGAAACAAACTCCAAGCCGTCAGTTATCTGTACTGCATTAGATGTAACTTAAGTATTTAAACAAAACACTTCCCATCTCCTGAAGAGGAAATGTAATGCCTTCCTTTCTTGGTGCTATCCCTGCATTTGCAGCGAGCACATACATGAATCAGTCTGACAATCCGAGTCGCAGGAGTGGTCCATTCAGAATCTATAAGTCAATAATTGATTTATCATGCAGAGGCTGGTTTCCCAAGCCACAGGCTAAACCAACAAGTTTTATGTTAAGAATAACCATAAAAGGTTGCATTATTATCCCCGACAAAGTGGGAAGCATGACTGCATAGGTCAGTCAGACAGAACGACAACCTAGAGCGTGATCTTGCTGACTTTATTGCAAGACCTGACTAATGAGGAAAAATGGAGGGAGACAAACATAACTTGTTTCTCCTTGTAGCGAGAATGTATCTTTCGCCACTGCTATGCCACATATCTTTGCAACCGGTAAATGAGCCTGGAAACAAACATATCGATATTCGGTGTTCCATAGAGCCATAATTTCATTAAATACTTTGTGATCCAACACCCATTTTGTGTTGTCATTGATTGTACGTGACGATACTCCAACGCAAAATGAGATTAGGTAAATTATTACAGGATATTCTGTCTTGATTGCACCCATGTGACTAACATACGCCACCACCATAGTGTATCAACTTGACATTGAGCATGCAGATCATGCATATTCAATATGCATTGAGCATGCAATAACCCTTTAACCTATAGAATGCACCTGGTGTCTATAGGTAATTTATACCAAGAACTGAATAATTGCTAATTGATGCTAATCTCCTCCACCTCTGAACTAGATGGCATTCATAATTTTCCACCTTAGAGTCCCATCAGTTGTGATATAACTGAAATTTTATTGACCAGATTACTGGAGCAACACTGAATACTGTTTGTCTACCATAATGACCTTGGTAGCTTCAGCTGGTAATAGCATAAGGTCTGTCACAAGACCTACATGGCATATGAGATTACCACTCTGCACAGCTGAATCACAGCCACTATATTGTCAATTATACTTAATGAATAGAAGGCTGTTTTATCACAACAAGATTGTTTGAGGCTCCTATTAATTCCAATCTCTTACCCCAGGGTGGAGTCACAGGCTAATTAATAGTTAAAAGTAATCCCAATAATGAATAGATCTAATTGGTATAACCTCCATTTTCTTGAACATAGTTTGAGGCTTAAAACAGTTTTTTTTTTTTTAACCACATACAGGGTTAGCATATCCTTCAGACATAACAAATGTTTTTGAGCTCTGAGCAGTCCAAGCTTTGGATTTAGTAAAGTGGTAAATTACCTGGGAACTGAAGGTAACCCATTTTGCAATGTTTGATTATTGCCATATCCAAATAATTTTCAAAAATGTCTCAGATGATCTCTGTAAATCGGAGCATCTTAAGGAAATCAGACGTGAATTAAACGACATTCTGCATCTTTCCCACAATGAACAGGTCACTCCTGTGAATTCCGTACCTGCTCAAGCTACAACTCTGGCCTGTTTTCTGAGCTAGTCCCGAAAGCCATTCCTGGCCATAATACTGAGCCTGCCTTGAAAGACAACTCTGGGCATAATTCTGAGCTTGCCTGTAAAGACAAATCTGGCCCAATTTCTGTGCTTGGAACCTTAGTATTGTGCAGCTTTACATGGTTAGATGCCAACCATTTGTGTGTTGTAAGGCCACTAGGACCACTTCCATCCTTATCAAGGGAAAATGCTATTTTCATACAACACATAAACTAAACACATGTTATCATTAGTACAAACAAGTGTAAATATTACCAACTTGTAGATGGTCCCATATTTTCCCTGAGCCCGACTTGGGTCTCGGATTTTAAGACCTCTGTCCAACTTTCATGCTGCCACCAACTTCAGTGAACTGCTTACTGTCAACGAAGGTATGGGGTGTGTTGTTGCTGCAACGATGAAGGTTTGCTCATTATTGGTACCTTGATTGGTCCGACAGCTTTGCTTCCTTATCCAGTTTTACCTGTTGAATAGGTCTTACCTCAAGAGAAAGTTCAGCGGCTTATTTTAATGTCACCCCTGAAGCGTTGTTTATTCCTGGCATTTATAGCATGAGGGGAACTCTAGCCCCTTCCGGGTATTCTTCACCTTCGTTTGTGAGGACTCCCTTGTATCCATATGCATTTATTCCAGTACGTTCCACAGACATACTTTTAGAATTTTGAAATTGGTTACACTCACCACTTGTACTCTCTTTCACAGAGAGAAGATTTTTGGACAGCCATGAACAGGTGCTGCATCCAGAGTCTCCTGAAGAGACCTTCGAATATAAAGCTCCTTTTGCTGGAGCATATCATGCTGGAGCTGTGCTCAAACAGCCTTTCTTGGCTTTATGCCTTGGGGTATGCTTTACAATACCTCCAACCTCAGGATATAAAGCTCCTTCTGCTGGAGCATATCATGCTGGAGCTGCGCTCAAACAGTCTTGCTTGGCTTTATGCCTTGGGGTATGCTTTGCAATACCTTCAACCTCAGGGTCAGAACAAAATTGCCCTGGTAGTCTCAACCTCCTCCTTGAGGGAGACATTATGCAGCCTGTCTACAGGTGCTGCTGCCATGAGCTCCCAAGAGGACCTGTGAATATAAAGCTCCTGTTTCTGGACTGATCTTCTCTATACAGCCCTTACCTGAAGCTGCTGCCACGGCCCATGGGGTGAACTCTTTGGTATAAAGCTCCTCCTGGAACCTGTCGTATGGGAGCATACTTTCTATCAGGTGCTCCATCTTACCAGACGTCCACAGACGTCGCTTTTATTGGGAGGTGAATCCTCCTGGCCTGATCCACGGGCTTGCTTTTGTGGCTTTTCCCCCTACACAGGATTTACCACGTTGCAGTCGGCACCCCTGCTACTGCAAGGACTTACCCCTCCTCGGGAACCTCCGCGGTCTGGAAGCTGCTGACCGCCTTGTCAGCGACTGGAGTAATGCACCCGACGTCCGCCGGCTCCCGCGTTCTGCCATCTGGACCGAGTCTTGCCACAGCCCAAAGCCGGTTTCCCCGTAGCTCGACCGGACTGCGCTACTATATCCAGCAGGAAACCTCTGTAAGAAGTGGTTTCTGCAGGAAGACCACAACCTAGTAAGTGTTGATATTTACCTGCAGGTTTAACTTACCGCTGGCAGGAATGAGTTGCCTGCCAGTCCGGTGCTTTGCCAGTGCGGATGACGTAATGACACGCATTCGGACTGGCGGGGCTTCTTCACGGAATCACTCACGTGACTCCGAAGTAAAAATTCACCCGTGTCTGCCTTCAAGGGACACACATTTGACTTTGCTACTCTTTTTCCCTTAACATATCTAAAGAAGCTTTTACTGTCCTTCTTTATATTCCCGGCCAACTTCATCTTTTCAGCCCGTATTGCCCGTTTTGTTTCATTCTGTTGTCCTATGACAGTTTCCCAATCCTCTGGCTTCCGGCTACTCTTTGCTGTGTTATACATCTTTTCTTTTAGTTTTATTCTATCCCTAACTTCTCTTGTCAGCCATGGTTACTCCCCTTAGAATCTTTCTTCCTTTTTGGAATGAAATGATCCCATGTCTTCCGGATTATGCCCAGAAATTTCTGCCATTGCTGTTCCACCGTCATTCCTGCTAGTATCCCTTTCCAGTCTACCTTGGCCAGCTCCTATCTCATGCCTTCATAGTCCCCTTTGTTCAGCTGCATCACTGCCACTTCCAATTTAACCTTCTCCTTCTCAAATTGCACATTAAAACTAATCATATTATGATCACTTCCTCCAAGCGGTTCCTTTACCTCGAGTTCTCTTATCAAATTTGCTTCATTGGACAACACTAAATCCAGAATTGCCTTTTCTCTGGTTGGCTCCATTCCAAGCTGCTCTAAGAATCCATCTCGGAGGCACTCTACAAACTCTCTTTCTTGGAGTCCTGAACCAACCTGATTTTCCCAGTCTACCTGCATATTGAAATCCCCCATCACCACAGTGGCATTACCTTTGTTACATGCTGTGGTGTTATGCAATAATAGTGTAAGGCTGAGCAGAGGGGCGCTAGGACCCTGTGTGACAGAAGCCAGGCTCCAGTAACCGGATGTGACTGGAACCCAGGGTGTGGGCAGTTAGGGAGTTGCCTGGGCTGGCACACGAGGCTGTTGCTGTTGCTGTTGCTGCTGCTGCTGCTGCTGCTGTTGTACAGATTAAAGATATACTCTGTTTACGTCGTGGTACGAGCCTTATTACAAGCATAACCCGACATGGTGTCAGATCTGGGAGACTTGTAAGCAAGAAAATAAATAAAGAAGAAGAGGAAGGTGAATCGTTTTGGCGGGAAATAGGAGATGAGCTGGCAGATATGGCGCAACCCACACCAACTGCTACGTTCACAATACAACCTCCAGTGCCATTCGATTTTACCAAGCCTCAAGAATGGGAGAGTTGGATCAGGAGATTCGACCGCTTTCGGCTTGCAAGCAATTTAAACGCGACGTCGGCAGAAAACCAGGTGAACACGTTAGTGTATTGCATGGGCGATGAAGCTGATGATGTGCTAAAGGGGCTAACGCTAACTGCAGATGAGAGGAGGGTGTACACGGATGTCAAGGCAGGCTTTGATGCATTTTTTGTACCTAAAAAGAATGTAATCTATGAAAGAGCCAAGTTCAATCAGCGTGTGCAACTGCCAGGAGAAACGGTGGATTCCTTCATCACTGCTCTATACGGATTAGCTGAACACTGCAACTATGGACAGTTACAGAACGAGCTGATCCGCGACAGGTTAGTGGTCGGGCTGAGAAACGTCTCATTGTCAGAAAAGCTACAGCTAGACAGAGACCTAACCCTTGAAACTGCTATAACAAAGACAAGGCAGTCTGAAACATAGAAACATAGAAACATAGAAATTAGGTGCAGGAGTAGGCCATTCGGCCCTTCGAGCCTGCACCGCCATTTAATATGATCATGGCTGATCATCCAACTCAGTATCCCGTACCTGCCTTTTCTCCATACCCTCTGATCCCCTTGGCCACAACGGCCACATCTAACTCCCTCTTAAATATAGCCAATGAACTGGCCTCAACTACCCTCTGTGGCAGAGAGTTCCAGAGATTCACCACTCTCTGTGTGAAAAAAGTTCTCATCATCTCGGTTTTAAAGGATTACCCCCTTATCCTTAAGCTGTGACCCCTTGTCCTGGACTTCCCCAACATCGGAAACAATCTTCCTGCATCTAGCCTGTCCAACCCCTTAAGAATTTTGTAAGTTTCTATAAGATCCCCTCTCAATCTCCTAAACTCTAGAGAGTATAAACCAAGTCTATCCAGTCTTTCTTCATAAGACAGTCCTGACATCCCAGGAATCAGTCTGGTGAACCTTCTCTGCACTCCCTCTATGGCAATAATGTCCTTCCTCAGATTTGGAGACCAAAACAGCACGCAATACTCCAGGTGTGGTCTCACCAAGACCCTATACAACTGCAGTAGAACCTCCCTGCTCCTATACTCAAATCCTCTTGCTATGAAAGCCAACATGCCATTCGCTTTCTTTACTGCCTGCTGCACCTGCATGCCTACCTTCAATGACTGGTGTACCATGACACCCAGGTCTCGCTGCATCTCCCCCTTTCCCAATCGGCCACCGTTTAGATAATAATCTGCTTTCCCGTTTTTGCCACCAAAATGGATAACCTCACATTTATCCACATTAAACTGCATCTGCCAAACATTTGCCCACTCACCCAGCCTATCCAAGTCACCTTGCAGTCTCCTAGCATCCTCCTCACACCTAACACTGCCCCCCAGCTTAGTGTCATCCGCAAACTTGGAGATATTGCCTTCAATTCCCTCATCCAGATCATTAATATATATTGTAAATAGCTGGGGTCCCAGTACTGAGCCTTGCGGTACCCCACTAGTCACTGCCTGCCATTGTGAAAAGGACCCGTTTACTCCTACTCTTTGCTTCCTGTTTGCCAGCCAGTTCTCTATCCACATCAATACTGAACCCCCAATGCCATGTGCTTTAAGTTTGTATACTAATCTCTTATGTGGGACCTTGTCGAAAGCCTTCTGGAAGTCCAGATACACCACATCCACTGGTTCTCCCCTATCCACGCTACTAGTTACATCCTCGAAAAATTCTATAAGATTCGTCAGACATGATTTACCTTTCGCAAATCCATGCTGACTTTGTCCAATGATTTCACCACTTTCTAAATGTGCTGCTATCCCATCTTTAATAACTGACTCTAGCAGTTTCCCCACTACCGATGTTAGGCTAACTGGTCTGTAATTCCCCGTTTTCTCTCTCCCTCCCTTCTTAAAAAGTGGGGTTACGTTTGCTACCCGCCAATCCTCTGGAACTACTCCAGAATCTAAGGAGTTTTGAAAGATTATTACTAATGCATCCACTATTTCTGGAGCTACTTCCTTAAGTACTCTGGGATGCAGCCTATCTGGCCCTGGGGATTTATCGGCCTTTAATCCATTCAATTTACCCAACACCACTTCCCGACTAACTTGGATTTCACTCAATTCCTCCACCTCCTTTGACCCGCGGGCCCCTGCTATTTCCGGCAGATCATTTATGTCTTCCTTAGTGAAGACGGAACCAAAGTAGTTATTCAATTGGTCCGCCATATCCTGGTTCCCCATGATCAACTCACCTGTTTCTGACTGCAAGGGACCTACAGGCAGACAGCACATGCTCTGCACTGATGGAGTACTGCACAGACGGCTGGCCCGACAAAAGCCTTCTGAAGAAGTTAGACGACAGCGGTCTGACTTAAGAGGAGAAAATAGCGGTGCTAGCAAGTGCTCAAATGTTGATGCTGTGCATGCTAAAAGCTACAAAAAACCCAAATTTCCCTCAAAGCCTCAGCCACAAGCACAAACACCAGGCAAAAATAAATTTAATACACAGCCACAGCCAGGTTCAAAGGCCTGCTATAGATGTCGAAAAATGCCCTTGCATGGAAAATGGGAATGCCCTGCTAAAGATGTTGTGTGTCACAACTGTGGCAAAAAGGGACATTATGGCACAGTGTGCAGAAACAGTGCAAAATCTCTCAATGCTGTCACTACAGAGGAAGAAGAGAGCTTTTTCCTGGGATCTGTGGATGCGGGAAAAGACCCGTGGACGGTGCAGCTACAAGTGAGACAAAAAAAAGTGTGCTTTAAAATAGACCCTGGTGCTGATGTGACCGCCATGCCAGCGGAGGTGTACCATGACATTACAGGGGGGCATGATGTGAAGTGCCTGGCAGTGTCGACACGCCCATTGTTTGGGCCAGGGGGCAATGCACTCTCTGTCCTGGGCGTAGCCAGAGAAACACTGCGCAGAGGCAAAAAGACAGCCATAGAGAACATTTATGTAGTCAAAGACCTGCACACTGCACTGTTGGGAAGACCTGCCATAGAAAGGCTTCAGCTTGTGTGCAGGGTTGACGGCATCACCTTGGAATCAGAGGACACCAACATCTCTGTAGACTCTGTCATCAGCAACATTCCTGTCAGTGGAGATTATCTGAGCAGCCTACGTGAGCACCTGCAGGCAGACAGCACATGCTCTGCACTGATGGAGTACTGCACAGACGGCTGGCCCGACAAAAGCCAACTGCAGGGAGTGCTGAGACATTACTGGGCTGATAGAGCAGTGCTGACTGTGCACGATGGGCTGCTGCTGCGGGGCACGAGGCTCGTCATCCCATCAGCCTTACAAGGTGATGTGCTGCAGAGACTACACGAAGGACACCTGGGGGTGACAAAGTGCAGGGGCCGGGCCAAACAGACGGTATGGTGGCCAGGACTCAGCAGCCAGCTGAATGACATGGTGCTGAAATGTAGAACCTGCATCCAAGAGCGAAGAAACGTCAAAGAGCCGCTGATGCCAACGGAGATGCCAGACAGGCCTTGGCAAACCTTGGGAGCTGACCTATTCACGCTGAAAAACAATACTTATCTGCTAGTCGTAGATTATTTCTCAAGATATGTGGAAGTTGCGCTGCTATCACCCACAAGGTCCACAGATGTGGTGGTGCACCTGAAATCCATATTTGCTCGTCATGGAATTTGTGAATTTCTTAAAAGTGACAATGGGCCCCAGTTCTCAGGTAGCCACTTTAAATCCTTTGCAGCAGAGTATGGCTGTATGCACATCACGAGCAGCCCCAGGTTTCCTCAGAGCAATGGGGAGGCGGAACGCGCTGTACAAACCGTGAAAAACCTGCTAACAAAGGCGTCAGACCCATATCTTGCATTGCTGGCCTACAGAGCAACCCCTCTACTGAACGGCTATAGCCCGGCCGAGCTGTTGATGGGGCGCCGCCTCCGCACTACAGTTCCTGCCCTTCCAACCCTGCTGAATCCAGTTTTGCCTGACTACAACGCGCTGGGGGCCAAAGAAAGGGAGAAGAGGTGGAACGACGCAAGATCTTTTGACAAGAGGCACGGAGCGAGAAATCTGGAGCCACTAATACCTGGGGAGGATGTGTGGATCACCGATGCACGAGTCCAGGGCAAAGTGCTATCTACACACAATACCCCTCGCTCTTATATCGTCCAGGTGCCTCAGGGCACACTGAGGAGGAACCGGCAGCACTTGGTGCCGCTGCAGACCAACAGTGAGGTGGTCGACGCGGATGAGCCACCGGTGGGAGAAGAGCCAGCTCCACCAGAGCCAGCTCCACCAGACCCAGCTCCACCAGTGACAACATCACCCAGCGGAGAGGGCCCCACCACAGAGACTGTGCGGACTAGGTGTGGGAGAGAGGTTAGAAAGCCGAAGAGACTTGATTTGTGATTTATTGATCTGTTTTCTACAATAAAGAAAAAGAGAGAGTGAAATGTGATGTGAAATTGTTCTGTAAACCTGTTACATTTACCTGAAACCTGAAAGAATAGTTCACAGTATGGTAACGTGTAAGTTATTTTATTTCTATTTTGCATGCTTAGATCAGGGACAGGTCTTCCAGCAAAAGGGCAGAATAAACCCCTTAAGACCTGCAGAGACAAAGGTAGTCCACCCTTTGTTCTCAAAGAAAGGGAGATGTGGTATTATGCAATAATAGTGTAAGGCTGAGCAGAGGGGCACTAGGACCCTGTGTGACAGAAGCCAGGCTCCAGTAACCGGATGTGACTGGAACCCAGGGTGTGGGCAGTTAGGGAGTTGCCTGGGCTGGCACACGAGGCTGTTGCTGTTGCTGTTGCTGCTGCTGCTGCTGCTGCTGTTGTACAGATTAAAGATATACTCTGTTTACGTCGTGGTACGAGCCTCATTACAAGCATAACCCGTCACATGCCAATTTTAACTCCTGCTGCAACTTACACCCTACATCCGGGCTACTATTTGGGGGTCTGTAGATAACACCAATTAGTGTTGCCTTGCCTTTGCAATTCCTCAGCTCCATCCACAGTGACTCTACCTCGTCAGTCCCTATGTCTTCCATCGCAAGGGACTAAATTCCATTCCTCACCAGAAGAGCTACTCCTCTGCTCACCTGCCTGTCGTTTCTATAGGATGTATAACCCTGAATATTAAGTTCCCAGACCCGATCCTCCTGCAGCCACGTCTCGATAATCCCCACAATGTCATATCTACCAACCTCTATCTGAGCCTCAAGCTCATCTACTTTACTTCTTATACTTCGCACATTCAAATGCAGTACTTTTAATTCCTTAAGGGCCTGTCCCACGAGCATGTGACGCCATGCGGCAAGTGCAACCTAATGTGGTCGCATGAGCCATACGACCTCACGGGTCCAGTCCCACTTCGATCGCCGGAGCCGTATGGAGTTGTGCGGAGCTGGTCCTGACATCGCGCAGGGCTCCGAAAAATTGACCGTTCAAAAATTCCGCGCGGCAACAGCCTGCCGGCCCGCAGCCGCTTCGACGCCGTACGCACCGCCTTGACGGGCATTCGCAATGTCTTGAAGCCGGGACAGGCCCTTTATGCATCTCACCATTCACCTCGATCTCCACTACACTTGGTCATACGCTCCTATTCCTTTGTGTGCTTTCTTTCCCGTTAATTCTGGGGTAATTAACTATCCCTTTACTCCCTTTCCCTTTAACTCCATCCTTGACTATCCCATTTGACACCCCCCCCCCCCCTCCCCTTATTTAGTTTAAAACCACGTGTTGCAGTGGCAAACGTGCCTGCCGGAATGCCGGTCGAATTGTTAGCAGTTCTTCCTCGTAATCCTTTGCAATTGATAAGAGTTTAAACCCAAGGGTCTGCCTGCCCTCTCTACTGGATGCATTAAGATTCCATGGCACTCTTTTGCAGAAATGTAGGGAAGTTTGCACTGGAATCATGGACAATATTTATCTTCCAACAAATATGATGCAGCAAATTATTTGATCAGATTGTCGTTACTATTTCATACGACTGTACTATGACTATACTTACATCAACAACTACAACGGAGGTTCCCGGAGGTTTTTGTCAGTCTCCCTACCTGTTTCCACTGCCTGCAACCTCCGGCAACCAGCTGCAACCTCCGGGAACCGCACGGAAACCTTGGGTGGGGCGCAAAGTCTCCAGAGGTTTCCGTTCAGGTTTCCTAAGTGGGACAGGGGCATAACAGGCCTAATGCAGATTACACACACCAGTCTGGGAACCTCTACAGGACCTTTTAAGTCCAAGCAGTTCAATATTATTTTCATTTTTTTTAGGAATCTGGGTATTGGTGGTAAGTATAGTGCCATCGGTCTTTGGCCTTAAAAAAGTGGTGGTGAACTGCTGTCCTGATGAACACACCCCCACATCATGCCTGTAGGGGAGGGTTGCAAGATTTAAAACAAGTGACAATGTAGGAATTTGATATATTACTATCAGAATCGTGGGCGTCTTTGATGGGAATGTATCCGTGGTGGTTCCCATGTACCTGTAGCCATTGCATCAGGTATCTTCATCCCTTATCAGTGGGTTGGCTGTACTTTGAATCACCTAGACTCACATTCGCAAATCTCTCTGTGAATGTCTTCCTTTCCATGAGCACATTTGGACCACCTCTCTGAATATCTCTCCATATGTATTTCAGTATCAAATTTCCTAACTTCCTTGAGCCTCTTGGACTGCTGGTAAAATAATAGCAGTTGTTATTAAGTGAAAAATGGGGCCCTGAGGAGTTAATACTCTAATGGCAAAGCTAGCAATAGAGCTTCATGCATACATTTATAAATATTTTAGGCACTGCACATTTCCAAGGGTAGTTCTGATTTAGCTATGAAACTTGGAATAATTCCCAATGTCTTTTTTAAACAAACAAGGAAATCATAATGGCTTTGGTTTTAACTGTAAAGACGGAATGCATGATAATTAATAGGGATTTGTGTCAAATGGCATCAATGAACATTCAGCAAGTCAGGTATTGAGATGGATTCAGGGCCACACAATAACACACACATTACATTCACAGAGTCAAGTCTGTGCACAAGACCATAGCAGAACATGCAAGTACCCAAATTTTGTGTGTGCAGATATTCAATAGTGTACATATTACAATGCATTCACCATCATAAACAAGACAGGAAGCAGTTGTGACTCAGAAGGTGTGGGCTTAAATCCCATAACAAAGTTGAACACGAAGATTTATGTTGCCCGGTGCAGTACTGACAGTGCATTCCAATGCTGGAGGAGCTGGTTTCCCAGCTAGATGATTAACTCAAGGCTCTAACATGTGGACCAAAAATATGCTATTGCACTACTTTAAGGAAGGGAAAGGAGATCCTCATCAGTATCCAGGTCATATTGCATCTTCACCATTTCACAAGAGCTACCTCTGTGAAGACAAGCATTAATGATCACCATCACCTGCAGTGTCTTTGGTCAAATAAGGATAAAGGGTGTTTTGAAATCAAAGCCTTGAAAGGGCTCATGATCTATCATGTAGCAGAGACTTGTCTTCCCATATGCTACTGATCTATGGACCATCTACAGTAGGCATTTCAAACCCAACCGTACCACTGTAAAGGATGCATCTAAAAACACTTCCAATTTGACCAGAGGGATAAGTGATTGAACACGTTTCCCCATCTGGTCTGCACAGACTCGGAGGGCCGAAGGGCCTGTTTCCACCCTGTAACTCTAAAGTCTAAAGTATATTTGGGATGGAGGAGGAAACCAGAGCACCCGGAGGAAATCCTACAGATCGTGCAAATTCCACATAGAGAGCACCTGAAGTCATGATCAAACCCAAGGCTCTGGTGCTATTGAACAGCAGCTCCACTAGCAGCGCCACTGTGCCAACTGTACTGGGTTCTCTTCAATCTGCCTGAACCCATTGGCTATGTTTTCCACTGTAATTAATTATAGATCATATATGAGCATATAGTTGCCAATTAGCTTTGTGGAGCTGTGGAGATGTGGCAAGATGGTTCCAGCCATGCAGTATGCTGCTTGATTAATATTTCAACATCAAACATTTCCTTAGAATTTTATTTTTACCTCCAAGCTTTGTTTTCCTTTCAACTCAAGAAGCTTGGGTTTCTTGCTAGAAAATGATCTCATGGTCATTATCGTCCACCCCTTCCTCCCAATCCTGAGCTTGCTTGGGTCGCCAACAATGATGCACAAGCCTTGGCAACGGATGGGAAAAGGACACCTCACCAAGCTTCAACTGTATAAACCAGTAAGCAAAGGCAAGAAAATTTAATCCTTTGACCTGGCTGAGAGGAGGGAGTGCACTGCCAGGATATACTGTTGGAATTGCAAGTGTGGATTGCTAAAATGCATTTATATTTTTCTGGTCACAGTGCCTGTTTAACTTGACAGAAAATATTGGAATCGAGTGTTGCTTCCAGACAAAGGGGAGGAAAGATTCTTGGTAATTCCTTGGCAATGTGTGCAAAGCCTGGGTGGCTTGTTTATGTGGTTGAGGTGGGGGGAGATGCTACCCCTGCATCCTTGGCAACAAGCTTGATGGTGACTTGAACCCAAACACCTGGTGTCCATGTCGGCTTTTGCCCTTAATTGCCCTTAAATCCAATCATTTCCCTTCGCATCCGTTTCCATTTAATGCGCATCTAAAGCTGAAAGACACATTCTTTCTATTCAGTCTGAAGAAGGGTCTCGACCTGAAATATCACCCATCCCTGCTCTCCAGAGATGCTGCCTGTCCCGCTGAGTTACTCTAGCAATTTGTGTCTATCTTCGGTTTAAGCCAGCATCTATAAGTTCCTTCCTACACACATCTTTCTTTGTATGCCTTGCTGACACACTAATTCAACACAGAGGTTGGAAAGGAGCGGAATCATCCAGCCTCCTGCAGTGGAATATGTTACACAGCTGTAAAATAGGCAAATCTTCTTTTTGCGTTACAAGAGGCTGCAATGTGTTAAATCTCCGACCCTGCCCTCTGAAAATAATTAATCTGCGGTGAAATTGAAATGAAATGGAGCAAACTATGCTCGAAAAATAAATCATATGGAAGTAATGACACCCTAGGTCCTGGGCCAGCGCAGACTAAACAGTTCCTTTGTGCAGCAAACATTCCCAATTATTATTGTTTCTCTGGGGAATAAAATGGAGAAAAGGGCGGCACAGAGCTGCTGCCTTGCCGTATCAGAGACCCGGGTTCCAGCTTCCTGGGGAAATTGGCCAACACAGGCCTTGCAATGCCTGTCTCCTGTCTTTTGGGTCAAGGAGGGCTAATTTGGGTAAAGGATTTGCCTTGGAACTCCAAACTCCCCAAAATAGTAACTCTGCATCCTCCGCACAATTGTTTCCGTCTCTTGCCCCCCATCCTTCAACATCAATCTCTCGCCCAGGTGACGACTCCCTCACCTATTCATGATCTGCAGCTGATTCTTGATGCCAGAGTTCAGAGTCCACCCTCCAAACTCAACTCCCAACAGTCCATCACAACCCTCGTAGCCTCCACCCCATCCCACTCTGATGACCCAGCTCAAGTTTGTCTCTCCCTTTATCATAGTCGTAGAGTCATACTATGTGGAAACAGGCCCTTTGGTCCAACTTGTCCACACCGACCGACATGTCCCATCTACACTAGTTCCAATTATCTGCGTTATCCCTCTAAACCTGTCCTACCCATGTGCCTGTCTAATTGCATCTTAAATGTTGTGATAGTGCCTGCCTCAACCACCTCCTTTGGTAGTTCGTTCCATATGCCCACCACCCTTTGTGTGAAAAGGTTACCCCTTAAATTCCTATAAAATCTTTCCCCCTTCACCTTAAACCTATGACCTCTGTGGCTCGATTCCCCCACTCTGGACAAGAGACTCTCTGCGTCCACATCATCTGTTCCTCTCATGATTTTATTCAAATGATCCTCATGATCATGGAGAAAATATGGATGCCACCACCTTTGAGAAAATGAGATTAGCTGGAGCCTGCCTGAGGCATAAGACCCATCAGGTGCTGTCAATGCTACATGATTCCATGCATTGCCAGGAGCGGACTCTTCTGCAGATGCTGGCTGGAGCTGAGGATTTCTGTCATTTTCTGGTTTTAATCCAGATTTCCATGTGAACTTTATTTTTTGGTTTTCAAGTAGATTAGCTATACTTAGAGGAAACTGGATAACTGACATTGATATAACTGAAATTACAATTAACTGGATAACTGACATTGATATAACTGAAATTACAATGAACTGGATAACTGACATTGATATAACTGAAATTACAATTAACTGGATAACTGATATTGATATAACTGAAATTAATAGAAGATAATGCTGAAAGAGACACATGGAAATGTTTTGGAAAATAGTTTCTTTGAACCGTAAATATTAACACTGTCTTGAGACAGAGAGCTTATTTTGTGCTGTAAACGCAAGCCGATGTATTCCCACAAGAGGGGTTTACAGACCTTGTTCAAGAGAGAGGGGCAGTGAACTCAAGAACACAGTTTCTGATGCATGAAGTTCACATAATGACCCCTGAATGATCTTTGACTGTCCTCCTCTTCCTGACTGCAAGTGAGAATTTTGTCATAGTCAAGAGAGTCAAGAGTCAAGAGTCAATTTAATTGTCATTTGGACCCCTGGAGGTCCAAACGAAATGCCGTTTCTGCAGCCATACATTACACACAAATAGACCCCAGACACAACATAATTACATTTAACATAAACATCCATCACTCAGCTGTGATGGAAGGCCAAATAAACTTATCAACTTATCTCTCCACTGCACTCTCTCCCCCCCGATGTCAGAGTCAAAGTCATAGCCCCCGGCTGGCGATGGCGATTGTCCCGCGGCCATTAAAGCCACGCCGGGTGGTGCGAGGTCGCACACCGGGTCTTGATGTTGGAGCCCCCGGCGTGCGCTCGCAGAGTCCGCGGCCATTCCAGCCGCGCGGGGCAGTGATGTAGGCCCCGCTCCAGGAGCTCTTCGACCCCGCAACTCGGGCGGGAGAAGTCGCCGTTGCAGAAGCCCCGAAAAGCGGTCCCCCTCCAGGGAGCCGTGGGCTCCTGGTGCCGCCGTCCACAGACCTGTCGTTGGAGCCTCCGACTCTCCGGCAGCAGCAGCAGCAGCAGCAGCAGCAGCGCTCCACCACCGCTCCACCCGCTCCGGACTCGGCCAGCTCCGCGACGGCAACGGTGAGTCGACACCTGAGTCCCCGGTCTCTTCCTGTTGGAGGCCGCTCCTCGTTGCGGCCTCAACGACACCCGAGACCCGACGAGAAAAGGTCGGGTCTCCAGTGCAGGGAGAGATTCAAAAAGTTTCCCCCGCCCCCCCACACACACACCCCAACATAAAATAACAAAAACTACATAAAAACACAGACAGAAAATAATAAAAACGCGGACAGGCTGCAGAGGCCGCTGCTGGCCAGAGCCGCGCCGCCTACCGCGCCGCCTCCCTGCTTTCACAATTCCGAAGGGATTGAGTCTTACTGCATGGAAACAGGCTCGTCAGCCCAATTTACACACACGGGCCACATGTCCCATCTACACTAGTCCCACCTGCCTGCATTTGGCCCATATCCAAATGGTAAACCTGTCCTATCCACGTACCTGTTTAAATGTTTCTTAAACATTGTGATAGTATCTTCCTCAACTACCTCCTCCAGCAGCTCGTTCCATACACCCACCACCCTTTGTGTGAAAAAGTTACCCATCAAGTTCCCATTAAATCTTTCCCCCCTTACCTTAAACCTATGTCCTCTGGTTCTTGATTCCCCAACTTTGGGCAAAAGATTTGTGTGTCTACCCGATCTATTCCTCTCAAAATGTTGTACACCTCTATAAGATCACCCCTCATCCTCAAGCGTCCTAGCCTGCTCAACCTCTCAGGCCCTCGAAAGGAAAGATTGGAAAGAACTTCCGGAAAGATTGATCAGCCATGTTGAATGGCGGAGTAGACTTAATGGGCTGAATGGCCTAATTCTGCTCCTGCAACTAATGACCATAAATATTCTCGTAAATCCTCCTTTGGTTCAAGAAAATATGACCAATCAATGCAAACTTTGTTGACCATTCTACAGAAATCTGGAGGGCAGGCAGCTGTAACAGGCTGACCCAGCAATCTTAGCCCACTCACTCCTCCTCATCACCAGGAGCCCTGCACCCCTTGCATTAACCTTCTCAGAGGAGACCTGAAGGCATGCCTCTTAGAAGCAAAAGGCCCTCCTGTGGGAAACTTTGTCCTCACTACGGTCATAATCATGGGTAAGTTTAAGATAATAAAAACAGAAAATCCTGGAAACACTCAGCAGGTCAGGCAGCACCTGTTAAAAAAGAAACAGAGTTGACTTTTGAAGTCAAGACAGCGATGCAGAGTCTTTGACCTGAAACACTAAAGCCCCTGTCCCACTTAGGAATCCTGAACGGAAACCTCGGGTGACTTTGTGCCCCACCCAAGGTTTCCATGAGTCGCCAGAGGTTTTGGTCACTCATCTGGAACGCCTCGACCAAAGCGTGAACTGCATCTACTGACCAAAGATCCGACAGGATCTTTGCTACAGACCACACACACACACTCACACACAAACACATCGCGAAGGTGGGGGCTAGGCACAGCGGAGGAGTGCTGTATGCACGATGAAGAGGAAGATAAACGGCTGCCACAGAGCATGGTAAGTTCTTTAGAGAGTGCGGGAGGGAGGGAGAGAAGGGGAAAGAAGGGGAGAGAAGGACAGAGAAGGGGAGAGAGAAGGGGAGAGAGAAGGGGAAGAGAAGGGGAGAGAAAAGGGAAGAAGGGGAGAGAAAAGGGAAGAGAAGGGGAGAGAGAAGGGGAGAGAAGGGGAGAGAATGGGAAGAGAAGGGGAGAGAGAGAAGGGGGAGAGAAGGGGAGAGAAGGGGGAGAGAGAAGGGGGAGAGAAGGGGAGAGAAGGGGGAGAGGGGGGAGAATAGGGGGAAAGGGGACAGAATGGGGAGGGAGAAGGAGTGGAGACAGTTTTAAGACGTTTAATAAAGTTAGCGAGCATTTTACCTTCCGGCGGCTCTTCTACGTCCTGAAAACCAAAGATCTTTTGCTGAAAACTTCAATGAGCCAATCAAAATGGCCGGACAGCGAAGGAGATGGCCTTCGACTGCCTGTAAGTAAATAGCAACCCCACTCCACTGGCTTCGACCAAACCTATTTTTAGTCGAGGCCGGTTTTGTTTTTTTTTGAAATAATCGCAGGAACATAGAAGAAGCCTCGACTACGCGGAAACCACTTTCCACCATTAAGGAGAGTGACCAAAACCTCCGGGAACCTCCAGGAACCTCACAGAACCCTTGGGTGGGGCACAAGGTCTCCAGAGGTTTCCGTTCAGGTTTCCTAAGTGGGACAGGGGCATTACTCTGTTTCCCCATCCATTGTTCCTGTCTGACTTGTGTTTTCAGCATCCTAAGTCTTTTTTCAGATTGCCAACATTTAATGGTAGTGCTATGTGAAAGATTTGCAGGGAATAATTAATTGTTGCTAACTATATCTCCAGTCACACTCTGAAGAGATGGCCGACCTTTAAACTTGATCTTTTGTCTGACCCCAAACCCATTGCTTTTGTTCCCCTTAAAATAATGACAGCTTTGATTTAATGTTATATATTTCATGTATATAAGAAGTTCCCATCAGTCCCATTACCCTTTTCCTTATTTCCATGAACAACTGCAACTTATTCTATCTCACATGCCCAGCAACTGTCCTTTGGGTTTTTTTTGCCATTCACTTAAACCAGGTCATAAGTGATAGGAGCAGAATTTGGTCATTCAGCCCATCAAGTCTACGCCGTCATTCAATCATGGCTCGTCTAACTCTCCCTCCTAACCCCATTCTCCTGCCTTCTCCCCATAACCCCCTACACCCGTATTAATCACGAATCTATCTATCTCTGCTTTAAAATTCAGTGGCTAGTTAAACCGCTCCTTGAACTCCGTCATCCAGAAAGGCATGCACAGCAAGCACAAGGGATCCCCACCAGGAGCAGACTAGCCTGCCTTAGACACATCAGCAAATGGCACTGGTCTCCCATTGACAACAACGTGATGGGGCCTTGAATGCACACACAACTATGGGAGCCGAGGAAAAAGGAGCTCAATATCTTCTGAAGATCAATTTGCGATAGGAATGGTCTCCCATGCAAGATTCCAATAACGATCCTTTCTTAATTTGGAGTGGAAATTCTGTCTGATTTACCATTTGCACTGAGGCCAGGTACGGAGTTAGCACAGTTTGGAGAGTCCCATCCTATAATAAATTGCATGATTGTTTCCATAGACTTCTAGTGTTCCAACATTTTAATTTTGTTTTTGTTTTGGATTAAATTATTTTAGTTTAGAGATACAATGCGGAAACAGGCACTTCGGCCCACCGAGCCTGTGCCAACCAGTGATCCCCGCATATTAACATTACACTACGTCTTTGCAGAACGTACAAACTCCGTACAGATAGCACCCATAGTCTGGATTGAACCCAGGTCTCTGGCGCTGTAAGGCAGCAACTCTACCGCTGTGTCACAACGCTGCCCAAGTTTGTCAAAGTTAAATCTGGCTGGTATGGAATAGTCTACCAAAGCTCATTGTTCCACATGAAATTAGGCCAACTATTTTTCAAACACTATGTCAGAATTTTTTTATATTTCAATGTTTGAAATTTTATCTCAAAGAAAAACACATTGATCTTTAAAATAACTTCTACATGAGTAAGTGCGGCCTAATCATACTGTCTGTTGGCATCGGTTAGCAGATAATTTTGTTACAAGCACAAAATAAATATTTAGATTATTTGAAACGATCCAAGTCATCAAAGATTTTGCTGTGATATTAAGATAATGTGTCTTCTTGTATTATTGTAGCTTTAGAAAATCTGGAGAGTGCAAAGTGATATTAGAGGGTCACAGGTTTGAATCAGATCTCCTCTCATGCTTCCAAACTCCAGTGAATACAGGCTGAGCAGATTAAAACGCTCCTTATGCGAGCCCGACCAACCCAGGAATCATATTGGAGAACCTTTGTTGCCTTCCTTCAATGACAAGTGTGCCGATTCTTGGATCAGGAGAACAAAACTGGCCACAATATCCCAGGCTCACAACATACCTGGATGAATGTAACTAGGCACCCTTATCCTGTAACTCAAATCCTCTTGCAATAAAAGTCAGCACATAATTTGCCTTTTGAAACTGTGCTGAACTTGCATTTTACTTTCACCTGCTGGTGCAAAAGGGCACTCAATATATCTATTTGAACATCCATATTTCCCATTCACCATTTAAACAATAGTCTTCTTTCCTCCTGAACCAGGTAACTTCACATGTATTGCCGCTCTACTGCATTTATCATATTTTTGCACACTCACTCAAATTGTTTAAATTACCTTAAGCCTCTTTGCATCCTCCTTGCACCTCATGATCCCAGCTAATTTTGTGAGATTGGCAAATTTAGAAATATTATATTTGATCCTGCATCATAATCATTGAAATATATTGTGATTAGGAGGCCACAAGCAATAGATAATAGACAATAGGAGCTGGAGTAGGCCATTTGGCCCTTCGAGCCAGCACCACCATTCAATGTGATCATGGGTCATACACTATGCACAAATCATGGGTCGTACAGCCTGTCATCCTGAGAGAGTACCATTTATTCCTGCTCTGTTTCTTGGTGGAAACAACCCAGTTCATCACAGGCACAGGCTTCCCCACTCTCAAAAGCATCTACATGAGGCATTGGCTCAAGACGGCAGCATCTGTCATTGAGGATCGCCGGCACCATCCGGGACATGCCCTCTTCTCGCTGCTATCGCCAGGCAGAAGGTGCAGAAGCCAGAAGTCCAACACCACTAGATTCAAAAACAGCTACTTTCCCACTACCGTCAGATTCTTGAACTGATCTGCACAACCCTATTCCTACTTCAGCAATGAAACACTACTGACTTTTATTTGCATTACTATGAACTTGTTTTCCAATTATGTTTTGTACTAATGTCTAGTTTTTGTACATTTTTTGTTTTTTCTGTCTTGGAAAATTTAGGTGTAATTTGTGTTTTTGAGCCTATGTGCCTGTGATGCTGCAGCTAGCAAGATTTTCATTGTACCTGCACCTTATGTCACTTGTGCATATGACAATAATTTTGTCATGAACGGATCCCATATGCTGTAATTTTGCACACTAGCTTATTATATGGAACAGTATAAAAAGTCTTCTGCAAATTACAATGGACCACGCGCACAGGTTCTCCCTTATTTGTTCTGATTATTGCATCCACCAAAGCCTTCAGGACATCTTTTGCACATGACTTTCCTTTCAGTCCAATGTCGATTTTGTCTAATCCTATTGATATTTTTAAGTGCCCTCTTACCTCATCCTTGAGAATAGATACTGTAAGTTTTCCAATTACTGATGTCAGGCTAACTAATTCCGTGTTCTCTCTCTCTCCCTTTTAAAACAAATATGGGATCACATATTTCAACCCTTCAATCTCGAGAGACCATTTACTGTACAATTTTGGAAGATGACAGGCAATGCATCTAATATTTCCATGGTTACATTCGTTAGTATTCCGGGATGTAGATCATCAGCTCTTTGGCATTTATCAGTTTACAGTTCCATTTATTTTCCCGTAATTTGTTTAACTAATGCCAATTTCATTTAATTCATTAAACTTGATTCCTTAGAAATTCTGTGGTTATTTCTATCATCATCCTTGGAGACAGAAATTATTTGCTTCAAAAACAAACAGCTGGAACCAATAAATATGAACTTTGAATTCTCCAGTTTTAGGTAACAACCTGCTTTTTCCCCACTTCCTTTCTTTCCAGTGCCTCCTCCACAAAATCCACCTCCATTTCTTCCATTATTCCATCCACCTCTTTCCTCCCTCTCTCTCCCCTTCCACCTACATCCTTCCCACTTTCTTTGCAATTCAATCCTCTTCTCTCCTTGTCTGACACTCTTTTGCTTCCTTGTCGCCTCTGTCCTCTTTTGCTACCATTGTCTCTTTTCATCACCAGCCTTTATTTACCCAATGCATGAATCAGCCCCCACCCCCCCCCCCCCCCCCCCCCCCCCCCCCCCCCCCCCCCCCCCCCCCCCCCCCCCCCCCCATCTCCCCCCCCCCCATCACTCAGCAGGCTTTGTTCCGCTCCCCATCTCTTTTCCAGCTTTTTTTCACTTTACTATAATCAGTCTGAAGAAGAGTCCTGACCTGAAACCTTGTCTATCTGTGTCCTCCAGCGATGTTGTCTGATTTGCTGGGTTACCCTAGTTTTGGTCTACACATGAATTGTGTCATGTTATGCTACGCGTTCCCAAAGACCTCCACATAGCAAGATTATTAACTCACCCCTTCTCATTGCTCAATACCCAATAGTTGCTAGGTCTCTCAGAGTACTGGTCTAATTAACCTGGAATATTCACTTTAAGAATTCATCCACCACAGTATTGTTGCTCATTTGATTGTACAGTAACCTTTTTTGCATGCTTTTCAAATTTCCTGTTTAATGGCATTGAATTCTTCACAACTGTTGACACGGGTGTACCTCCAATTTAGATTTATGTGTCAAAATTCTATATTCTCAGGAGGTATGGATTAGCCAGCCTTTACAGGCATACATGCACAACACCACCATTGATTTAAATACTGAAGTGTTAATTATTTCACCAATTCTTCCACAAACAAGCTGTGCCCTTCCAACTTTAGTCAGAGAAACAAGGAATTGCAAATGCTGGTTTATACCAAAGATAGACACACAGTACTGCAGTAACTCAATGGGTCAGACAGCATCTCTGGAGAAAAGGTATGGGTGACGATTTGGGTCAGGACCCTTCTCAGAGAGAGAGTCAGAGGGTGTTGCGTATTCCATATACTCATCACCATCTGAGTGCAAACGTTGCCCCTCTGGAGTCTTACAGTCCAACAGCGTGGAAACAGGCCCTTTGGCCCAACTTGCCCACATCGGCCAACATGTCCCATCTACACTAGTCCCACCTGCCTGTGTTTGACCCTTATCGCTCTAAGCCTGTCATGTCCATGTACCTGACTAAATGTTTCTTAAGTCTGTTTTTTAAGAGCCTTCAGTCTGAAACGTTTGCTGTTTGTCTTTTTATAGCTGAGTGTTTCCCGCAATTTCCATGTTTTCATCAGAGATGGCCTAGATAGAGTCATATGTCATGCAAGCAGACCCTAATGGCCTCTAAGACCACACTGGTCATGAATAAGCCATTTACACACCATTTTTCTTATTCTCCCTTTGTTCTCATCAACTCACCTGAGATTCTTCCACTCAATTAAGTGTTTGGGACACTTTACAGTGGCCAATTAACCTACCAATCCGCACATCTTTGGGAAGTGGATGGAAAATGGAGCACCCAATGGTATCCATGCGGTCAGAAGGTGAACATGCGGTCAGAAGAGAACCGGACATGTATATTACAGATATTAGGCAGCAGGTTACTAACTGTGCCACTGCAGCCTACATTGGAATCTGTTGAAGGGCTCCATTTTATCCGTTTTGATGCTGGAGAGTTTGAGACATCAATGTTGAGGCTGCTGATATTCCTTGTGTACTTTGTTTGGTTTTCAGTCCCACCGCAACTCCATTTCTGCTTGATGGCTTTCATTAGGGCCTTGAACCATTGGTCTCTCCCCCCTCCCGCCACCTAGTGGAGCCCAAGCAAGTATCACTTCAAGAGGGCAAGAATACAAAAAGAGGGATGTAATGTTGAGGCTCTATAAGGCGCTGGTCAAATTTGGAGTATTGTGAGCAAGCGGGTCCAGAGGAGGTTTACAAGAATGATCCCACGAATGCTCCCACGGATTAACATATGATGAGTGTTTGTCGGCACTGGGCCTGTACTCACTGGAGTTTGGAGGAATGAGGGGGGACCTCATTGAAATGTACCGGATAATGAAAAGCTTGGACATAGTCGAAGTGGAGAGGATGTTTCCACTAGTGGGAGAGTCTAGGGCTAGATGTCATAGCCTCAGAATTAAAGGACGTCCCTATAGGAAGATGAGAAGAAATCTCTTCAGTCAGAGGTGGTGAATCTGTGGAATTCATTGCCTCAGAAGGCTGTTGAGGCCACGTCAATGGATATTTTTAAAGCCTCTACTTCCTGAGAAGATAATGGAGAGTCGGTATGTCAAGGAGGACTCTCTCTAACTTCTACAGGTGCACAGTAGAGAGCATGCTGACTGGTTGCATCGTGGCTTGGTTCGGCAACTTGAGCGCCCAGGAGCGGAAAAGACTACAGAAGTAGTAAACACTGCCCAGTCCATCATCGGCTCTGACCTCCCTACCATCGAAGGGATCTATCGCAGTCGCTGCCTCAAAAAGTTTATGTTCATACATTCATCTAGTATGTCTGGCAACAAAGATTGGCAGTCTTGGGTATATGATTTCAGATAGTCTCGAATTTGAAGGTATCTGAAATATTGATTACCTTTCAGGTGATATTTCGACTGTAATTCTTGAAATGAGAGAAGAGTTCCCATCTCATAAAGATCTCTGAGTTTTTGGATTCCTAATCTTTCCCAATATATGAACGTTTTGTCTAAAATAGATGGCTTGAACAAAGGATTATTTGCAATTGGTGAAAGAAGAGATACATTTCTCAGTTTAAGGGTTGACTTCACTTGTCTCCAGATTCGTAAAGAACTGGATAATCGGATTTATCTCATATAGTGTTTTCTTAAAATTTATTGGAGAGAGAAGAATCGCGCCTATGTTAAAAGGCGAGCAATCCTCCCTCTTCATTATTAACCAATTACCTGTTGACCTGTATTGTCCAACCAATAAATTACATTTTTAATATTTGTTGCCCAATAATAGTATAAGAAGTAGGGGAGAGCCAATCCCTCAGTTTCTTTGGGTTTACATAGGTGCCGTTTATGAATTCTATGTGTTTTATAATCCCAAATAAAGTTTGTAATCAGAGAATCAAGTTTTTTGAAAAAAAATGTAGGATGATATATTGATTGGAATAAGTACAGGATTTGTGGGAGAAAGATCATCTTTATGGCATTTATTCTGCCTATTAGAGACATCGGAAGTGTTTTCCAAAATTGAATGAGAGCATTTAATTTAGTAACTAAAGGAAGAAAGTTTGCATTAAATAGAGAAGTATATTTTCTGGTTACCTGAATACCCAGATATTTGAATTTTTCCGTAGCAATTCTGAAAGGGAATTTTAGGAGGTGTGTTGGCTCTTGAGGTTTTATTGACATAATTTCACTTTTGTTCCAGTTTATTCTATATCCTGAAAAGGAACCAAATTCCTCTATATGGTTTAATATACTTGGAATGCTAACTTGGAAATTGGTGATGTATAATAATACATCATCTGCATATAATGATATCTTATTATTGGAGTATTTAGTGTTATAGCCGTGAATATTCGGATGTACTCTTATACTTTCGCTAGAGGTTCAATCGCAAAATTGGAGCTCCAAACGTGAGCAGGCGGCCGGACTTGGAGAGGCCGCCAGTGAGGCTCCGAACAGGAGCAGGCGGGATATAAATAGCTACTGCCAGCGCGGCCAGTACAGTGGCCGCTGCAGAGGCGCCGTAGGAGCTGACAACTATAAATAGTGGCTGCGACCTCCATGGAGGCTCAGTAGGAGCTGGCGTTTTTTTTTTAAATAGCTGCTGCCGGTTCGGCCGGGACAGCGACTGCTGTGGCAGAATGGGGCTCCACTGAAGCAGGCAGCTGTTTGGAGCATCTGACAGGCAATGCCTGTACATATTGGAGCTCCAGAAAGTGAGTCAGCCAGAGGCCTGAGGAGGCAACACCTGGTTCAGGGTTGCGTTCTATTTCCTCCCCTAAGAAACTCGGTTGAGGCTCCAGAAGTAACAAGGACTCGGAGTCACTAGCAGGCGTATCCTGTCTAGTGAGTAAAATAAATAAATAAACCAACAAACAAATAAAATAAGGAAAATAAATGGATGAATAAATAAATAAAATGAGAAAGAGGAAATGTGCTGCTAGCTCAGGAGACATTTACAGGCTGTCAGTCAGATGCCTGTGGGAGCAACACCTGGTTCAGGGTTGCGTTATAATATTTCCCGCTCAGAAGAGGGGAGTGTTGGAGGTTCTTACATAGGTGACTCCAATTATGTGGATATTGATAAGGAAATCAAATCCCTGAACTAATGAAGGATATGCTTAATTTTTCATCTTATGAAGGAGCTACAGGCTCCTGTCACATATATGCCATCCCTTTGAGGATAGGAGATTCACTGGAGGAAGCTCTGGCTAAATGTATCCGGGAAATATGCCAGTCCAGATAACTGCCAGACTTTTGGATGTTCCATACGTTAATTTCATCAGTTGGGATATCCCAGTGATGATATGTAGGCAACGAATTAAGTGAGCAAGTCAGTAGATGGGTCTCTACTCTCAGAAACGCAGAGAGCTGCATTATCTCTTCTCTGTAATGCACAGTTGGGGCTATTGTCTTCACAAGATGTTATAAGGCATGAGATAATTCCCAAAATGGCTCATTTTTACAGGGCCAGTAACGTGCAGCCTGCATAGTATCTCTTCAGAGAGAACATGTATAGCAAGTTGAAGACTTGCAGGGGGAATTTAAGGCTGCGGGGGTGGAGTACCATTCTATGTGGGTAAAGCTCCAGTATTCCGGCGGGTTTTCTCCCTGTATTCAAGGAGCAGGAAGCACCATTGAAGCTCCAGAAAGGAGCAGTCAGGAGTCGTTAGCTGGCCTCGCAAGAACAGCTTGTTGAACTAGGCTTGCAGTAATGGAAGGTGTGACCTGTCCAGTGAGCCCCTGAGGCTCCAAAGGAGCAACCTGTCGATCCAGGCTGGGAGAAACTGCTTCAGCAAAGGCTTCAAAAAAGGCAGAAGGCCGCTGGAGTAGCCTGTCGAGGCAGGCTCAGAGTTATGGCAGGCATGGCCTGTTCAGTGAACTCCGCTAAGGCTCCGAAGCAGCAGGAGTCGAAGGAGCGGCCTGTCAAACCAGGTTGGGAATAACTGGTAGTGTGACCTGCACAGTAAAGCTCCAGCAAGGCTCTAAAGAGGCTGTAGGCTGTAGTCATAGAAACATAGAAACATAGAAATTAGGTGCAGGAGTAGGCCATTCGGCCCTTCGAGCCTGCACCGCCATTCAATATGATCATTGCTGATCATCCAACTCAGTATCCCGTACCTGCCTTCTCTCCATACCCTCTGATCCCCTTAGCTACAAGGGCCACATCTAACTCCCTCTTAAATATAGCCAATGAACTGGCCTCAACTACCCTCCGTGGCAGAGAGTTCCAGAGATTCACCACTCTCTGTGTGAAAAAAGTTTTTCTCATCTCGGTTTCAAAGGATTTCCCCCTTATCCTTAAGCTGTGACCCCCTTGTCCTGGACTTCCCCAACATCGGGAACAATCTTCCTGCATCTAGCCTGTCCAACCCCTTAAGAATTTTGTAAGTTTCTATAAGATCCCCTCTCAATCTCCTAAATTCTAGAGAGTATAAACCAAGTCTATCCTGTCTTTCTTCATAAGACAGTCCTGATATCACAGGAATCAGTCTGGTGAACCTTCTCTGCACTCCCTCTATGGCAACTCCCGCTATAGTCTGTCCCATTGGGTTCAGAAATGCTGGCAGGCGTGCCTTGCACAGCAATATCACTTTGTGCTCCGGAAACAAGCTGCTTGGCAAGCATGGGGCTGTAGATGTGGTCAGACAAGGTCTGCAATGGAACTTCGTTGAAGCTCCAACAAGCAGGTCGACCTGGGCTCAGAGACGCTGGCAGGTAAGGTCTATTATTATCCTCCGTAAAACTCCGAAATGGAGCAGTCTGTCGGCCCGGGTTTGGATTTACTGGCAGCATAGTCTGTCTAGTACCTTTCACTGTCTCTGGAGAAGATCAGGTTGATGCAGAGACATTGGCAGGGTGCCTTGCATAGCAACCTCTGTAAGTTCCAAGTAGGAACAGCTTGGCAACACTGGTTCAGGGTAGACCATCCTGAAACTGGCTGGCCATATGGAACATATTGACCAGGGGAGCACTGCCTCAACATCTGTGATTGAGGTTATCTGGCTGCTCAGTAGAGTGAGGTAGTTTGAGGTTTCCCTCAACACATGATTAATTCTTTCAGCTCAGTTAGTAGAGTTGCCAGTTCATTGGGAACATCACCTCTCTGGGATAGGTAGCTACCAGCAAAAAGACAATCTGGCATGTAGCATTTTTATCTGACCTGCAGGTTCATGTTGTGAATAGGAGATATATATATATATAATAATCTGTAGGCTCTCAATACCAGTACTCCTGATTGAGTGGCTGGTCGAAGAGAGTGTGTTGTGCACACTGGCGACTGAGACAGGTAGTTTCACTCAGAGGATTACAGATTCAGGGTTCAGTTCCTGGTTCAGGGTTGCATTATGCTATTTTCCACTCTGAGGAAGTAGGCTGAGGATTCGTGTGACTCTGACAGTCAAGAGTTGACAGGGAACTCATATTCCCACATCAAGTGGATGTTGCGTTTCAGCTCTAGTCATAAGGATCTGATTATATGTTATGAGTGAAATAAATAAATAAATAAATAAATAAATGCATCTTCCGCGGCAAGAGAAGCCAAAAATTTCCATCCGTACGGTCTATAGAGGGAACGATGGTTATCCAAGTGGAAACAGAGACGTCTCACAAAGGATGGGTAGTCTGCCCAAGAACAAGAGGGGTATATTTCTGATATTTTTCAAGGTTGCAGAAAAGTGGGGCATGCCAAATTAGGTTAGGATTTGGCTAGTCTGATCATGTGTTTGGTTACCCAGTTTAAGATGGATAATTGTCTTTCAGCAATTTAGCTGATTCAGAGGATGAGGACCTCAATCGATCTTGAAGATGCATACTTCGCCATATCTATACATGAGAGGCACAGATATATCTGGTGTTTTGATGACAAAGCCAGTGGGGGAAAGTTTAGGCTCTACCTAGGGGTTGTCTTCAGGCCTAGGCTATTTACAAAGATTCTAAAGCTAATGCTGCCCTACTCAGATCAATGGGCATTGTGTCATGGAGTTTATAAACAACATCCAAAATTTGTAACTGATAAATCAGGGGTTTTATCAGTAGATGCCTCTTACGATATTAAGGATGAGGCAACATGAAACTTAATAGGGTCAATTTTGCCTACTCATTCAGGGTGTCCATGGTAAAGGCGGCTGAAAGAAGCTCCTAGTTACTCGAAGTCACGAGTGATGGCTAGTTCTCGAGTGATGCAGCTAGCTCTGCACGATTGTATGGGAAGTTTGTGAAGAAGACATGTGAGCTACATTAAACAGAAGTAGCAGAGGTTTGTTTTCTTTCAGTTTGGGCTTAGAGAGGCGATTATGTTATAGCACAAATTGACACTGCTTGTGCTGCTTTGTCATTCTCTATAGTACCATAAGTGGGACAATAAATGATTGGTTATTCGCCTGCTGTTGACTAATGTTATGCAAGGTATCTTTTATATGACCACTCTAAAAGCCTAGACTCATAATAGTGTGAATGTATATCAATAAATTATTATGCAGATATTCATCTACTGTATTCCTAATGGGAGCAGTATCTTTAAGTTGATTATGCTTTTAGCAACTGATTTCAGCACAAAGAACATAGTCTTTACTCAATCTCTGGCTCGGTCTCTGGGTCATAACTGACATGAGGGTAGCTTGTTATGGGAAAGATCTCATAAAGCAAAACGGGCATTTGGGTGTTATTATGTACACAAGTACACTGAGCTTGCTCGTACCTATGAGATGAAGGATAGTTTCTTCATTGTTATTTAATTTAAGAGATTGCTGGTGGCTCATTAGCAGTCAATAGAATGGTTATTCCCATTTGATCATCTTCTTGCAACAGCAGGAGGTTTACATAGTGCGCTTTCAGAAGTTATAAAATTTGGTTGAATATGCCTGGATGATTGCAGATAGAATTCTGAACAGTGTTGCATGAGTTATTGTCTAACTCAAAGCCAATTGGGACTGTGGTCCGATTAAGGGCAATGGCCATGTATGCAAATTAGCATCATGTTGTTAATAACCCACGTCTTTCTACCATTTATGGTTTATCTGTTTAAGTGTTTCACACACAGATTGGGTTACTGCATGAAACCACAGAGCTTTGAAGGCGTCACATAGTCACTCACGTGACTTCGAAATAAAATAGAAAGATTAAACAAAAACTTATCTTTTGAAGTTTGACCTTTATGTTATGAGAAGTTGAAGTGATGGATTACATGCCCTCCACTCCCAACCCTGAATCTCATAAAGATCATTCGGTAACTCAACAGTTATTAATCTTTCCATAGTTTAAGTTTGTGCAAGTGTTTTGTGGTTTCATACAGTTGCTCTGAAGATTGACGTGCATGCGGGTTGGCAGGCTCTTCACGTAATTTACCCCTCTCCTCACACTTGGGCTAGAGCCAATCAGTGGTGTCTGCTGTAGATTTGGGAGGAACAACAGCAGCAACAGATTAGCAAGAGATACCACTGATTGGCTCTAGCCCAAGTGTGAGGAGAGGGGTGAAAACTGAGGAATTGGCTGTGTAAATTGGTAAATCAGGCAATTTATCAGTCAATTTAAGCAGGACAGCGCTTTGCGAGCGGCAGTGAGTGAGCGGCCTAGTGAGGGAAGTGCCCTGTGAGAAAAGTGTGAGTCTTTGGCTCAAGTGCCCTGTGAGAAAAGTGTGAGTCTTTGGCTCAAGTGCCCTGTGAGAAAAGTGTGAGTCTTTGGCTCGAGAGTCTTCGGAGAGGAGGCTGAGGAGAGGAGACCACGCAATACGCTTGAGAGGTAGAGGCCCAGGGAGCCGTTGGTGAGAGGGGAGGAGTACCTGCGCTGGAACCTGCGACCAAAATCGCCAACGTTCCAGAGAAGGAGTCTGGGGGAAGCCTCTGATTGGTTCAGAGGAAGCCTCTGATTGGTTTACATTTTTACATTTTTGCCTTTAGGCTAAGGATTCTGGGAGGTAAGGATTCTGGGAGATAAGGATTCTGGGAGGTAAGGATTCTGGGAGTTAAGGGTACAGTATTTATTAGTAAAGTTTAACAGATAAAGTTTTGTGTTTTTTAATATTTAATATAGTTAAATTGGGAGTAGGATATGTCGGTGGAGATTGGCCCCGTGGTTTGCTCAGCCTGCAACATGTGGGAGATCAGGGATATGGTCGGTGTCCCTGGTGACTATGTTTGCAGGAAGTGTGTACAGCTGCAGCTCCTGGCAGACCGCATTGAACGATTGGAGTTGCGGTTGGATTCATACTGGAGCATCCACGACGCTGAGAAAGTCGTGGACAGCACGTACAGTGAGTTGGTCACACCGCAGGTAAAAGGTAAGAGGACGGAAGGGGAACGGGTGGCCAATAGTCAGCAAAGCAGTAGGCAGGTAGTGCAGGAGTCCCCTGCGGTCATCTCCCTCCTAAACAGGTATACCATTTTGGAAACTGTTGAGGGAGATTGCTCATCAGGGGAATGCAGCAGCAGCCAAGTTCATGGCACCATGGGTGGCTCTGCGGCACATGAGGGGGGGAAAAAGAGTGGAAGGGCAATAGTAATAGGGGATTCAATTGTCAGGGGAATAGATAGGCGTTTCTGCGGTCGCAAAAGAGACTCCAGGATGGTATGTTGCCTCCCTGGTGCAAGGGTCAGGGATGTCACTGAACGGCTGCAGAACATTCTGGAGGGGGAGGGTGAACAGCCAGTTGTCGTGGTGCATATTGGCACCAACGATATAGGTAAAAAAAGGGATGAGGTCCTAAAGGATGAATTTAGGGAGCTAGGAGATAAGCTTAAAAGTAGGACCTCAAAGGTAATAATCTCTGGATTACTACCAGTACCACGGGCCAGTCAGAGCAGAAATAGGAGGATATTGCAGATGAATACGTGGCTTGAAAAATGGTGCAAGGGGGAGGGATTCAAATTTTTAGGGCATTGGAACCAGTTCTGGGGGAGGTGGGACCAGTACAAACAGGATGGTCTGCACCTGGAATGGAATGGAACCAATGTCCTTGGGGGGGTGTTTGCTACTGCTGTCGGGGAGGATTTAAACTAATGTGGCAGGGGGATGGGTACAAGAGCAGAGGGGCAGGGGGGTGTAAAATGAAGGTAGAAGCAATAGGTAGCAAGGTGAAAAGTAAAAGTGGCAGGCAGACAAAACCAGGGCAAAAATCAAAAAGGGCCACTTTTCAACATAATTGTATAAGGGGTAAGAGCGTTGTAAAAACAAGCCTGAAGGCTTTGTGTCTCAATGCAAGGAGTATTCGTAATAAGGTGGATGAGTTGAACGTGCAGATAGCCATTAATGATTATGATATAGTTGGGATCATGGAGACATGGCTCCAGGGTGACCAAGGCTGGGAGCTGAACATCCCGGGATATTCAATATTCAGGAGGGATAGAGAGAAAGGAAAAGGAGGTGGGGTAGTGTTGCTGGTTAGAGAGGAGATTAACGCAATGGAAAGGAAGGACATTAGTTTGGAGGATGTGGAATCGGTATGGGTAGAGCTGCGAAACAATAAGGGGCAGAAAACGCTGGTGGGTGTTGTGTACAGGCCACCTAACAGTAGTAGTGAAGTTGGGGATGGCATCAAACAGGAAATTAGAAATGCTTGCGACAAAGGCAGAGCAGTTATAATGGGTGACTTCAATCTACATATAGATTGGGTGAATCAAACTGGCAGGGGTGCTGAGGAAGAGGATTTCTTGGAATGTATACGGGATAGTTATCTAAACCAACATGTAGAGGAACCAACGAGAGAGCTGGCTATTTTAGACTGGGTATTGAGTAATGAGGAAGGGTTAGTTAGTAGTCTTGTTGTGCGTGGCCCCTTGGGCAAGAGTGACCATAATATGGTTGAGTTCTTCATTAGGATGGAGAGTGACATTGTTAATTCAGAAACAATGGTTTTGAACTTAAAGAAAGGTAACTTTGAGGGTATGAGACGTGAATTGGCCAAGATTGACTGGCAAGTAATTCTAAAAGGGTTGACGGTGGATATGCAATGGAAGGCATTTAAAGACTGCATGGATGAACTACAAAAATTGTTCATCCCAGTTTGGCAAAAGAATAAATCAGGGAAGGTAGTGCATCCATGGATAACAAGGGAAATCAGGGATAGTATCAAAGCAAAGGATGATGCGTACAAACTAGCCAGAAAAAGCAGCATACCGGAGGACTGGGAGAAATTCAGAGACCAGCAGAGGAGGACGAAGGGCTTAATTAGAAAAGGAAAAATGGATTATGAAAGAAAACTGGCAGTGAACATAAAATCTGACTGCAAAAGTTTTTATAGATATGTGAAAAGAAAGAGATTAGTTAAAACAAATGTAGGTCCCTTGCAGTCAGAAACAGGTGAGTTGATCATGGGGAACCAGGATATGGTGGACCAATTGAATAACTACTTTGGTTCCGTCTTCACTAAGGAAGACATAAATGATCTGCCGGAAATAGCAGGGGCCCGCGGGTCAAAGGAGGTGGAGGAATTGAGTGAAATCCAGGTTAGTCGGGAAGTGGTGTTGGGTAAATTGAATGGATTAAAGGCCGATAAATCCCCAGGGCCAGATAGGCTGCATCCCAGAGTACTTAAGGAAGTAGCTCCAGAAATAGTGGATGCATTAGTAATAATCTTTCAAAACTCCTTAGATTCTGGAGTAGTTCCAGAGGATTGGCGGGTAGCAAACGTAACCCCACTTTTTAAGAAGGGAGGGAGAGAGAAAACGGGGAATTACAGACCAGTTAGCCTAACATCGGTAGTGGGGAAACTGCTAGAGTCAGTTATTAAAGATGGGATAGCAGCACATTTAGAAAGTGGTGAAATCATTGGACAAAGTCAGCATGGATTTACGAAAGGTAAATCATGTCTGACGAATCTTATAGAATTTTTCGAGGATGTAACTAGTAGCGTGGATAGGGGAGAACCAGTGGATGTGGTGTATCTGGACTTCCAGAAGGCTTTCGACAAGGTCCCACATAAGAGATTAGTATACAAACTTAAAGCACATGGCATTGGGGGTTCAGTATTGATGTGGATAGAGAACTGGCTGGCAAACAGGAAGCAAAGAGTAGGAGTAAACGGGTCCTTTTCACAATGGCAGGCAGTGACTAGTTGGGTACCGCAAGGCTCAGTACTGGGACCCCAGCTATTTACAATATATATTAATGATCTGGATGAGGGAATTGAAGGCAATATCTCCAAGTTTGCGGATGACACTAAGCTGGGGGGCAGTGTTAGGTGTGAGGAGGATGCTAGGAGACTGCAAGGTGACTTGGATAGGCTGGGTGAGTGGGCAAATGTTTGGCAGATGCAGTTTAATGTGGATAAATGTGAGGTTATCCATTTTGGTGGCAAAAACGGGAAAGCAGATTATTATCTAAACGGTGGCCGATTGGGAAAGGGGGAGATGCAGCGAGACCTGGGTGTCATGGTACACCAGTCATTGAAGGTAGGCATGCAGGTGCAGCAGGCAGTAAAGAAAGCGAATGGCATGTTGGCTTTCATAGCAAGAGGATTTGAGTATAGGAGCAGGGAGGTTCTACTGCAGTTGTATAGGGTCTTGGTGAGACCACACCTGGAGTATTGCGTGCAGTTTTTGGTCTCCAAATCTGAGGAAGGACATTATTGCCATAGAGGGAGTGCAGAGAAGGTTCACCAGACTGATTCCTGGGATGTCAGGACTGTCTTATGAAGAAAGACTGGATAGACTTGGTTTATACTCTCTAGAGTTTAGGAGATTGAGAGGGGATCTTATAGAAACTTACAAAATTCTTAAGGGGTTGGACAGGCTAGATGCAGGAAGATTGTTTCCAATGTTGGGGAAGTCCAGGACAAGGGGTCACAGCTTAAGGATAAGGGGGAAATCCTTTAAAACCGAGATGAGGAGAACTTTTTTCACACAGAGAGTGGTGAATCTCTGGAACTCTCTGCCACAGAGGGTAGTTGAGGCCAGTTCATTGGCTATATTTAAGAGGGAGTTAGATGTGGCCCTTGTGGCCAAGGGGATCAGAGGGTATGGAGAAAAGGCAGGTACGGGATACTGAGTTGGATGATCAGCCATGATCATATTAAATGGCGGTGCAGGCTCGAAGGGCCGAATGGCCTACTCCTGCACCTAATTTCTATGTTTCTATGTTTCTATGTAATCCCTCACTTCAACTTCTCATAAAATAAAGATCAAACTTCAAACGGTAAGTTTTTGTTTAATCTTTCTATTCTTTAATGTTGTGGGTTTTTTTTGGTGTGCTGCAATGGCAACTCAAATTTCTCTACATCAATTGGTGTATGGGATAATAAATGTCCTTTGGCCTTATCCTTTGATATCTTGTGCATTACAACTACCTTTGAGAACTTTAGCTATGTTATGTATTTCTTCAAGATCTTTGTTATCTAAAATCTCTCTCACATTTTCCTTGTATGTCGCTTCCTAGCAGGGGATTGTCGGCTTCCGAAGCCGACAGGGACGCACCGGGTTGGAGCTCCCAGGCTCCCGATGTTAAAGTCTGCGCCGCCCGCTCCGCTCCGCAGACCCGCAGTCCGGAGGTGTTGAACACAGCGGTCACAGCTCACCGGAGCTCCAGCGCGTCGATCCAGCGCGGCGACCCAGGCAAGGCATCGCCCGCTCCGCTCCGCTCCACGATAGCGCTCCAGCGCTGTGCCGCCAACGAAGCCGAGGTGCTGGGCGGTCCCCGCCAGGAAACGGCGCTCCAAGCCCGCTGGTAGGCCACAAGGATGGGTAGACCGGCAGCCCGAGAGAAAAAGCTGCCTCACCGACCAGGTAGGGACCTAGAAGTAAGATTACCTGCTTCCCCCCACATTAAGAAGTCCATTTCTCCTACAAACGAAAAACAAGACTTACAAAAAAACTGGGGAAAAAATTGATTAAACGGACGGCTGCTGGTTAGCAGCCGTTCCCCAAGATGGCTCCTCCTCCTGATGACTTTTACAAGGCGTTGACTAGACTTTAGGCATTTTAACGTTTGCAGGGGTAGATCCTACAGGAGCGGGAATGCAGACCTCTACAGACCTCTACAGGCAGGCCAAGTATAAGCTGAGAAGAGGAATCAGAGCTGCCAAGGAAAGGTACTCTGAGAAGTTGAGGAGCAAGTTCTCAGCAAATAACTCTTCTTCAGTGTGGAAGGGCTTGCAAGAAATCACAAGCTAAAAGTGGAAAATCCCCCGCTCCTTGGACATTCGTCAGCTGACCAATGACCAGAACAAGTTCTACTGCAGGTTCAATAGACAGAAACTTAACCCTGATATTCCCCACACCCCATCCCCAACCAACACTTCACTCCAGTTTGAAAATACTAGATCCTTCCCCACCTAATCCTCCCCAATCACCACTTCACACCTACTTAAAGCATGACGCCAGTCTGCAAAGACTGGACCCTTTCCCAAGCACCCCTCTCCAATCACCACCTCACATCCACTTACAGCCGGGTTTCGCCGCGGTGGTGTAGATTTTCTTGTAAGTTACGTTAAAATGGCAAAAAAAGGCTGATTTAGGTACTCAATCGTGAAAAAGGCATTATCTTCCTTCTACCTCTTGCATTGGCGTGCACAGCCTAAATTTGTTGGACAACTTGTTCTATTTGATAGTAAGATTAAACGAGAACTTACCAGTTTGAAGTTTGATCTTTATTTTATGAGGAGGAACGTTGAGGGAATACGTGAAAGAAGCCCGCTACGACGCATGCGTGTCATCCTTCAAAGCAGCGGTGTGAGGTCACAGATACACTATAATGACCTAAAATAGTAAGATTATTAAAGAGATACCAGTTTAAGATATGACCATTCGAGGGTGGGAGCGGAGGGCACGTATTCCCTCAACGTTCCTCCTCATAAAATAAAGATCAAACTTCAAACTGGTAAGTTCTCGTTTAATCTTACTATTTTACTTCGGAGTCACGTGAGTGACTACGTGAAAGATTTCAAAGCTCTGTGACCTCATGCCGTGGAAACGAGTCCATGCTTCACAACTGCCTTGGTAGCTAGGGAGAAATTGTTAATTATATTCAAAACATTCATACCAATTATTTAATGGAAATGATAAATAATATCGAATTAATTCACATCATAACCCTGTATTCTTCAGGGATAAATTATCATACAGAACTTAAAATGTTCCCCGAAAACGTTCCCATACTGCTAACTGGTTTGTTATAACATTTCTGAAACGTTTTCTCCGACAACCATCCTGCAATCCTGAGGATTTGGTCCATGGATACATCAAGGCGTTTTGCTGCGGATGTAGCTGCAGCCCTGGTGGAGTGATAATTAAATATGTTATTGTCCACTCCCGCCTATCTTAACCCATATTTCAGCCACCGCGAAATGGTCTGAGTTACACTCTATGGTACAGTTTCTTATAGCTGATTAAACGCCAATTCCTTGCCTCTGATAGCCTTTGTACTTTCACTGTATAACAAAACGTGCTACACTATACAGAGGCGTTTGTCCTCCGGGTAGGCCATCAATTCTATGACCTACCCCGCTGATCCTGGCCTATTTTGTTTAATAATACGGTCCTGGATCACAAACCCCAAACTTCCTGCCGCCATAGTGAAGCCATCCAGTCTTACTTTTTGCAATAACTGGAGCTTATGCGCTGTGACTAGCGCCATCAGCATTACCATTTCTAGTTAGTTTATCCAGATTTAATGCTGTAGCCGATGACCAATTCCTTAGCAAGGTCAAGACCACACTTACATCCCAGATATAGTTGTATCTTATTTTTGGTGGCTTGGTGTTAACATTGCCTCTTAAAATTTTAACTACCAGAGGATGTGATCCCACAGACTGTCTTACTGTTCCTTGCCACCAATAAGTTGACAATGCACTTCTGGCACTATTCACAGTGCTGTAACTCAGTCCTCCATAGTGCAGGCTGGTGAGAAACTCTAGCACCGCCGGAACATCCTTATTTCTGTGGTCCAGAAGGTTATTATGGCAGTAATTAGTCCATTTTTAATATGACCTCAATACTGTTTTTGTGTAGACCTTCTTTGTGCTGCTGTGATCATGTCCACAGTTCTTTATGATAGCCCCATGTCCCGTAGCGGTGTTTTAGAGTCTACAACCTACTAAATCAATATTTTCTATGACATGGATAGCTATCCTCAGTTACTGGATGCACCAGCAACTTAGGACTATGTCTTACCGTTATACATGGTTCCAGCACCATGTCCTGTACCCCGGAAAACCCATAGTTGGGTAAGCCAATCAGGTACTAAGACATCCCCGATGCCGATTCCTGTTGAATTTCCCTTAGTACCCAAATTTATAAAGTAGAAAAGGAGGAAATACATAAATAAAACCCTCCCCTAGTGCAGTGAAACAGCATCTGTAGCTTCTGCCTCAGGATCTGGTACCAATGATACATACCTCGGTAACTGGTGATTTAACCCTGGATGCAATTCTAATATCCGGCCTTACATACTTTACTGATTTCAGCAAATACCGTTCTATCCAACATCCATTCAGTACATTCAATAAATTTTCGTGACCTGGTGTCTGCCACTGAATTAGTATCCCTGGTAGATACGTAGCCGATAACCAAAGATTCCTTTGGACACACCATTGCCAAATTGAATTTGCCAATTCCTCACAAGATGTTGATATCTTTCCACCCATATGACTTATATATGCCACCACCGAGGTATTATCTATCTACCATCTAACATGCTGCAGTTTCATTCCCGAGCAATAAGATTTTAGCCCATGAAATGCACTTAACATTTCTAACCCTAAGTGTTATGTAGGTTAGCTTCTTATATATTCCATCTCCCCCATAGCTCGAGATGGTATCAGTTGTACCGTAACCAATTGCACTGGCATCTGTTTGTAATAGCACAGACGGGTAGTGAATAACTATTGGGTTTGGAGCAATACTTAACATTGTGTTCCCAACATTGTAATTCTTTTATAGCTTCTATCCTTAGCTCCATTGGCCAAAATAAATGGCCTCTATAATTATAAGCCCATTGAACTCTGTGGCTTTCCATATTAGTAAAGTCATTAACATATTAAATGTGTTAATGGTGTCAATTTTGACTAAAGTGGATGGACAATGAATCCCAGCTGTTCAAACAATTGATTAGTGGCAACCACTGCCTAACATGCCGATTCATAAGTTATTCCCACAATAAGGATATCATCCAACTATGCCATTACTCTATGATTTTGGTGTTGCAGCAGTCCCAACGCTGGTTGAAAATTTTTCTCCCTGTTGGATATTGAATAGCAAGGATCTTAAAGATTAATACTTGCCATACAGTAGCCTGCTGAAAACTAACTCTTTAGCACTGCTAAAAGTATCCATTTTTAAAATGAATATATTGCACAACATTGTGAAGCATTGATAATCCATAATAATACGGCAACCCCCATCTTTCTTATTTCTAATAAAGATGTTTGAGACAAATCCTGTTGTTCAGGTTTGGTTTATCCATTACCAGCATGTATATCTGTCCGGTTTATGTTGTACTGGAGGGTTTTGTTTGTGTAGAAACTCTATCAGATATCCCTTAAAACTGCTAAGGATATATCTGTCCATAGATATATTTCCAAGCTTCAACATGAAATTGCAATGTCCCTCCAACCTCCGTGCTCCCTATTAATGCTGGAGCCCCAAATTCACCTACCTCCATGGTTATCGGTGGTAACCAAGTTAATTTTTCTTGGTTTCATACGTGGTTGTGGAGGGCCTAAAGGTTAATGTTAGGGTAGATGCTGACGTAGAAACTTTGCATCTTCCACAGTGGTCGTCCCGGGCCAAACCCTAAAGAGGACGCTGCTGCTGGGTACCTCTGCCCAATTCTTTGTAGTATAATTACAAACACTACCTCTCTTAGGATGCACATAAGGTTAATGTCTTCCCCAGATATCCTTTGGATGCTTTAATCAGCCCCAAAGTCGAGCCTCCTCGCCAATTCTTATACCTGTTTAGACAGGTCCTCCCCCCCCAAATAACGGGGTCTATAGCCCTTAGCTTACATAGTATAGCGAACTAGGGTCTAGAGCTGGCTGAATGGCCCTTCAAACTGCACATTGCAAAAAATAGTGCTAATGGCATCCTTGTGGTCACTAATTTTGTCCACCTTTTTTAACATGCGGGCCAAAGCTGTTATGCCCGCCATGAGACCTTTCAGAGTATTACGGATTTTAATATCCCAACTCCTAACGGCCTTCCCAACATGTCTGCAAATGCACCTGTAACAATGGCTACATTAAGAGCACCACAATATTCCGGGGTATAGAAGCCTTGCCAACACTTCAGCAAAAATATTAGCTTGAAGTTGATGGGTGGACTCACAGTCCTTCAATACTCACAGCCATCCTTCTCGAGATCATTCTCAGTGTGTTTCTGCTGGCAGTACTGCTCATCATGTTCAGCAGGTTGTTTTTTCCCACCCTTCAATAGGGGACAGTGGCTCCATCACCTGCTCAGATTTTACCCCGTCAGACCTTCCATACCCTCCTCAGAGGCGTCTGACATTTCATGCAGCCCTTATGGGAAACTGCTGTGGGACTTATATTTATTTGCCCACTGTGGCTATCCTCCAATCCCGGAGCCTGCCACTGTGGAGAAATTTCCTCCAGCCACCGCTCCAGCCGACTTACATGCTCTCGGGCACTAGTCGTCGCGGGTGCTTTAATATATGGGACCGCTCCTGCCGACCTTGGTGCTCTCTGGCACTAGTCGCACGCGGTATTTCCCGCAGCCGGTCCCCATGCCTACGGGCACTGGTCGTTCCCCATGGTCCTGGTACTCACGGGCACCTCTACCCATTTAGGGTGAAGTTTGGCACTCGCTCCCTTATGGGAGATGCTGGTGCCGACATTCATTGCTGCCTGCTGCTGGTCATTAAACAGCAGCAAACTCTGTGTGGCAGCACTTCAGCTCTATACTGACATCAGTAGCTGGCTGCCTGCTGTTCAGAACACAGCAGTAACGACCTGTGGCTCTGCCCTGACGTCCTTAGCTGGCTGCCTGCTGTTCAGCAACACAGCAGTAACGTCTGTGGCTCTGCCCTGACGTCCTTAGCTGGTTGCCTGCTGCTCTTCAGAAATACAGCAGCCACGTCTGGAAAAAAGAACCAAAGGTAAGGGAAGTTTGTTCTTACCTGTACTAGTTTTCAGCCTGCCGTTTTGGGAAGAACGTCCTTCCTCCCGCAGCCCCACGGACCCCGTAGCGTAGGTCCTTGGGCTGCTGTCCCCGATGTCGGCTCTCTCTCTTCCGGGTGGTGCAGCCGCTTCGGGACGTGTTGCTTCGCTTCCCGCCCGGCAGCAGTCAATCTTGCCGGTGCGGGGAGCGACGTCGGGCACAGCTGTTCTGCTGCTAAAAATAGCTTTTAGGAATCCTCTCCGGAGGATTCGCGTGCTATCGGCTGCTGCTGGCTGCTGGCTGCGCTGTTTCTGCAGTTCTCCCCTCCAGCTCCCGCAGCTTCTTGTATTTCCTACCTGCAAGGTAAGTGGGAAAAATTTTGCAGTCTCTTACCTGCTTCTTTGCATTTCCCTCTAGGGAGACGTCGTCTCCCACGTCTGACTCGTTCAATGCGTGTATGCGATATGACACGCATGCGTCGTAGCGGGCTTCTTTCACGTAGTCACTCACGTGACTCCGAAGTAAAATCTTATTTGATTGTGCATGCCAGGTTGATTGCATTTGTCGAAACAGGGCGGACCACGTGAAGGTTGCAATCTCCCACCCCATTATCTTTCTGATATCATCAAAAAAGGCATGAAAATGCACATGGCATTTATGGCAACATCCTGGCTCTACTTATGACCTTATGATCATATGCAATGCCACCCTTTCCCTCGATGCCACTCCTCTTTTGAAGCTAACTTACAAAAAAATGTACAATGTTGGCTCATTTACAACTGACCTGATTTTCTCTGCAGTGCAAAGCCCTGATGCCTGGCATAGATGCACCCTTTCAAGCACTAAAGAATTCCTCGGCTGTTGACCTTTCAAAGCCACAGTTAGCCCACACCAACCATATCTAATTGCAAGCAACAGGCATAAAAGCAAGCTCACACAAATCCAAAACTTCAAAAGGTTAAAAATGTTTTTTTTTGAGAAATGACCTTAATGCTTATAGCATATTAATTGAGTCTGTTCTTGCCAATCTGCTTAAAGGCAGAACACTGATGCTAATCAAGAATTAATTACTATAAACAGGAAATGTTGTTATGTAAAGACATATTACAGCAGACTGGAGTATTACATATTACAGCAGTATTCCAAATGTTTGTAGTTACAGAACAGTCTATGTCTGATGCTATAGACTGTTCTATAGATAGCATCAGACATCAGTCTATGTCTGATGCTAACTCTTTACACTGCTCTGTATGAACTGGTGTGAGCTCTGCTGTTAGTGAGCAAACATAATCACCCGAGCCCATATAAGTCGGATGGAAATTCTTCCCGTGATAGTGCTCCTTTTTCAGAAGGCCTTGCCTCTTGCTGGAGATCCGGTAGGCGGCGCGGCTCTGGCCAGCAGCGGCCTCTGCAGTCTGTCTGCGTTTTTATTATTTTCTGTCTGTGTTTTAATGTAGTTTTTGTTATTTTTTGTTGGGGTGTGTGTGTGGGGGTGGGGGGGGGGGGAAACTTTTTAAATCTCTCCCTGCACTGGAGACCCGACTTTTTCTCGTCGGGTTCCGTTGTCGCTGAGGCCGCAACGAGGAGCGGCCTCCAACAGGAAGAAGCCGGGGACTCAGGTGCCGACTCACCGTTGCCGTCGCGGAGCTGGCCGAGACCGGAGCGGTGGAGGAACGCTGCTGCTGCTGCTGCTGCTGCCGATGCTGCCGCTGCTGAGTCGGAGGCTGCTGCTGCGGGTCTGCGGACAGCGGCGCCAGGAGCCCGCGGATCCCTGGAGAGAGACCGCTTTTCGGGGCTCCTGCAACGGAGAATTCTCCCGCCCGAGTTGCGGGGTTGAAGAGCTCATGGAGCGGGGCCTCACTACACCGCCCCGCGCGGCTGGAATGACCGCGGGTACTTGCGAGCGCACACCGGGGGCTCCAACACCAAGACCCGGTGTGCGACCTCGCACCACCCGGCGTGGCTTCAATGGCCGCGGGACAATCGCCATCGCCAGCCGGGGGCTTTGACTTTGACTCTGACATCGGGGGGGGGAGAGTGCAGTGGAGAGATAAGTTTTTTTTTGGCCTTCCATCACAGCTATGTGATGGATGTTTATGTAAAATTGTAATTATGTTGTGTCTGGGTCTATTTGTGTGTAATGTATGGCTGCAGAAACGGCATTTCGTTTGGACCTCTAGGGGTCCAAATGACAATTAAATTGACTCTTGACTCTTGTTCAGCCTGTAGAAAGAAGGAAATATATTGTGGCTTCACCGCCTCAGGTCATTCCAATGTGGTATAATTGTTGCAATAGAGTCAGTGTTGATAGGCAGGAGGTAAACAGCCAACTTGGCCACAGCAAGATCCCGTAGCATCCTCCAACTCTGCCCAATTCTGCACATCTCAGTCCTATTGCCCCAGCAGTTTGAGCATTTGAGCCACTGAACATACTGCTTGAACGTATGAATTAAGAGCAGACACAGGCAACTTGGACAATCAAACCCGATCCTTGGCTGATCTGATTGTCACCCGAGCTCTGCATTCCTATCTATTTCCAGTTACTTTCCAGTTACTGGCCATCAAGAGCCAGTCTACCTCACAATTAAAAGTATCCAAAGACTCTGCTTCCAAGACTCTTTGAGAAAGAGAATTCCAAAACTTCACAGTCCTCTGGGAGAAGAAATGTCACCTCTTCACTGTCTTTAAATAGGTGACCTCTTATTTTTGTACGCTGACACCCTAGCTTAAGTGAAACGATTCTCTCCACTTCCTCCCTGTCCAAATCTCTCAGGTCTTACATAGTTTCTTCTCATTCTTCTAACCTCCAGTGGTTGTAAGCCATCTTGCTGTGCGTGACAACCCATCCAATCCAGTTATATTTCCAGTAAAACTCACCTGAACTGTTTCCATGCATCCTTCATCAGGGACAGTTTCTTCCCAGCTGTTATCAGGCAACCGAACCATCCTATCAACAACTAGGGAGCAGTCCTGAGCTACTATCTACCTCATTGGAGACCCTCGGACCATCTTTAATTGGACTTTACTGGACTTTATCTTGACTAAACGTTATTCCCTTTATCATGTTTCTGTACTCTGTGGATGGTTCGATTGGAATCATGTTTTGGCCTTTCCACTGACTTTCCATTGTCCTCTCCACACGCAACAAAAAGCTTTTCACTGTAACTCAGTACATGAGACAATAAACTAAATTAAACTAAACTAAACTAAAATAAATGAACTTAATTAAACTAAAGAAGGAGACCAGCGCTTAGTCTCTGCACACAGAGTGCAGGAGTAACTCCGCAGGTCAGCATCTCTGTTATTCCGGCATTTTGTGTCCTTTCGTGTATTAACTAACATCTGCAGTTCTTTGTTTCTTGCATACTTACATTCATTTTATGAATCATGCACTGATACCAAGATCCCGACACACCCAAGTGCCCCACAATCTGTCATCAATTAGTTGGATATTAGACAATATTCCTCTTTTTAAATATTCTGTCTAAATGGTGAATTTTGCATTTCCCATTTCATACCCCATTTTCCAGATCTTCACCTACGTAATAAACCTATATATTCGTTTAAAGTTTTCCTCTGTCCTCTTCACAACCTACTTTGATAATTTTTTTGTGTTATCAGCAAATTTAGCAATCCTAATCTCGAAACCTTCATCCGTCATTTATATAAATTGCAAGAGATTGAGCCTCTGCAACTGGTTGTGCCACAGTCCCTGCGGCACACCACTTAGTGCATGTTGCCAACCTGGAAAAGATTCACTTCTCCTCATTCTCAGTTAACTGTTGGCCTTCCACGACAATGTTAGTTCCCACTCCATAAGCTTTTACATAGAAACATAGAAAATAGGTGCAGGAGGAGGCCATTCGGCCCTTCGAGCCAGCACCGCCATTCATTGTGATCATGGCTGGACATCCCCTATCAATAACCCGTGCCTGCCATCTCCCCATATCCCTTGACTCCACAAGCCCCTAGAGCTCTATCTAACTCTCTCTTAAATCCATCCAGTGATTTGACCTCCACTGCCCTCTGTGGCAGGAATTCCACAAATTCACAACTCTCTGGGTGAAAAAGTTTTTTTCTCACCTCAGTCTTAAATGACCTCCCCTTTATTCTAAGACTGTGGTCCCTGGTTCTGGACTCGCCCAACATTGGGAACATTTTATATGTTTCTATAAGATACCCCCTCATCCTTCTAAACTCCAGTGAATACAAGCCTAGTCTTTTCAATCGTTCCTCATATGACAGTCCCGCCATCCCAGGGCTCAATCTCGTGAACTTACTGCTTCAATCAGAAGGATGTCCTTCCTCAAATTAGGAGACTAAAACTGTACACAATACTCCAGATGAGGTCTCACCAGAGCCCTATACAAATGCAGAAGAACCTCTTTACTCCTATACTGAAATCCTCTTGTTATGAAGGCCAACATTTCATTAGCTTTCTTCACTGCCTGCTCTACCTGCACGCCAACTTTCAGTGACCGGTGTACAAGGACACCCAGGTCTCGCTGTAGCTCCCCCTTACCTAACCTAGCCCCATTGAGATAATAATCTTCCCCTTGTTTTTGCCGCTAAAGTGGATAACCTCACATTTATCTATATTATACTGCATCTGCCACGCATCTGCCCACTCACTCAACTCAGGTCACCCTGCAACCTCCTAACATCCTCTTCACAGTTCACACTGCCACCCAGCTTGCCAGTGTTGCTCCTAATTCCCTCTTCCAAATCATTAATATATATGGTAAACAGTTGCGGCCCCAACACCGAGCCTTGTGGCACTCCACTCGCCACTGCCTGCCAACCAATTTTCTGTCCATGTCAACACCCTACCCCCAATACCATGTGCTCTAATTTTAGTCACCAGTCTCCCGTGCGACGTTATCAAAGGCTTTCTGAAAGTCTAGATACACTACATCCACTGGCACCCCTTCATCCATGTTACTTGTCACATCCTCAAAAAATACCAGAAGATTAGTCAAGCATGATTTCCCTTTCATAAATCCATGTTGACTTGGACTAAAACTTTTACTGCTATCTAAATGCCCCATTATTACCTCTTTAATAATTGACTCCAGCACCTTTCCCACCATCGAAGTCAGGCTAACTGGTCTGTAATTCCCCGTTTTCTCTCTCGCTCCTTTCTTGAAAAGTGGGATAACATTAGCTAACACTCCAATCCACAGGAACTGATCCTGAATCTATTGAACATTGGAAAATGATCGCCTATGTGTCCACTATTTCTAGAGCCACCTCCCTGAGGACCCTGGGATGCAGACCATCAGGCCCAGGGGATTTATCATCCTTCAGTCCCATTAGCCTACCCAATACTATTTCTCCCCTAATGAAAATTTCTTTCAGTTCCTCTACCCCCTTAGATCCTCTGTCCTCCAGTACATCTGGGAGATTGTTTGTGTCTTCCTTAATGAAGACAGATCCGAAGTACTTATTCAACTCTTCTGCCATTTCCTTGTTGCCCATAATAATTTCACCTGTGTCTGCCTTCAAGGGACCCACATTTGACTTTGCTACTGTTTTTCCCTTAATATATCTAAAGAAGCTTTTACTGTCCTTCTTTATATTCCTGGCCAGCTTCCCCTCGCACTTCATCTTTTTTTTTTTTTTTTTTTTTTGTTTTTGTTTATTTTATTAGAAGTTAATACAGTACAAAACAGTACAGTGGAACCTAATTTTAGGTGCCAACTATGTCATACCGTAATCCATTCTATGTACAACCTCTAGTTTTATGTTATGAGAAGGAAATAAGCAAGACAAGAAAAAGAAAACAATAAAAAGAAGAAAAAGTGGAAAAATAGATGGTAGAGAGTAGAAAAACGTGAAGTGTGTATATAAAAAATTTAAAAAAATAAAAAGTGGAAAGTAGAAATAGAAGAGAAGGCCCCTTAAAAGAGAATTTTTCAAATCTGTATTCGGAGATGTAGATCTATCCACGTTGTGAACTGAAATCAGCAATCTTTACGGTACCGCAGCATCACATGATTCCAAAAAGTCGATGAAAGGAGACCAACTCCTTAAGAATTGGTCATATTTATCTATTAGTCGGAGTCTCTTTTCTTCAAGGCGTGCTATATCCATCACATTCCTAATCCACATTTTAACAGTTGGTATGGTTGTATTTTTCCAAAATTTAAGTATCAATTTCTTTCCCATTATTAACCCATAATTTAAAAAAAACATTTTGGTCTTTATTTAAATTGGTATCTTCTCCTATTATTCCAAATATAATCCATTCCGTTTTGGGTTCTATTCTTGACTTGAAAAGCTTTGTAAATATATCAAATATATCACTCCAAAATTTATTCAACTTTGTACATCCTATAAATGAATGAGTTATATTAGCGTTTTGAAACAAACATTTATCGCATCTGGGAGAGACGTTTGGATAAAATTTATTCAACCTCGTTTTTGAATAATAGTCTATGTAATAATTTGAATTGAATTAAATTATTTCTTGCATTAATAGAACAGTTATGTGTATTCATCAAATACTTTTCCCATCTATCCTTCGAGATCTTTATCATTAGCTCATGTTCCCAAAAGTTCCCTTAGTGCTTCTGTTGAGGGTGATTCTCTATTTAATATATTATTATTAAAATATGATATTAATTTTTGTGAATCAGCCTTAATATTCAGTGCTTCTTCTAAAGGGTCTAAAAATATAGTTTGAAATCTATGTGTGTATTTCTTCATAAAGTCACATACCTGTATATATTTAAAATATTGAATATCCTTCAATTTAAATTTTAATTTTAATTGTTGAAATGATAACAGTTTGCCCAATTCATACATATCCCCTACTTTCCTAATCCCCAGTCTATCCCATTGTTGATATGTGTTGTCGATGAGACAAGGTTTGAATGCGGGGTTGTTCAATAGTGGGGTTAGTACTGATAAATTATTTAATTTCAAGGATACTTTTATTTGTTTCCAAATTCTTATTATATTGTGAATAATTGGGTTCTTCTTATATATTATACATATATATTGTACTTCATCTTTTCAGCCCGCATTGCCCCATTTGTTTCCTTCTGTTGTCCTATGAAAGCTTTCCAATCCTCTGGCTTCCGGCTACTCTTTGCTGTGTTATACATCTTTTCTTTTAGTTTTATTCTATCCCTAACTTCTCTTGTCATCCACGGTTGCCTCCTACTCCCCTTAGAATCTTTCTTCCTTTTTGGAATGAAATGATCCTGCATCACCCGGATTATGCCCAGAAATTCCTGCCATTGCTGTTCCACCGTCATTCCTGCTAGGATCCCTTTCCAGTCTACTTTGGCCAGCTCTCTCCTCTCATGCCTTCATAGTTCCCTTTGTTCAGCTGCATCACTGCCACTTCCAATTTAACCTTCTCCTTCTCAAATTGCAGATTAAAACTAATCATATTATGATCACTACCTCCAAGGGATTCCTTTACCTCGAGTTCTCTTATCATGGGATGTAATGTTAAAATTGTACAAGGCATTGGTGAGGCCAATTTTGGAGTATGGTGTACAATTTTGGTCGCCTAATTATAGGAAGGATGTCAACAAAATAGAGAGAGTACAGAGGAGATTTACTAGAATGTTGCCTGGGTTTCAGCAACTAAGTTACAGAGAAAGGTTGAACAAGTTAGGGCTTTATTCTTTGGAGCGCAGAAGGTTAAGGGGGACTTGATAGAGGTCTTTAAAATGATGAGAGGGATAGACAGAGTTGACAAGATAAGCTTTTCCCACTGAGAGTAGGGAAGATTCAAACAAGGGGACATGACTTGATAATTAAGGGACAGAAGTTTAGGGGTAACATGAGGGGGAACATCTTTACTCAGAGAGTGGTGGCTGTGTGGAATGAGCTTCCAGTGAAGGTGGTGGAGGCAGGTTCGTTTTTATCATTTAAAAATAAATTGGATAGTTATATGGACGGGAAAGGTATGGAGGGTTATGGTCTGAACGCAGGTGTATGGGACTAGGGGAGAATACGTGTTCGGCATGGACTAGAAGGGTCGAGATGGCCTGTTTCCGTGCTGTAATTGTTATATGGTTATATGGTTATATGGTTATCATATCTGGTTCATTGGACAACACTAAATCCAGAATTGGCTTTTCTCTGGTCGGCTCCATTACAAGCTGCTCTAAGAATCCACCTCGGAGGCATTCTACAAACTCTCTTTCTTGGGGTCCTGAGCCAACCTGATTTTCCCAGTCTACCTGCATATTGAAATCCCCCATCACCACAGTGGCATTACCTTTGTTAAATGACAGTTTTAACTCCTGCTGCAACTTACACCCAACATCCGGGCTACTATTTGGGGGTCTGTAAATAACGCCAATTAGTGTCTTCTTGCCTTTACAATTCCTCAACTCAATCCACAGTGACTCTACCTCGTCAGTCCCTACGCCTTCCCTCACAAGGGACTGAATTCCATCCCTCATCAGCAGAGCCGCCCCCCCCTCCTCTGCCCACCTGCCTGTCCTTTCTATAGGTTGTATAACCCAGAATATTAAGATCCCAGGCCCGATCCTCCTGCAGCCTCGTCTCAGTAATCCCCACAATGTCATATCTACCAACCTCTAACTGAGCCTCAAGCTCATCTAATTTACTTCTTATACTTCGCGCATTCATATACAATACTTTTAATTCCTTACGCATCTCACCTTTCACATCGATCCCTATTATACTTGGCCATACTCTCCTATCCCTTTGTGAGCTTCCTTTCCCGTTAAATCTGGGGTCATTAACCATCCCTTTACTCTCTTTCCCTTTAGCTCTGTCCTGGACTATCCCGCTTGATACCCACCCTCCTTATTTAGTTTAAAACCACCAGTGGCAAACCTGCCTGCCAGAATGCTCGTCCCCCACCTGTTAAGATGCAATCCATCCCTTTTGTACAGTTCCCCCTTACTCCAAAACAGATCCCAGCAATCTAAGAATCTAAATCCCTGCCACCTGCACCAGTTCCTCAGCCACACATTCAGGTCCCATATCTCCCTGTTCCTGCTCTCGCCAGCACGAAGAACTGGAAGCAAACCGGAGATAACAACCCTGGAGGTCCTGTTTTTCAGCATTTTTCTGAGCTCTCTAAAGTCACACTGCAGAATATTCATCTTTCCGACATCGTTTGTGCCAACATGCACTACCACTTCCAGCTGTTCACCTTCGCCCTTGAGGATTTTCTGCACTCTGTCCGTGACATCCTGGATCCTGGCACCAGGAAGGCAGCACACCATCCTCGCATCCCGTCTGTTGCCGCAGAAACCCCTGTCCGTACCTCTCACAATGGAGTCTCCAACTACAATGGCGTTGCCTGACGTTAGCCTCTTTGGTTTTGGCTCAACAGCCCTTTTTGCTTCGCATGCCAGTCCGCCGCTCAGTGTGATAACGTCTTCTGTCCCGACGGCTTCTAAGTGGGCGAACCTGTTCACAAGAGGGACAACACCCTGGGACCTTTGCATTCCAAGTTTCCCTCCCTTTCTCACCGTCACCCACTTTCTCTCTTCCAGTATCTTAGGTGTAACAATCTTACTGTAGGACTTGTCGAGGAACAACTCAGTTTCTCGGACGAATCTGAAGTCATCCACTTGCTTATCCAGCTCCCCAACACAGTCCTTCAGGAGCTGTATCTGGATGCACTTCTCACATTTGTAGCAGCCAGAGGCACCAGCAGTCTCCTTGACCTTGCACATACTGCAAGCATCACACTGAATCAGCTTACTTGACATCTCCTTCTTTCGTCTCTCCCTCTCCAGCATTTTGCGTAGCCTCCTCCCCGAAGACTCTCGATGCCAAAGACTCACCTTTTCTCACAGGGCACCTCCCTCACAAGGTCGCTCCCTCACTGCCGCTCCCTAAGAGCCGAATTGCTTATATTAACTGATAAATTGCCTAATTTACCAATTTACAAACCAAATTCCTCAGTTTAAAACTGTTTTCCCCCTCTGACTCACTTCTAACTCTCATCCCATTCAGGCTAGAGCCAATCAGTATTTTCTCCTGCTTCTCTTTGTTGCTGTTTCCTTCAAAATCCACAGGAGCTCTGAGTAAAGTCTGCCTGTGCTTTGCCTCTGCTTTTCAACTGTTTTCCCCCTCTGACGGTGGCGGCGCGACTCACTGTTGCAGCGGCCCCTACAGCCTGTCTGTCTTTTTTTATTTTTTGTCTTGTTAAATGTAGTTGTTTGTGTTATTTAATCGTGTTTTTAACTGTGCATGTGTGAGGGGCGGGGGTGGGGAAGGGGGAAACTTTTTACTATCTCTTCCCTCCACGGGAGACCCGATCTTTTCCCTGTCGGATCTCTGTTGTCGTTGGGGCTTAGCAACGTGGAGCAGCCTCCAGCCTGAACGACCCTGGGGCTCCAGTCACGGAGCCTGCGGAGCGGCGGACTTACCATCGTGGGGCTGGCCGGTATCGGAGCGTGGGGAGCGGTGGTGACTCGCTGCTGCGGCTCGACCATGTAGCTCAGAGGTTCCAGCTGCAGCCGCAGGTCCTGTGGACTGGAACATCGGGAGCTCACGGGTGGAGAGACCGCTTTCCGGAGCTCCCGCAACGCGACTTCTCCAGCCCGTGTCACGGGGTTGGAACGACTCGGAGCGGGGCCGTACATCGTCCGGCGCAACTTCATGGCCATGGGACATTCCAGCGCCCGCCGGGGGATCCAACTTTGTGACATTTAGACCAGGAGCGGGGCCGTACATCGCCCGGCACGGTCTAAAATGGCCGTGGGACTCACCATCGCCTGCCTGGGGCTTCGACATTGGGAGAGAAATGGAGAACAGGGGAGAGAAAAGACTTTGCCTTCCATCACAGTGGGTTCACTGTGATGGATGTTTTTGTTAATTGAATTGTGTGTATGTCTGTAGGAAATTGTCTTTGTTTGTATGGCTGTGGAAACAGAGTTTCGTTTGAGCCTCACTGAGGTTCAAATGACATGTAATAAATATTGATTGATATTGATTGATTGACACTTCTAACTCTCCTCCCACTCGGGCTAGAGCCAATCGGTGTTTTCTCCTGCTTTTCTTTGTTGCTGTTGTTTCAAAATCCACAGGAGCTCTGAGTAAAGTCTGCCTGTGCTTTGCCTCTTCTTTTCAAATGTTTTTCCCCTCTGACTCACTTTTAACTCTCCTCCCACTCAGGCTAGAGCCAATCAGTGTTTTCTCCTACTTCTCTTTGTTGCTGTTGGTTCAAAATCCACGGGAGCAATATTATACATTCTATAATAACCTTTAGATATTTTATGCTTGGGAAGGAACTGCAGATCCTGGTTTAAAACAAGAATAGACACAAAAGGCTGGAGTAACTCAGCGTGTCAGGCGACATCTCTGGCAAAAATGAATAGGTGACGTTTCAGGTCGAGCCCCTTTTTCAGACTGAGTCAGGGGAAAGCAAAACGAGAGGTATAAATGGTACATGGTACAAATGAATGAAAGATATACAAAAAGCAACAATGATCAAGGAAAAGTGGAGCCCACAATGGTCCATTGTTAGCTGTAGGGTAAGTGATAATGAGTTATACAGAGTGAAACTCAACAGGATGACATTGAAACTAATATGTTGACAAAGGTGTGGGAGGGACAGAGAAAGAGAGGATGCAAGGGTTATTTGAAGTAAGAGAAATCAGTAGTTATACCGCTAGATATTTTATGCCGAGTCTGTCCTTTAAGTGGGATTCTGCAGGATAGCAGAGGGATAAAATACATCCATTCATTCATGTGTTATATTCAGTTTAATGCATCTACGATGCATGATGTGAGGGGTTGTTATGCATCATTTATGCTCCTCACCTCATCACTGGTGTATGTTATCTGTGGAGAAGATTACTTTGTGTACAAGACTCATCAATCAGCATAGCCCAGCTAAAGGCTTGCCAGATGGAGTGACATCACCCAAAGGCTTGTCAGATGGTGGAACAGGGAGGGAGCCAGAGACGTCAGTTGCAAGGACCTCCAGTAGGAGGATGAACCAGGGTAATGCCTCCAGTGCCTTCAAGGATGGCTGCTTGAGGTGCACCTGGGACACAAAGATGGCTGGGCGAGGAAGAGGACAAGGGCGCTTGTTCGCCGGAACTGCTCCAGTACATCGAGCAAGCTGGCCGACTGGATTTTGGACTTTGTTATTGGTGTTAAAACATGGCGGCACCTGCATGTGTAATATATGCAAAAAGATTTCTACTGTGCAGTCGCATATGGGACAAATAAAGCACCATTGAACCATTGAGGACAGGCAAAGCCATGCGGAAACCTTACATTGAGGTTTTACGGTGAACAGTGAATTCTGATTGAATGATTTAGGTCTTTGAAGCCTGGGAATTTAGATCATCCATCTGCGTTGCACAACCATCTGGTCAAGCTGCATCTGATTCCTCAGAAAGACCCAGTCTCCTCTCTGGGGAACAATGTTGCTGAAATTAGGCCTCAACGTTTGTTGAAATAGATGGTCAACATTTGTACTCACACAAAATAATGTAAAACAGACTACAACTGGAACGGTTACTGTAATTGTGTAACCTTACATTTTCTCCAGAATTTCTCAGTAATTTTGGAGAATTGCAAAATTACCTAGGTATTGAATTGCTCCAAACAAAGCTGTTAATGATATTTTGGCGACTGAGTCAATAAGCAGTGGTGAGAGATACAAAATTATTTGTATCTATAGGGATGCAACAAAAAAAAATCCCAGAGAGTTATCAAGATCTGAATTGCCATATTAGATTCAAGCCAATTCTATAAATACATCTAACAAGAAGTTGAGCAGTTCCTCATGGTTAAGGGAACTTATGTCTTTCAAGACAAAAAAAAACCCAGGGATCTGTGACTGAATAGAATTGTTTGTTCAAAGAACTAGGACACATAACAGAATGAACAATCTCCTCCTCTGCTGTAGGCTTTTATGATAATAACTATTCATTTTCTTTCTTTATTTCTTTCCTTCCTCACGCTCTTCCTTTCTCACTCCCTCTTCCTTTTCTCCCTTTTCCTCCTAGTAAAACATCAGGATGCCTATACAATTGCCAGAATGGTATGCATTACCCATCTGTGATATTTTTCCAAGCTTCCAGATAAATTCTATCAAGATGCCTTTTAAAATAATATTATCCCAAAGTTCTAAATAATTGGAATGGGTTTACATAAGATTTATACCTTGCCACATCTAATTTTAATAATTGGTCAGCCCCTTTTTAAGGGTGACCAGATATATTGAATAGATGTTGGAAGTAAATATTCAGGTTTCACCTCCAATACCTATGTACTTCTCAGAGATCAGATTCCATCTAATCGGAGGACTACCCATATACTTAATTATGTTATTGCACTTTGTAATGCACAGTTTACACTGAAGATTTGCATTTCTTTAATACTCCATAACTTTAGGATTATGTTTCCCAACTAATGAAGTGTTGATACAGTAGAAGAATAGTCTTTGTAATAATAACATGTATTTAAGATGGAGCGTGTACATAATATTACCTGCAGAGGAGCATGGGTGAAGCTCAACAGACGTCGTTCTGGTGTTGGGTGTTTCAATGCCAGCATGCGGAGATGAGGGCTCCGCCAGAGCCCAGCCTGTGAATGCTGAGCAGAGCAACAGACAGCCAACCATGTCATTTCTGAGTGCCCGCTCTACCACCCACCAAATAGAGCTCAGGGCCTGGCAGACATTGACGCAGAGACAACAACTTGGCTTCTCAACACCCGCCTTGAGATCTAACTATTCCTTTGGTTTATTTATGTTTCATTCGCAAGAAAAAGACCTGCAGTTTGTAGATCAAAGGCATTTAAATTAATTACATAACTAATATACAGGAATAGTGTCAATGAAGACAATGACTCAAAGTTTTGTGGTTTATTCATAACCTGTAGGAGCTGACCATGTATCACCATTATAAGCCCAAGCAAGGCCAAATCAACCTTATCATCAACTGCACATACATTTCTTCATAAAGGGAATGGAAATATGCTTGCATTTAAATGATGTGATAATTAACATCACTCTACCTAAAAGTGAGTTCACAACAAAACTGTGGTCATCAGAATCTATGGTGAGCTTAGACCCTGGAGTGCTACCTGCTCTCACTACATAAAGCAGCAGGTCTCATTCTGTTGGACACAGTTGCTCCGATGTTTTCTTCCTAATGTGGGGCAGGGATGGAGAAGATTAAACCCATGAGAAGATCAACAAGAATTTATAAGCCTGTAATGAAAAATCAGGACATAATTTTTTCTTTCATAATGGAGAACAGATTGCAGTGCATTTCCATGAACGGACATACAGTGAGTGGGTGATTGGTTAACAATAATAGTATGGTATTTTTCCATCTAAGGACATAGCTCATCTGACTGGATAAATAATTGATGTACCCATATAGATGGACGTGAATAGCCTGAGCAAGCTCTCCTAGTTGCTGGAAGTTTCCACGTTCACATAGTTTGAATGTGGGGACTTTGAAAAAAGTAAAGTATGCTTTATTGTCATTCAGACGTTTCAGTCTGAACTAAATTTTCGTGCCTTGCAGTAATGCATATAATAAAAATGACGAAAACACACAATAAACACAAATTTAACGTCCACCACTGTGAGTTCACCAGGCACCTCCTCACTGTGATGGAAGGCAAAAAGTCTTAAAGTCTTTGTCTCTTCCCTCCTTGTTCTCCCTCTGCGCCGAGGCGATCCAGGCTTCCGAAGTTGTGAACCCGCCGAGTGATGTTAAGTAAGTCAGTCCCGCGGCTGAATCCAAACTCCACGACCCGGGGTGGTCGAAGCTGCCGAAGCTGCCGCCCTCCAGTCCAGCGGACGAAGCTGTTGTTGTGGGAGCTTCGGAAAAACAGGTCACCAACCTGTGACCTGCGAGCTCCCGACGATGTCGTCCACTGGGCCCGAGCCTCCGAAGTCGGGTTGGCCGCCGCTGGAACGCTGCCACAGCTCCGGAGTCGGGTTGCCGCTGCCGCCGGAACGCCAGAACGCTGCCACTGCTCCGGGGTCGAGTCGCCGCCGCCGGAACGCCGCCACTGCTCCGAGGTCGGGTCGCTGCTGCCACAGCCCCGAGGCCGCCAGCTCCACCATTAGGCCTCGGCGCAGACGGAGATGGGGGATAGGACAAGAAAAGTCGCCTCCCCCTGAAGGAAACCAAAAACATGTTTCTCCCCCACCCCTCCTCCCCACACACACACAACCTAATAAACCAAATGTAACTAATTTAAATTAACTAAAACAGGACAAAAGAACGACAAAAATAGAAAAAACAGACGGACTGCAGGTGAGCCGCAGCTGCTAAGGCAGCGCCGCCACTTCTGCAATGAAGCAAAGACGCACCACTAATTTAAGATACTACAGATACGTAGATAAACACAATCAAATTTACAACAAAAAAATGTTGAAATCCACATTTTTAAATATATGTCAGTAGAATCCATATTTATAAAGTTGATGTCTTCATGCCAAGAGAGCTTAAGGGGAAATTATGAAAGTACACAAGCAGAACATTCATAAATCGGGGAATACCTGTCCAAGTAATTTGCAGCTGATGTGGAAAATAGTAGCTGTCAAAAGTATTTTTCCCCGGTCACTCCCAACATGCCTACTGCTGCATTGCAGCATGGGAGGCAGGACATGGTGTGGGTGGAGGGGATGATAGGTCGGGTACCACTGCAAGTGACCACACCCCCCCAACTTGGCCACTGAATGGGGTTGTCAGGGGTCAATTGTACCGAGCATTGGATCTAACCTTTCAACTTTATGCTTGGATGCAGCATGATCCATTGATTGGAAAGTTGTTGTAAAGCAGTTAAGTGATTTGCTTATTTTTATATAAATGGATATCAACGACAGTAATACATTTATTTCAGCAAGGTATTGTAAACATAATTATTATTTTTGTTTTTTAACATGAAATTTAAAAATCATGTACTAGGTAGTTAATTTTCAGCATTTTTTGTGACATTCAGAAATAATTGAAAAGGCCTTTAACTACATGTGTAAATATGCAAAAGGAATTCTATTAAAATCATACCCAACGGTGCTCGGAAAGTGGTTAACTTGCCAAAACTTTATGGAGGCCTAATGTTTTTTAGCCCTGCACCTAATTGAGCTCCAGGCCTCAGGCTGTGCTTGCTTCACAATGCAGCAAGTTGGGCAAGCGATACTAGGCCTCAGGTACCACCACGGATGCCGTACGATTAGCAGCCCCGCCAACTGTCTGTTTGTTGTTTTGCCCTTTAAAAAATTTTTAGTCCATGTTAAAAATTAGTGTAAATGTTCTCGGGTTTGTTTTATGTGGGGGGAGGGGTCTTGGTCGGGTGAAACTTTTTTTTCAGTTTCTTACCTTACCAGAAATGGCATTAGATTTCGGATCACGTTCTCCGGTCGCTCTGCGGCCTACCATCAATGGATCTGGAGGCCTTCTATGAAATTACCCGTATGTTGCAAAACATGCTTGGCTAATAAAGTATTATTGTGATTGTGTAGATCCCACTGCTTGACAACCCCTTTCCAATCAATGGATCATGTTGTATACTAGCATAAAGTTGAAAGGTCAGATCCAATGCTCGGTACAATTGACCCCTGACAACCCCATTCAATGGCCAAGTGGGGGGTCACATGCAGTGGCACCAGAACTATCATCCCCTCCCCCCACACTGTTATGCTTCCCATGCTGCAATGCAGTGGTAGGCATATGGGGAATGACCAGGGAAGAAGACTTTGACAGCTGCTATTTTTCATGTCAGCTGCAAATTACTTGGACAGGTATTCCTCGATTCGTGAATGTTCTGCTTATCTACTTTAATTGCAGCATCACTGACCTTTCAGAGTAGTGACCTCCATGTCAGTATCCATTTCTCACTAATGGATAGCAAATAGCCCTCCTTTAGGAATGCCATGTTGTGTTTTTCCCAGCCTCTTCAAGTTACAACATGTTTACATTCGGTTATATTATTGTCACCTGTACTGAGGTACAGGGAAAAACCTTTGTTTTGCGTGCTATACAAACAGATCAGATATACCATACATAAGTACAATCAAGTTTAACTCAAGTACAATAGGTAGAGTATAGGGGAAAATACAGAGTGCAGAATATAATTCTCAACATTGTTGCACATTTTAGCACATCAGTTCGATATTTTGCCACATGAAACCTTTTCGGGATATGCATTTCTTTTGAACTCCGCGAATTGGCTTAAGTTGTGACCTAATATTTTTGGATAATATTTATGGGAAAGACAAATTTTGAATACCCGAAGTTATGGTCAAATTGATTTTAGGTTCTGTAGAGAAGCAAGAAACCACAAGGTGTGATTTCTGTGCTGGCTCATCCTCTGACAGCTGTAACATTTTTCACGGGGTAACGAGATTGAATGTTGTTAACTCAGTAATTGTAGCAATATCAAGTACCAAGCCTCTTCTTATCCCTCATCATTGTCCTAAATACAAAGGTACTAGCAAATGGATAAAGATCAGGAACAGGTCAGCCTGTGAGTCTCATCGCCCATTCATGGTTCACCTGATTGTAACCTCATGTCTATCCGCAGTAATCTTTCAATCTTCTGCTATTCAAAAACCTATCTATCTCTGCCTTAAAAATATTCAAAAAGATTGCTTCCACTGCCCTTTCATGAAGAGAGTTCCAAAGATTCATAAATATCTGAGAAAGACAAAAAAATCACCTCATCTTTGTCTTAAGACAACCCTAATTTTTGACTTGTTTTTAGATTATCCCACAAGAGGAAACATCTTCTCAACATCTGCCCCATGGTATTTTTAATACAATAAGCAAGCCCCCCTCATCCTTCACAATTCCTGCATATTCCAGCCCGACAACCCACCCATTCCAGGTATCAGTTCAGTAAAGCCCTAAATTACTATCAATGCATTGTTTCCCATTAAATTTCTTCTTTAAATAGGGAGGTCATTGCTGTGCCCAGTAGTGCAGCTGCAATTTTGCCATTGGTCTATAGGTCTTAAATCTAACCTCCTTACTTATGTGAAGGAAAGAAATGCAGATGCTGGTTTAAATCGAAAGTAGACACAAAATGCTGGAGTAACTCAGCGGGACAGGCAGCATCTCTGGAGAGAAGGAATGGGTAACGTTTCGGGTCGAGACCCTTTTTCAGGCTTACTTATGTATTCAGTTCCCTATAAGGATAAACAATGACATTCTGTTTTCCTGACTGTTTGGAGTATTTGCAGACAAGTTTGGAAAGCTAGATCCCTCTGTGTCTCATAGCTCTGCAGTCATTCACTGTACAGATAAAATTAAATGTTGCTGCCAAAATACGCCACATCTTTCCACTAGGAAAGGAGAAGGGGGGCTGGGGGGAAGGAAGAACTTTGCTCATTTTTGCCTTTTCTACACCAAATCCGAAGTTCCAATATTAGACGGCAATCCTTCCCAGCACAGATAGCAGCTGATAAATAACAGTCCTTATTGCTGCTGATCTGTTTCAGGTGACCAGCCCTTACTCCGTGTGCAGAGCAGCTACTCATAAATGTTTTAAATGGCTGTAAAATGAAGAGGGAGAATGGTTTAACTGGTTGTCTATATACAGGAAAAACATTGATTTGTATTGTAATCAAAGCGAATGGAAATAACTCATAAAGAACCACCACTCTTGAAGGATTTATGAGATTAGAGGAGAATCTGCTTCATTTCCGTCTCCCGCTCGGGGTTATGATAAATATGTAGTGTGCACCATCCATGACCTCCCATTTTTATCCTTGCTGTCTACAAGGCAGCAGGAGGAGCTTTGAAGATGAGATTAGAGCTGTCCAGCTGTGCAGGGATGCCACGTGAGTGTTCACTTTAAAGTCAGACCAGATGTGTAGCTGTTGATCTGTACGTAGACACGTGGAAGATGATGAGGCAGTTGTGAAGCTACTTCTGTATATTTTTGTTTCTTTACACAATAAATACTACTTGGAGGTCGAATTATTTAGGCATGATTTACTATTGGCTTAGTGGATGGATAATCTTTTGGACTCACAAAACTAAACCATAACTGTGACATAGGTCATTGTGACTGAGAGTGCCCTTGTGACAAAGCATAGCATGTCTCAAAATCACAAACTTCCACCAGGTTTCCCCCTCAACCTCTGTATTACAGTGAAAAGAATCCAAGTTTGGCCAAACTCTTATTACACCCAATACTCACTAATCCAAGCAGCATTTTGATAAACATTTTCTGCACCCTCTCCAAAGCCTCCACATCTATCCTGTAATGGGGCAACCACAATAATCTAAATGCAGTCTAACTGAAGTTTTATAAAATGGCACCATGACTTCTTGACTCCTCTACTCAATGCCCTGTTGCTGAGGTGTACTCCATATGAAGATGACTAATTTATTTTCGCGATATCTCAGGATAAGTATAGTCTAGGGAGCCAAAGGGAAATGTCCTGCTCTTTGGCAAAATATGGCTTCATCATTGTTACTTTTCACTGGAAGGACAGGCAGAGCCACAGAGAAATAGCAGCCCTGCTTTGTGCAGCACCTGGTATTGAATCAGAATGCTAGTCTGATTCAGATCTCAAGCCTTGGAGTGAAAAAAGGGGAATGTTACAAAGTGGACCGTTTATCAAAAATCTAAGGTGGGCCACAATTGCACCAGATTTCAGTGAGATCACATAGTAGGCCCCACAGTTTTGGTAGCCCTCAGTTAAGGAACAATACACTTCTTCTGGTGGGATATATGTCATTAAACTGGAACGAGTACAGAAAAGATTCATGAAGAAGCTAACAGGACTGAAGGGCTTGAGTTACAGTATAAGAAGTAGGCTGGATAGGTGGAGTGTAGGAAGCTGAGGAGTAAAGGTATATAAAATCACGAGTATCATAGATAATCTGAATGATCACAGTCTTTTCTCAAGACAGGGGAATCTCAAACTAGACGGCATGAATTTAAGATGAGAGGGGAAAGAATCAAAAGAGACCTTTTCGCACACAGATGATAGTGGGTATATAGAGTCGATTGCCAGAGAAAGCTGTAGAGGCAGATATAATTCCACTATTTAAAATACATTTGAACAGGTTCATTGACAAAAGGTTTGGAAGGATATGGGCCAAATGCAGGCATATGGGTCTAGTTCAGAATGACACATTGGTTGGTATGGTGAGTTGGGTCAAAGGGCCTGTTTCAGGGCTGTAGAGTCAGACTTCCTGACTTGTACAAGGAAGGACTAAATATACATGAATATAACATCATTTTACTGAAATGCTTATAGTTCTTCGAGCGCTGGAGATAGTCGATGCTGCGGGTCATATTTTCAGAATATGTGGTGGGCTGTGTCAGATGAGGATCACAACATTTTGGAATTTGCGACATGAGGAGCAGGATAGAGTTTAATTGTTGGATTAATTGGAATTGATGGATTTCGATGACAGAAAGACTGTAATGATGAGAAGACAGATATAGAATGTCAGCATGATGAGGGGCTTTTTGGCCTACATTCTAATTTCATGCCATCTCCTCTAGACCTTTTCCCCGGTCACCCTCATTTAATATTGTCCAACAAATTAAATGTATTTCATGTATTTTCTGTGACCATCTGAATGTATACTGAATATATTGGAACACCATTCCTGGTGTGTTGGGTTCTTGACAACATTTGCAGAACTTTCAACATTGGATTTTACTTCACTGTTGCTGTAACTTTCCCAAACATTTTGATGCCATCTGCAAACTTCATTATTCTGAATCAGATGACCACAGTTTCAGAGAACAACCCTGAGTCTTAAGAAGAAGATCAGGTTTAACTGTCCAGAAGGAGTTATATTCATAGAGTCGTAGAGAAGTACAGCATTGAAACAGACCCTTTGGTCAATCACGTCCATGTTATCTAGCATCAATTTACACTAGTGTTGCCTTCAAAGCTCTACTGACCTAGATTCGATCCTGATCTTGGGTGTTGTCTGTTCTTCCCCTGGGTGTTCTGGTTTCCTTCCACATCCCAAAGAGGTGTCAGTATGTTGACTGGCCACTGTAGGTGACCCCTTGGAATAGGTTAACAGCAGTTGATGAGCTTGTCTAAGAGAAAATAAATTGCAGGATTAGAGGGTATTGGTATTGGTTTATTACTCTCATGTGTACCGAGGTTCAGTGTGTGTTATCCAGACAAATCATACCATGCATGAGTACGATCAAACCATCCACAGGTAAAAGAGGGAGTGCAAAAAAATAATAATTTTAAGAGAATGGAACAATTGTATTGGATGATAATAGAGCAAGAGAATGGGATTGGCAGGATTGCTTTCCCTGAATGTCAGCATAAAAACGATGGGCCAGATGGCCTCCTTCTGTGTTGTTATTATATAGAATTTCCAGCTTAACCAGAATGGAAAAAATATCCCTTTATGTTTAAAAAATCCAAATTCCAAACAAAGAACCAGTCATGTTATTAGTCGAGTTTCTTCACTCTCCCTGCTCTCCCTCAGCCCTTTCATTGCCTGCTCTCATGCTGAGGCCGTGCCAGCTTGGCTCTCCATTGCTTCTCATCTCGCTGCTCAGTTCCCTGGAAGTTTTCTTGAGGTTTCTATCCTGGGATTTTGTCTACATCAATGGCCTGGTGACTCTTGGAAGATTGGCAGTCCCACAGTGGAAAATCAGAGCCCAGAGTGTTTCATAAAGCTAAGCTCGTGCTGATTAAATGGTGGATTTTTCACTTACTCTTTTTGGCACAGCTACTGTAAAGGATTAAGCTTGGTTGGCCACAGTATTACAGACAGTGCCCAAATGACACATAAATACCACACTTATTCCCATTACATGTGGAGATAGGGGCCCCTGCATCTTCAGCTGCGGTCCAGGTCACAACCCACAAGCCGGTAAATGAATGTAAAGGGAGAACAGGACGTGTGTTTTTCACAAGTGTGATTCAGAGTGACTTAATTTGTAAGATAAATATAGTAAGAGCTGGATACCTTACCTCACAGAGTGCTTTTGATGTGTCGGCTGCATGCAAAGTCACTGTGTGTTTACCAAGGCAGAGTCTAGCTAACGGTTGCTAGGTGGGGAACGGCAAAGCATGGGTTTCCATGTAAATGTAGCATTTGGTAGAAGTTGAGGCGTGGGCGTGTGAGGAAGAAGGTGTGGAAGGTTTGGCCTGGGTGTGTTGTAAACTTGGCTCACGGCATTGCGAGCCAAAATGTGATAAAAGTCTCCTCTGTCTGATGGGCTTAACATGAAGCGAGTTTGTTCCCAGACTTGGTCCACAGGGCTGTCGTTTTAACTGTCCCATTACACGTGCGGGAAGAGGCAAGGTGTACAATGGCATGCCAACCTAAACCTAGAACAATGAACCAGGGGATTATTCCCAGCACAAACCTTTCACGGACTTTTCCTGTCCAACAGGAAATTGCAGCAGAAACTGCATAATATTGAAGTTGTTTCATGGAGAATGAAACGTGATCTAAACTGCATCATTGTTACGGTGGAAGGGATGGGAAGAAATAAAGTTTCAAGACAACCTGTCAGATAAGTGAACTGTCAATAAAAATGAATATAACTCAAGTGGATTGTTCTATCATGGGTGGAAATACCTATAAATGGAAATTCAGTGCCTTGCACAAAAAGTATATACTGTGCTGAAATACAAGAACCATCAGGTCAAATACTGTACATAACATGTTGTGGTGATCACCAAATGGAATTGCCCATAATCATAACTAACCACACGGAGCGATCTACACCATTTATCAAAGAACCACATGGAAAGAACAGCATTACTGTCAGCTAATTACACAGCATAGGCTCTATGGGGAGACAGTGAAATCACATTTGGAAACATTGATACACAAATCACAAACCAGAAATATTAAAGGATTACCTATTACTAAAGGCTACTTGGTGCCAGTACCAACAAATAACTGCATCAAGCCTATTGCCAACCTGTTACATTGAGAAGCTCAAGCAATGTCATATTTTCCCTTAAGAGATGAGATCATGGGATGAGAGGGGAGTGGGATATAAGAGGAGGATTGGTGGTGAAGATATCCTTCACCATTTGTGGTTTGAGTTGCACTGGTAGCCACAGCTCGGCAGTGGTCACACATTCGGCTGATGGCCGCCTCTGTCTGGTCTGCATGGGCGAGTTGAGACGGTACCTGGACGTGACGTCGAAGGACGAGAAGCCGAAGTAAAGAAGTGTAAGCCAAATAACCGAACGTAAACTAAGCCGAAATGCCAAATAACTGAAAGCGCATGAAGCCGAAACGCCAAAGGGCGGGACGCCTAAAAACCAACTAACCGAAAGGGTGGGATGCCTAAAAGCAAACCCACTGAATGGGTGCTATGACGAAACGCCAACTCACCGAAAGGCTGCTTCGCCTACAAGCCAACTCACCGAAAGGCCGCTCTGCAGAAAAGTCAACTAACGGGCATGACGTCGCCGGGGGGGGCAGGACTTGTCAGCGATTGGTCCATACTCCCGCATCCATCACATCACTGACTGATGGGGACAGTCGGGTGGGGGGCATTTTCCCCCACAAGCCATAGGTGACTGGGCACTCCGAACCCGAGCACCAAGTTGTAAGCGGCCGAAGAAGCGCATCCCTCGGGACAACCCCAACTCTCCCATGGCAATGGCCGCCCTCCGCCTCATCTCCCCCCGTGCGGCCGCACTGTGACGGGTTGTGTGTCGGCAGCGCCGGGTGGAGCAGAGGTGTGGGACAGGATGGTCCCTCCGCCCACCCAGAGTCACTGCCCACGATGCACTGCATTAAAACTTAAAAAAGAGTTACTGATTTAAAAACAAAAATGTTACATGTATAAATAGTTCTTACATTCAGGAAACTGGTTAATTAAGTGGTGGGATTATTTCCCTGTCCTGACTATGCCTTTGCTTTAGCCGGTGTTTACACCCATTCCATCCCTCCCTTGCAAAGATGTGAGATTTCATTAAGAACTTGGATGAATAGATGTAAGCGGCATGTAAAGCGTCTCTTTCCATACACGGCGCTAATGAAATGAGACAACTGTCACACCAAAGATAGACCCAAAATGCTGGAGTGACTCAGTGAGACAGGCAGCATCTCTGGAGAGAAGGAATGGGTGGTGTTTCGGGTTGAGGCCCTTCAAACTCAGTCTTCAGGTCTGACCCAAAACGTCACCCATTCTCTCCAGAGATGCAGCCGGTCCCACTGAGTTACTCCAGCATTTTGTGGCCATCTTCGGTTAAAACAGTTTAAAGATTATCTGCTGTTTTGTCCGTGGGAGTTTGTTGTTTGCGTTACGCAGGCAACCAGATGGTAATAAATAAAATGTGCTTCTTGTTGTCAGGGGGGGGCAGTAGGAGAAGAAAAAAATGATGTTGTCATGCACACTTGTCATCGGCCTACCAGGGAATTTGTGTGTGTGTGTCCCCCCCCCACCCCCATGTTTTAAAAGCAATTTACTACAGCTGCCAATGCCCCGAGCCGGGGTGGGGGTGAATCACCCGGTGTGGGTGACGGGGACCAGCGGTCGGGGGGGGGGGTGAATTACGCTGTTGTGGGGGTTGAGGTCCGATGGCGGTGCATCAGTGACTCTGGGTGGGCGGAGGGACCAGCCTGTCCCACACCTCTGCTCCACCCGCCACTGCCGACACACAGCCCATCACAGTGTGGCCACATGGGGGAGACGAGGCAGAGGGCGGCCGTGGCTATGGGAGAGTGGGGTCTGTCCCGAGGGATGCGCTCCTTCGGCCGATGCTGCTCGGGTCCAGAGTGCCCAGTCACCTATGGCTTGTGTGGGGAAATGACCCCACCCTCCCTTCTCCATCGGCCAGTGATGTGATGGACGCAGGGGTCTGGACCAATCGCTGACAAATTCTGCCCCCCGGCGATGTCATGTCCATTATTTGACTTTTCGGCTGAGCGGCCATTCGGTTAGTTGGCATTGTAGGCGACGCAGCCTTTCGGTGAGTTTGCTTACAGGCGTTCCACCCTTTCGGTTAGTTCGCGTTTCGGCTTTGTACGCTTTCGGTTATTTGGCGTTTCGGCTTAGTTTCCGTTCAGTTATTTGTCGTCCACTTCTTTGTTTCAGCTTCTCGTCCTTCGACGCCTCTTCCACACAGGAGGTGAGAATGCCTTGCTTGTACTTCATCGATTACTTGCTGCTGCCTGGAATTTTGCACCACTTATCATACCAGAATTGTAGTCATGAATGTAATTTGGATGATGGTTAAATAGTTGGGTTCTTTGAAAGTTGGGAAATGTGGGCATGTTGGCTGGGACATTCAGTGCCAAATGTATAAGCATGTGGTGGAGGCTATGAGTGTAAGACGGAGGTACTAACTGATAGAGCTTGTTGGTAGGTGACTGAGGGTTCCCAATGATAATGGTTCAGTTGGTGGGAGTTGGTTTTTCACCATTGATTTCCTGTATTGCGTCCAAGTGCTCAGGCTTGGATTCTGCCAATGAACATAAACCATCCCTCCTTCTGTCTGACAGGCCTCCTGGTCCTTGGCAGCATCAGGCCACCTCTCCCCCACCCCAGCCGTCCTGCACCAAGGCCTCCAGTCTAAACATTGGAAGCTGCCAGGTTCTCCTGTCTCCGATCATGTGTTGTACACCGATGCCTCTCAATTCACATTGGTTCCTGAATGCTTCGCTCTAACTGTGGAACTACAATGCATTGCCCCCTTTAATGGGTGCTCAGTGGTGCAGGCCTGTCACCTCTGCCATTGAGCTCGGCTGATAAGCCATTGAACAGTGTGATATGTGGGGTACAATACAGAGCAGCATGGTTAGAGTTTAGAATTTAGAGATACAGCATGGTAACAGGCTCTTCAGCCGATCTAGTCCACACCAACGCCATTCACCCGTTCACACCAGCTCCATGTTATCCCACATTCATGCCCACTCCTTACACACTAGGGGAAATGTACAGATGCCAATTAACCTTCAAACCAGCACATCTTTGGGATGTGGGAGGAAACCCAAGCAGTCAGAGGAAAACCAAACGGTTACAGGGAGAATGTGCAAACTCTGTACAGAGATCAGGATCAAACCCAGGTCTCTGGTGCTGTGAGGAAGCAGCTCTGCCAGCTATGCCATTGTGCCACTCTATAGGGTGGCATGCTATAGTCTAGTGTTAGCCATTGATTGCAATGCCTACACCTGTGTTAGTGATGTATGCTTGGCCATGGCTACATTGCTGTTAGTCAGTCCCTGCTGCATACAACTCGACTGCCACATTTACAGGTAGTCCCCAGGTAACAGCAGGTTTCCGTTCCTGTGAACTATACAAATTGCCGCCACAAACCGAGTCCCCACACAGCAGAAGATGCCTGCAACATCGCAGCAGCCAGTAAATCCATAGCGCTCTTCCAAACGCTTATTCATGTCACAGACCGTATACAGGTCGGGTACTGGTAATCTATGGTGGACCTGTACCTACCTTCACTAGCTGTGAAGTGCCATCACACATCCTGATGCTGTGAAAGCCACCTTAACTACTTTGATTGTTGAGAGAGTTGGTTAACTCACAGATAACCTACAACTTCTGGTTTTAATATCGCCTTTTAGTTTGGCCTGGACTCTTGCTACTGCTTGACATTCCAAAGCCTGGGTAGACATTTGATTTTCCCCATCCCTCCTGGGAGTGGTTATTAAAAAACAACCTAATTTCAGATTCAACACACACTTGCTTTGGCTGAGCCTATTGAACTGCATGTGAAATGGTGCCGGCTTGGAGGGACACATAGGAATGCAGAGCCATGGCTCGTCGGGTGAACAGCCAAAGTACACAATGTAGGACTGAGAATTATTACCACTGTCCTTCAATTCTTTAAATAAACCTTTATTTCCTCTTCTGTTGGTTCAGGTTTTGAGCGATGGTGGTACTAAAGGACAATAATACAAAGGTTTATTAAACTACAGTTATGAACTGTAAATGTATAATACTTGACTCCCTACTTCTCTCAAAACCACAGTTGAATGAATTTTGGGATCCCTTATGCCATACCCAGTACGTCAACATACTGACACCTCTTTGGGATATGGGAGGAAACCAGAGTGCCCAGAGGAAGAACATGCAAACCCCACACAGAAAGCACCCAAGATCAGGATCAAATCTATGTCACTAGAGCTTTGAAGTAACACGAGTGTAAATAGGTGCTAGATAGATAGCAAGGACTTGATTGACTGAAGGGTCAATAGATGTCAGTGATAGCCACGTTCCATTGATAAATAAACAAATAGTCAAGAAAGTTTTTGCCTCTGTTCTTCAAGGATGTGTTAGCTAAAGAGTGATACCAATATTTTCCAATTGCCCCCAGTGCAAGTAAGACTAAATTGTTATGTTAGTGTTTCCTTTATTTTCCCGCAGTTTTGTGTGTCTTACAATAAAGCATTTTGAGTAGTTCTAATCTAGTTAATTATGACCACGGATGAAGCTGCCCCTAACTTGACCCAACATTCACCAAGGGCCGTTAAGTGAAAGAAAGTGAAAAACAACACTTTGTGCTGGAAAGACTGTATTTATAGTTGGGAATTAAACATACTTGAATTGAGACAGTCGTCATATTAACACTAGGTGCACAGTAAGAAATGTGCTCCATTTCAACAATCACACCTGCGACTTTGATGAGCTCTACATTCCCAGAGACTTTGGGAAAGAATTGAAGATGTACTTCATTGTAAAGAGAGGAATTGAGATTCAACTTGTAACAATAGATAGTGCAAGCATCTGATTTGATATTTATTAGATCTCTTCTCCAAGCTAATGTTACATCTCATTTTGTTTATTATATTGTAGCTATGTAAGCTACCACTAACGTAGTCATCAGTAGCACAGTGTGACATTTTCTTTGCAGGAATTGAATCACTATCAAGAGTCAAGAAAATTTTAGTGTCAAATGTACCAAAACCGTACAAATAAATTCTTACTTGCTGCAGCACAACAAGTTTGTAAACATCACACTCAATAGATAGTATAATAAACAAACATAGAAAAAGAAGTTCTATAAATAAAAATAACTCAATATAGTGCAAAAAAACTAAACCTAAATCCCTAGTGCAACCAAGGCAGTTCATAGTTTGGAATTTTGTTGGAATTTGTGGTGTTCGATAGCCTGATGGTTGTTGGGACGAAGCTGTTCCTGAATCTGGACGTTACAGTTTCATACTCCTGTATGGCAAGAGTGAAATGAGAGCATGGTGAAAATGGTGTGTGTCTTTGATGATGCTGGCTGCCTTTTTGAGGCACCACTTCCTATCGATCCCTTCGATGGTGTTAATTCTGGCCAAATTGGAGATGCCAGGACACTAAAATTGAGTAAAGGCTTCTGGGCTGCTAAGCCATTTGATCAATTTAAATGTGCCTTCTGCAGAAATGGGACAAGCTGCAGAATGGTGCCAGCTTGTCTAGAGTCTAGATAAAAGTTGAAGGGAAAGAATGGGACATCTGCAGTTTCTTACAATTAGGTGTAAATTGCATGAAACAGATTGGGTGAATGCAAATCAGACATACACATTGTAAATATTGTTGCAAAGCTTTACTTTGCTAGATGTTGATTGGGTTAAGTGTTGAGCCTTGTCTGGGTTTCTTGAATATCTGGGCAAATGTTGCTATGTTTGCTTCCTTCCAGAATGTATTGGTTACTGTATTATTGGGTTAAGAAAATGTCTATCATGTACTGTATTAATCGATATCTGTTATTGGACTGTAAAGAGTCCACCCCATATGGTTCGGCCCCTCAATGTCCAGGGACCTATAAAAGGTAGCTCCCACGAGGTCCTGTGTCGATCTTCTGGGAGAACGCTTAGGACTGCATCACCTTTTGGAGTGTCTGCTTGCACGAGGCTAGGAGGGCTTGGCCAAGTAGATACAAGGATCGAACCAGTGTTGGTTAGGTATAGTAGTGGGGAACAGTTATTGTGTTTTTCCAAAATAAAGTTTAGATGCGCAAGTGCTTGACTCAGTATCTTATTGGCTGAAACTAGGGGGGGGGGGGGGGGGGGGGGGGGGGGGGGGGGGGGGGGGGGGGGGGGGGGGGGGGGGGGGGGGGGGGGGGGGGGGGGGGGGGGGGGGGGGGGGGGGGGGGGGGGGGGGGGGGGGGGGGGGGGGGGGATCTCAACAGGGGGGGGGGGGGGGGGGGGGGGGGGGGGGGGGGGGGGGGTGTTGAGGGGAGCTAGAATGAAGAGTTACATTGGGGGCTCATCCGGGATCTCAACAGACCCCCAAACACAAGTTTACAATTAAGGGTGTTGAGCTGACTCGATCCCGAGTGCAGAAATCGGTGCCACTGTGCGGTTTTCACATTAATATTCGGCACTTCTCTAGTCGGAGCAGATCAATCACTCGCAGGCTTGGGAAAGGGTCCCAATGAGATCGTAGAACAGAGCCTAGCAAGCACGGATAGAACTCCTTTGGGTTAGGGGCCCATAAAACAAGGGCGAAGAGTGGCCGACAACTTGGCCGTAGTTGACAGACTGCAGCTGCTTAATGAGAGCCAAATGCGCAACCTGTCCCAGATTTGATATCCAATTGGTGGGGTATTGAAATACAAGTCTGATTTACGTGCTGAGCAGTGATTTTCAGAACACACCTGTCATTGCTGGGAGCGCTAACTGGAAAGTTGCGTTCCGAAAATCAGCATCGACTGCCAGTGTGAAGAGGCTAGGCGCTGAGACCTGGTGCCAAGCAGGTGTAAAGGAAATCCTTTTGAAGAGGTAAAACCTAGATTGTTTAGAGGCCACGCCTGTGAAGCTATCTGAACCCCTCCATGAAGTGACGGACGGGGAATCTCGTAAAGGCACTGGACTCGGTGGCTAGAGTATAGATTGGCTGGGAATACTCTAGCCCATTCGAGATTTCATTGTGCAATTTAATTTGAATTCAAGAGCCCGCGTATGTGGAGGGATACGCACCAAAACTATTTGGTCCGAGAACGAGTTGAGATTTGCAGAATCAAATTTCCAAATACACAATTTCACATTGAAGTTCTGCCAGTACGGTAGAATTAAAATTCTGTGTAAATAGAACTTCGGAGTTCGTGCATGCTTGAGATTGATTTTGAATAGCAGCTGATCAACAGTGAATAGTAACCCTCTGATCGATTGTTGATTAGTATCTGATAGCGAAGAGTAATAGGCCATTCTCACGGGGCAACTTGACGCAAGAGTTAACCAGAGTTGAACATCATGGGAACCTCGTGCGATAACCGTACGGCATTCGTGGACAACCGTGGACCACCGTGGCGCTAACGGCAGGTACTCGTGTAACTTGGTACTCGGGAGAAAATTCTTGAATTTTCCAAGAGTGACTGGTACACTTGTGGTTGAACATTGCAACATTATATGGACATAGTGGCAGTGCGATATCCGTAATAACTCTTGCGTGTACCGTGGGAACTCCTGCGAACGGTGAACCCGGAAGCTGGACAGAGGGGACAGAAGGTGAGTAAAAATTGTCTTCTGTGAGATTGAATTTAAAAATTAAAGATTTGCATCCGCATATGGACATCAACTTATTCATGAGTTATGTTAAGAAAATAACTATAATCTTTAAAAGGGACTGGTTTAAACCGAAGACAGACACAAAAAGCTGGAGTAACTCACCGAGTCAAGCAGCATCTCTGGAGAAAAATAGGTGATGTTTCGGGATGAGACACATCTTCAGACTCAATTCCGATTAGGATGTCTGAAGAAGGGTTCCGATTCGAATCGCCACCTATTCTTTTTCTCCAGAGATGCTGCCTGACCCGCTGACTTACTCCAGCTTTTTATGTTTTTCTTCCCAGATCTGACTTACCTGCTGAGTTACACCAACATTTTGTGTCCTTTTGTGCGTATTAACCAGCATCTGCAGTTCCTTTAGACATTACCTAACTTCAGATTTTAGATATATAGCACGGAAACAGGGCCTTCGGCCAACCGAGTCCGCGCCGACCACCTATTCTTATACACTCCAGGGACAATTTTACAATGTCACCGAAGCCGATTAACTTACAAACCGGTAATCTCTGGAGTGTGAGAGGAAACCGGTGCACTCGGAGAAAACCCACGCGGTCACAGGGAGAACATACAAACACCATACAGACTGCACCCATGGTCAGGATCGAACCCCGGTCCCTGGGGCTGTGAGGCAGCAACTCTACCACTGTGCAGCATGTAGTCAGATTTAATAAATTGCTAGTGTTGCTTCCAAAGACAGAGGCATTGATAATATTAGATCAGAATTGTATCTTTCCACTAATAGAGTCAATTATTAGTCAATTAATAATAGAATCAATTATTGTTGGTGACATTTCACCTACGAATATCAGACTATTTTCACAGAGGTAAGGGCCAATTAAGCCTAGCAAAAGGTATGAACACTTTTAAACATTTTTTTCCGACTATTTTGTCAAATGTAAATACAGGGAGAATGATCAAAGTGCTCACATGGCTCACTCTGTTAGAAGCGTTCTGAGTTTAAATGTTCCGTGTATTCCTTCTTAAATTATAAATTTTTGTGTGGCCAGGGGTGTGATTGAGAACAGCTGGGAAAGGGCGGAGGGGGCGTCACGAATAACAGCGTTTCCCTGGCCATATTATGGCCCATTCCCCAACCGTAACATTAATCAAGCTCTGTCTAACTCCGCCTTCAAACCATCCCTCTGTGACATGGGTTAGTTATCGCTGGGCGGGCTGTGGGCCGAATGGCCTGCCAACGGGAGTCAGGGACTGACACTGAGATCCATTGTGCAGGAAGGAACTGCGGATGCTGGTTTTTACCGAAGATAGACACAAACGCCACCTGTTCATTTTCTCCAGATATGTTGCCTGACCCATTGAGTTACTCCAAAATTTTGTGTCTGTGTTCACTATGAACATTGAATTATTTAATTTTAGGTAACTTACACTCTCTCTCTCTCTCCCCCCCCCCCCCCCCCCCCCCCCCCCCCCCCCCCCCCCCCCCCCCCCCACCCCCCCCCCCCCTCCCCCATGTAGTAAATGTTGGTTAACCAGGCCAAGGTTTGCAACGCTGGTTCCCTCTTGGGATCACACTATCCCTAGCCAACAATTGGCCTATCAGGGAACCAAATATAGACATAAAGTGCTGGAGTGACTCAGTGGGTCAGGCAGCATCTCTGGAGGAAAGGATTAGGCGACATTTCGGGTCGGGACCCCTCTTCAAAATACCCTGCTGAGGTCATCTGTTGTTGGCCCTGATTTGTCCCGGTCTTTTCTTGCTTCCAGTTCCCCCCTACAATCATCCCGAAGAAGGGTCCCGACAAAAAATGGAATCTATTCCTTTTCTCCAGAGATGCTGCTTGGCCCGCTGAGTTACTCCAGCATTTTTTGTCTAACTTGCTGATTCAGACAGTTTTTGATTATCAAGGATTCTGCGCTGACTCTTTACTCTGAAACACACGTTGGAAATTTAAACTTGGGCGCAACTAACATCGTCTAAGTAATGTAGCATCTTCCTGCAGTAAAGTCACAGCATTAGTACAGGCATGTCTCCAAATGAGTCAATTCAACCAAAGGAGGATATTTATAGTGTGTGAAAAAAAAAGTGACATCATTTGTGCTACGTGACACTTCACAGTTCACAATGTTCATTCAAGATTTAACGGGAAATCTCGGGAGACGGACAAGTCACTCGCACAAATAACAGAAATGCCAAGTACCGTGGGAACTCTTTATCTACCCGCCGTTATATCGTGTGATATCGTGCTAGACCATGACCACTTCACTCTGGTTACATCTTGCATCAAGTCGCCCCATGAGAATGGCCTATGACTGAGAGACGGGAACCTGGTTTACTTGGTGAAAAGTACCCGGATGCGAGAGGTACCCCTAATTCTGTAGAACCTAGAGAGGAGGGATAGAGGTCCCCCTATAGAAGTCTAGTCTTTGCAGGGGAAAGTAACATTTAGGAGGAAAAGTAGTCAATTTAAGAAGTAGTACCCCTGAGCAAAGAGTACCCTAGGAAGGGGAAAATCTTCGGTATCAGAGGGAGAGGTTCACTGATTGATAACAGCGCTACGCGGCATTGCGATCGAGTGTTGGTAAACTGTGTGCTAGCATGTTAAATTATTATTGTAAAATATAAAAATCCAGCATCGCCTTTTTTAGCATCTTTATCGGATCTGAATTGTATAAATACTTTGTGTATGTAAAAAGATTTAGAGTGTGTTAAGATCGCAAACCGCTACTTGTATTGTCTGTTTGAGTGCTTAAAGATATTTGGATGTTAGACAATTGAAGTAAAAGTGCGTTTGAATAAAATATTTGTATTTGTTTAAATCGGGATTATAGTATTGTTAGAATCCGATTCGTGGTGGTTCGATCAGGGTTTGTATTCTTTCGATCACTGTGTCAGGGGAGGAGTCGTTCCATTGACCGAGTACGCCATGAGGAGGATTTATTAGAGTGTGATTTATCGTCATAATAAGTGGATGCTTGGAGTTTATATTGGGGTGTGTCTTGGTTTACTTGTAATCGGGGGAATAATTTCTTGTTTGATTATAGCTTTACTTACGTGGTTCGGGTTTGTTTGTCTGTGTGAACATAAAGTGTTTTGAGTGGGAGAGATTGCTGCTAAAATTTAAATATTAAGAGCCTGAGTCTTAGTTTGGGAAACCGGAGATTCTTTGTTTGAAGGCTGAGAGTTGAATGAAGTGATTGTGATCGAGCTGATAAGAAAGTTGAGAGAGCGATTGAATAAGAGTGATTGAGTCGAACAATTGAATAGGAACGATTGAGTGGAGTGATTTAATAATGGTAGGGAAAGATTGAAGGAACAATTGTGTGAGAGGTGTGAATCTGCTAGACGTTAGTCATTGTGTGGGAATGATTTCAGTGGTCTTGGAGTCGGCGGCGACTAGTCTGAGTCTCACATTGATATGCAGGATGGTGAAAGATCCAGGTGTTCTCCTCATTTCCCGTAATTGATAAAATGTATAAAAACTCTGCAAACAAACTTAAATTCATTGATATGATTGGATTGCTGCAAAGGAACTGTAAATAATGTTGCAAGACAGTTGCCTAGCTGTTTGTTGATTGGCCAAAGTGTTAAGCCCTGGCAGGATAGTTTTGAGTTCCAGGGTAAATGTTGAATTATTCAGTTAATTAGCTTCCTTCCAGAAGCTTCTCCAAGAAACAATGTATGGGAGACTCTGAATTGGTTTGAGGAACTGTCAATAATGTATTGATGTAATTAATATGTTTGATTGGACTGTAAAGAGACCACCCCTATGTAGTTCGGCCCCTCAAGATTCGTGGACCTATAAAAGGTGGCTCCATCTTAGATTGAGGTCGATCTACTGGAGGAACGCTTGGGACTGCGTGACCTTTTGCAGTGTGTCTGCTTGCATGAGGCTGAAGGGCTTGGCCAGGCAGAGACAAGGTTCGAACCCGCGGTGGTTTAGGTATCGTATAGGGGAATTTGTTGTTCAATCTAAAAATAAAGTTTACTTGTTTCTGTGCTTGAGTCAGTGTTTTTTACTGAACTAGACTAGGGAGGTAAGCTTGAGAAGAGTGTATTTACAAAGTCACAGGTGAGGTACCATATAACTAATTGTGTTCCTTTGTTTAAGAAGGGAACTAGAAATAATCTAGGAAATTATAGACTGGTGAACTCACACCAGTGTTATTTGAGAGAATTCTTCAGAATAGGATTATTCTCATTTTAGAGTGAATGGGATAATTAGGGACAGTTAGTATGGCTTTGTCTGCCGCAGGTTAGGTCTGACTAACTTGATTCAATTGTTTGAAGAGGTGACAAATGCGATTGATGAGGGTGGGGCAGAGAATATTGTCTACATAGATTTAAATAAAACATTTAATAGTCCATCATGGTCGTTTGATCCATAACATTATGATGCATGGGATCCACAGTGTCTTGGTCACTTGATTTCGGAACTGCCTTACACATAGATGACAGAGGGTTGTGATGGAAGGATGTTATTCTGGCTGGAGACCTGTGACCAGTTTTGCTCCACAGGTATCTGCACTAAGGCCTTTATTGTTTGTGATATATATATATATATGACTTGGATGGCAATGTAGGTGGTTTAGTCAGTAAGTCTACAGACTACACTAAAATTGGTGGAGTTGGGGACTGTGAGGAAGGCTGTCAAATGAAACATCAGTTGCAAATATATAGGTAGAGAAATGGCAGATGGAGTTAAATCCTAGCCAGTGAGATATACTGCAATTTGGAAAGTCAAACATAAGGGGAAAGTATACAGTTAATAGCAAGACCCTTAACACCATTGTCATGCACAGGGATCTTGGGGTCCAAATCCATAGCTCCCTGAAAGTGGCCTGCCTTCATCAATCAACACCTTAATTACAAGAGTTAGGAAATCACTTTGTGATTTTATAAAACTTTGGTTGGGTCTCATTTTGTGTATTGTGTGCATTTCTGATTACCCATTAGAGGAATGATATGGAGGCATTGGAGGGAGTGCAGAGATTTACCAGAATGTTACCTGGTTTAGAAGGTATTACCTACAGTATATGCAGAGTTTAAACAAACTTGGATTGTTTGCTTTGGAGTGTTGGAGCTTGAGAGAAAGTATATCAAATTATGAAAGGCATAGACAGGATAGACAATCGGAACCTTTCTCCCAGGCTGGAAATGTCAAAGACAAAGAGGGCATAACTTAAGGTGAGAGGGGGACAGTTTAAAGGAAATGTGTGGGGTAAGGTTTTTACATAAAAAGTGGTAGGTGCTTTGAATGTAATGGCAGGCCTGGTGGGGGATAGTGTACTATCGTGTCATTTAAGAGGATAGGTACATGGATATTCAGTGAATGGATGATGCGCGGGAAAAAGAGATTACTTTAACAGTATCATGTTCAGTAAGACATTGTGGTTGGATTCGGCTGTTGCTATGCAGAACTGCTCTTTGTTTATGTTCTAAGAATTTAAACCTAGATTATCAAGTATTTGGTTTAGTCTCACATTACCGATATTTGATTCACTGCAGATCCTTCTTCTCTTAACTTAGAATTTTCTTTCATTTGACTGAATCTTGGATACAACTGTGGTTGGGAAGTGTAAAATTATTATTTCCATCAGTGGAGCATTCCACGTTGTTATTATAGGAAATTAAAGTTAATTCGCTTTTTGAGTATGTCCACTTAGAACAAGCTTGATGCACAACTTGATACCATTTTACTTGATATCCTCACTCGAAGAATTCACTTATTTTGACACTTTCAATTGATCCCACACTTTTGTAGCGTGATTTCCATGATTGTATTTACAAAGTCCTGATTTTTTTTTTTACGTGGTCTGCAATATAAATTTTTGCCACAAATCTTACTTGAATGTTGATGCAAACTACAGGAGTTGTATGGCCTTCCATTAATACCATTTCTTATTTTCTCTACATCAACCATAACAGACTTAATTTTGCAACTTTGTTGGAACCCTAGCTGGTACATGATCCAGATTTTTCCACTTTAGTCTTCTGCAGTAGCTTTGTTGAGCGGCAGTCCGGCCAAGGTTCTTTAGAATTCAAAGTGTACCACGTTGCACAGATTTGTTGCTGTCATTTCCGTAGCATAATTTATCAAAGATAATAGAATGTTCAAGGCTGCCATGTGTAAACATTATTACCAGATGTAAATCTTAGGAATTTAATTGGAAGAAAAAGAAATATTGACCATATGAACACCTCAGCATTTATAACGATTTTTGCGATCACCAATTTGAAAACAGATAAATTAAACTACTTCCTTCTGATTCATATTTTCTAAGCTGGGACACTAAAATATTCCTTTGAATAATGAGATAAAATTGTTCCATTATTGAGTAATCTCTTGACATTAGAGTCGTGCAGTCGTAGTCATCCAGTGTGGAAAAAGGACCTTCAGCCCAACTTGCCCAACTAATCGCACGCCTGCATTTGGCCCATTTCCCTCTGAATCTATCCATGCACCTGTCTAATTGCAGCTTAAATGTCACAATAGTTCCTGCCTTAACTATCTCCTCTGGCACCTCTTTCCGTACACCTACCACCCTTTGCGGGAAAACGTTACCCCTCAGATTCCCATAAAATCATTCCCCCTTCACTTTAAACCTATGCCCTCTGGTTCTCGATTCCCCCACTGGGCAAGAGACTGTTCATCCACCCATCTATTCATCTCATGATTTTATTCACAAACTACTCCAACCATAATTATCAATAATTGTTAAATTCTTCCCAAATAGTAAAATACTAGACTAAGTTGGACCCGTTGGGTCCCAGTCACACAGGAGGCCTGGTCCCCCAACGCAACCCATTCCCCAAAGCAACATTCCACCACTCACCTGTTCCCCCAACGCAATGGCGGAAGCATTCTGTAGCCAGCCCCCACCCGAGAACACAGTCAGCCCCCGCTCGCGAACACAGCCAGCCCCCACCCACGAACACAACCTGCGCCCGCCAGCAAACACAGCCAACCCCCGCCCACGGAACACAGCCCACGCTCTGCTCCTTCAGCTATATTCTCGGCGCCGGGTAATTGACAGCGAATGTCGGAAGGGGCGTCCCGGCGAATAACAGACCAATAACTTTTGTAATATTTCACCGATCAGAACAAAACTTGGTGCACTTGGAGCAGAGGAGAACAGTGAGTAAGGTGGCAAAAAAAATCCCAGCAATATAGGGTACCGTTTTTGCGCAAATTTAAAAACAACGCAAACTGGAAGAGGACAAGATGAGAGTTTTAGTAATAGGATAGATAGATAGATAGATAGATAGATAGATTGATAGATAGATAGATAGATAGATAGATAGATAGATAGATAGATAGATAGATAGATAGATAGATAGATAGATAGATAGATAGATATAGATAGCAGACAGATATAGATAGCTAGATAGAAGATTCAATAAAATATCAATATTTATTTTTCAGTAAAATATCAATTTCTAGTCACAAACAATATTGCTATGTGATTGTTGGTGCACCCTATATTAGTAAAAACTATACGTCACAGTGTGGGACAAATTGTAAGAGAGGGAAATAAAGGTAAAAAAAGTGCCAGAAAAACTCAGCAGGTCAGGTAAGCATTTGTGAAAAGAGCAATGTTGACTGTCTCTCTTTCCAAAGATATTGCCCGACCTGTTGAGTGATTCAAGAATTTGTTACTTTTTTATTTTAGATTTCCAACACATGCAGTGTTTTTTTCCTTTTCTATTCCTGTGTCTTTATATTTGCAACTCTCAAACATCATTGAACAGTTCAAGCTTTGGTTTGCTGTGACAAGGCATGTCAGTTGGACCAAAGTATTCTGTTGCCAAAACAGGTGCATTTTAATTTCCAGTCGTTATCGTGCTTTGAAACTGCTTTGACAGACAATGCAGAAATAAGGCCCAAAGTTACTTATTTTTAAATGTCACAGAAAGAGACCCTTCAGCCCATCAGGTCCATGCCAGCTCCTAGCAGATAATTCTGTCAGATCCATCCCTTCTCCCATTGGCCTTATTATCTCCCACTAGCCCAACAACTCATCTGTGATTCTCCTGCCACACTAAGTAATAATTTACTGGAGCCAATCATCCTATCAGCACATCTTGAAGAGATTGGAAGGAATCGGATCATCCAAAGGAGACCCGCACATTCAACCTGCAAATTTCACACAGACAGCATCCAAGGTCTAGAGCAATGAGGCAGCAGTATTAACAGCTGCACTATCGAAGGGTCTATTTGTCAGCTAAAATGGGAATTGTAGTTTATATAATTTTGAAACGTAATAGATCAAAACGTAATAGATCAAAAACAGCTAATGCGGGGATTGAACAGATCCAAATTAACACCAACATTTAGACTTGACAAATCCAGTTGGACTGAATAAATGTTGTTGCCAAAAATTCAAACTGGATCTTTAGACCAACTGGCCAAGGTGCCTACCTGAGCTATTCACATTTGTCTGTGTTTGGCTCATATCCCTTTAAACATTTTCTGACATTGTTCCTATTGAAATGTTGTAATTGTAGCCGCCTCCACCACTTCCTCTGGCAGTTAATTCCACATACCCACCACTTCTGTGTGAGAAAACCTGCCTTTCAAATCCCCCTTAAATCTTCCCCCCTCCCCCCTCTCTTTAAATTTATGCTCCCTAGTTTTAGACTCCCCTACCCTGGCAAAGGACTGTGACCATTCACCTTATCAATGCCAATTACGATTTTATACCTCTACTAGACTAAGTGGGATCCGTTGGGTCCCTGTCACATGGGAGGCCTGGTCCCCCAATGCATCCCGTTCCCCAATGCAACCCATTCCACCACTCACGTCTATCCCTAACCCTTCAAATTCACCCCTCTCTGTCACTGTCTCCCTCTACTCCTCCCCCCTCCATCCCACCTTGCCCATCACCCCGGACCGCTTCTACCCCCCTACCTACCCCTCTGCACTCCACCACACACCTCTACTCCATTCCCTCCCTCACTATCCCCCCCCCCCTCTCTCTCCCTCCTCCCTCCCTCATCCCTCGCTCCCCCTCCCTCCCACCTCCCTCTCTCATCCCTCTCTCCCCTTCCCCCTCCCCATTTTCTCTCTCCCCCCTCCCTCCCTTATCCCTCTCTCCCCACTCCCTCCCTCATCCCCCTTTCTGCTCCCCCCTCCCCCCTCCCTCTGACTTCTCCCCCTGTGCTGTGTGCCAGGCTGCAGTGCTCCCTCTCTCCATGTAACTTTGTGCTGCGCCAGGGCCGTTCCTGGCGTCTGCGCCAGTGGCAGGAGCCGCAGGAGTGCTGCCCGTCCAGGGGGTAGACAGCTGGGCTCAGCACTGCCCCCCTATCTCCCTCTACCACCCCATATCCCTCCTCATCCTCCTCCCCTCACTCCCATTCCCTGCCCCTGCAACTACCCATGTCGTCCAGCAGCACCAGGGCCTGGTTCTCTTACTCGGCCTGGCCCTGGCTGTAGGCGGCCGAAGCACTTGCGGATCTGGGCCTCGACTTGCGGGGGGCGGAGTGAGGGTTGCAGGCTCGGACCCCGGGCTTGTCCTTGACTCCAGTCCGGGCCCAGTCCCCCGGCGCGACCCGTGGCACTACCCTTCCCACAAGGTACTGCGCGACCACAGCGTCTCATGCGGCAGCGCCACTCCTTCACCATGGCGACCTCCAGCCGATTGACTGCAGATGTGGCCAATCATTGTGGCAATGGTGTCAGGATGGGCCCGGCGATGTCCCTTCATGACTGATAGGAGAGGAGACCAATCTGCGTGGCGGTGACCGACAGCAATGTACGCATGTGCATTTTTTACGATTTTTAAACCTTAATAACTTTTACAATATACCATCGATTGGAAGGAAACTTGTTGCACTCGCAGCAAAGGAGAACGGCGAGTAAGCTAGCGAGAAATCGTAGCGCTATTGCGTACCGTTTTTGCGCAAATAGAAAAACCAATCAAACCGGAAGAGCGCAAGATCAGTTTTAGTTATGTATATAGAAGATAGAGATAGATAGATAGATAGATAGATAGATAGATAGATAGATAGATAGATAGATAGATAGATAGATAGATAGATAGATAGATAGATAGATAGATAGATAGATAGATAGATAGATACCACTCAGCCTCCAGTGCTCCTGGGGAAACAACCCCAGCCTATCCCATCTCTTCTCATAACTCAAGCCGCCCAATCTCAGCAACATCTTTGTGAATCTTTTCTGCAGCCTTTCCAACTTAATTACCTATTTCCACAGCTAGGCAACTAGAACTGAAAACAATTCTCCAAGTGTGGTCTCATCAACATCTTATACAGCTGTAACATGACAAACCAACAATTACATTGACCATTGAAGGTAAGCATGCCAATGTCTGTAAATAAGTGAATCTCACACACTTGTAACTTTACTTAACTGTTTAATAAACACACAGATTAAACATGATCCAGCACTAACTGCATGCAGTCTGTCACCATGCTGGAGAGAGAGAGAGAGATAGGAAGAGAGAGTGTTATTATACTTGATAACTAAGGCCTGGTTAGTGGTACTGAGGTAGCTACATTATTGGTTGCATGCATAAACCATCTACATCCTTCCCCTTAGAAATCAGAATTGAAATAGAGCCATGGCAGTGTGATTATATAAAATATACGAATCTAAACAAAGTCACCATAGCGGACAGGCGGCTTAACAATGCGACCCGAATGCGTGCATTCAACACCTCCCCCCCCCCCCCCCCCCATCGGAAAGAAGAGAAGGCGCAGCAGAAGTAGGCGAGAAAGTTAAAACAGGAGGAGACGCATCTGTAACAGCAGTTAAAGCAGGAGGAGACGCAGCCGGAGCAGGAGAGATGGGAGGGGAGGGAGAACGTGCAGGAGGGGAGGCAAACCGGCCAGAACCCGGCACCAGCGGTGGAGGAGAACGCAACAAGTGAGGGGTCCGGGGCTTGCAGGGATCAGCAGGCAAGCCGGCAGGGGCAGGCTGGGACCGCAGAGGTGGAGCATAAGGACCCGCAGGTGAAGGCTTCGGCTCATTCACAGCCAACAGGTGTTGACGGCTCCGACGATAGACAGTCACTTCATAGTCCACCAGGTAAGAACGAGGCGAATCAGCCACACCAACTACGGTCGCGAGACGGGAATAGCCGGTGCTAGTTTGCAACCGATCGACTTGCCTGGGCAGTAGGGACGTCAGCGGACTGCAGGACCTGTCATGGGAACGCTGTTGAACCTCATGCTTCTGTTCAATCTGCTGCTGGACAACGGCAGGCTCTAATACCTTGGGTAGCAGGGTCTGTTGAGCGATCGGCATAGGTGGCCTGGTTGTCCGCGACATCAGACGCTGGGCAGGGGAACCCATGGTCAGGTCATGGGAGATATTACGGAGGTTAAGTAAGCCCAGGTAGAAGTCGGAGTTAGACAGGCGGGACTGCTCAAGCAGACCCTTAGCACGCCGCACGGATCGCTCGGCAAGGCCGTTGCTTTGTGGATACTCCGGGCTACTAGTGTAATGATGAAAGTTCCACTTGGCAGCGAAAGATTTGAATTCAGCGCTGGTAAATTGTCGGTCATTGTCAGTTTGTAAACGGACAGGGGCACCGAAGGTGGCGAAGTGCCTGCGCAGTCTGCTGATGACCATCTCGGAGGTGATTGCAGGAAGCAGGTCCACCTCGAACCAGTTGGAGTACGAGTCCACCAGGACAAGAAACTGCTTGCCCCGCCATTCGAATATGTCGGGAGCCATTGATGTCCAGGGCATGGCGGACGCCTGCTGCTGCAAAAGGGGCTGTCGCTGCTGGTGCGGGGCGAGGTTGTTGCAGGTGGAGCAGGAGGAAACTCGGTCCTTGATATATTTGGCCATACCAGGCCTGTGGAATTGTCCCTGAGCGTGGAAAATAGTGGCATCGACCCCAGGATGACCGCTATGGGCTGCGTTGTAGTAGAGATCATACAGAGAGGCCGGAACCACGACCTTGTGGCCTTTGACGATAACACCATCTTGGAGCACCAGCTCATCGCGGACCAAAAAGAACGGTTGGGCACCCGATGGCAAAATTGTCCGTCTGTCAGGCCAGCCACGCTTGATGACAGCTGCGAGCTGCTGCAACGCAGTGTCAGCGGCGGTGTGTTCGATCAGGCACTGAAGTTGCCTGGTTGGGATGATGTTGACGTTCAGCACCAAGAGGTTTTCTTGCTCGTAAGGGTGGCGGTCACAGGTGGCCCGTGGGGCACGACATAGAGTATCGGCCACATGCATTTCAGTGCCCTTTTTGTAAACCAGTTGGAAATCAAAACGTTGGAGCTGCAGCATTATGCGCTGCAGTCTGGCAGGGGCAACATGTATGGGCTTGCTAAGAATTGTCACTAGTGGCTGGTGGTCGGTCTCGACAGTGAATCTGCTGTCGAAAAGGAAATCTTTAAACTTGGAACAAGCAAACACAACCGTGAGGAGCTCCTTCTCAATTTGAGCATACCATTGCTCCGTGTCGGTCATGGTTCGCGAAGCATACGAAACAGGTAACAGTGATCCGTCATCAAAGAGCTGCAGGCAAGCAGCACCGAGTCCAAAATGGGAGGCATCGCAGGTAACAACAATGGGACGGCGCAGGTCAAAGAATTTAAGTGTCAGGGTGCTGGTCAGCTTAGATTTCAGAAATTCGAAAGCCTGTTGGTGTTGTGGGAACCAGGACCAGGCAGTGTCTTTTTTAGTCAGTTGCCTCAAGGGCGAGCTCAGCTAATTTGACCATGCCCAGGAAACGTTGCAGACCGAGGACATCGGTTGGGGCTGGCATCTCAGAAATTGCAGCAGTCTTTTGTGGGTCAGGCTTTAGTCCATCAGAAGTGAAGATGTGTCCGACGTAAGGCACTTCAGAGACACGAAATCTGCACTTTTTTATGTTCAGTTTTAAATTGATCTGTCGAGCCCGGTCCAGGACCCGGCGCAGGTTTTTGTCATGTTCGGCGGCATTCTCCCCGTAGACTAGGATATCATCCATGATGATGGCGCACGGCATGCCAGCGAACAGCTGTTCCATGGACCTCTGAAACACCTCGCTGGCAGAGTTGATTCCGAATGGCATCCGCAGGAATTTGAATCTGCCATAGGGAGTAGCCGACTTGAGCCGCAACATCTTCCACGGTTCTCATGCGGTAGTGTGGTCACCTAATTGTGAATTTCAGGTCCTTTGGGTTGATGCACACTCTTATCTCGTTCTTGTCCTTTTTTAGCGTGGCAACCATGGTGGAGACCCACTCGGTGGGCTCGCTAACTGCCTCCAGCACTCCCATCGCGACCATGCTCTTCAGCATCGATTCAACCTTGTCCTTCATAGCGAGGGATACTCTGTGTGGTGCACGGACCACAGGTGCCACCTTTGGGTCGGTGACGATCTTGTAGACAAAAGGCAGTTTGCCCAGCTCATTATCAAACAGGTCCGGGTACTCAGATATCGGATCCAGCATCACCCGCACCTCATGGACAGTGCAATCGAATGAGACTAGTCCCAGGTCCTGGCATACCTGGTTGCCCAACAAAGTCACACAATCAGAGTCGAGAACATAGAACGTGAGAGCCCGCGATGACCTCTGCAGCACACAATTGAAGATGGCCTTGCCGACTGGTTTCAGCACCTCGCCCCCGTAAGCATGTAAAGTCGAATGGTCAGCGCTTAATTGCTCATTGTGCCTAATCTTTCTGAACAGGCTTGTTGACATAACATTGACCTTCGCCCCCGTGTCGAGCTTAGCAGAGAAGGTCGAATTGTTGACAGTAACGAGGACCGAAGGATCCGTGAGTCAAGCAGGTGCGTGTAGGAGTGTGAAAACACTAGCATCTCCTTGAGAGCGTATTGGCTCAGAGTCGTGCGCAGTGTCGAGAGAGGACTGGGAGCCAAACTCGCTGTCAACTTGCACCAAGTTGTTTAGGACTTGTCTAGAAGCTGGGGAAGTTTCCCACGGGAGCGGCAGACAGCCAAGAAATGGTTCAATTTCTTGCAGAAATTGCAGGATTTTCCATAAACCGGGCACTGCGACTGCATTGAATGCACATAACCGCAATTAGGGCATTTTTTAACGCCTTGGTCAGGGACGTAGATGGCCCGCGACATGGGTCTGGTGTTAACTATGTTAGGACGTTGAGACCTGTTGAGACCAGTTAAATTAATCGATTTATTATCAGACCCCGGCTGTCCGAACAGCGGGTCGACGACTTCGGCTAACCTGCATGCGTGCATGGCTTCGGTTAGATCTGGTTTCCTTAGTAGCTCCGATCGTAATTTCTGATCAAGCATCCCTGTCACTAGAATGTCTCTAGTAAGCTGTTCAGTCATATTATCAAATCGGCAACTCTGAGCGAGGTAACGCAGATCAGCAATAAAACATTCAACAGGCTCATCATGCTGCTGCTTTCTCGTAAATAACTCTCTCTAAAATGCGGTTAGAGGGCAGGTCACGAAGCTCAGTGAATTTTTGCAACAGACATACCGGGTCATCGGCAGACTCTGCAGGTACTTGGACCTGATCATGTTCATCCCAGACCGCAGGACTGTAGGTGAAGGTTTGTGCTCTCCTCATGGCATCAGGACCAGCAAGATTTAGAAACAGGGAAGCTTTAACGGCATCGGGATCGTTGCGATGAGCAATGTTCATGTAGTGGGTAAAATCCATCTCAAAAGTCGCCCAGCGCTCCGCTATGTCTGCATCAAAGACCAGGGGCACGGGTTTGCGGCATGAGGATGCCATGGTGACACAAGGAGAGTAAAACTCCGACAAAGAAACAAACACAAGAAATAAAACCCGATAAACACGAGGAGCGAGAATTAACTTGCCGACACCATGTAAAGTAGTGAATCTCACACACTTGTAACTTTACTTAACTCTTTAATAAACACACAGATTAAACATGATCCAGCACTAACTGCACGCAGTCTGTCACCATGCTGGAGAGAGAGAGAGATAGGAAGAGAGAGTGTTATTATATTTGATAACTAAGGCGTGGTTAGTGGTACTGAGGTAGCTACATTATTGGTTGCATGCATAAACCATCTACAGTCTCCTTCCCCACCCTGTCTACCTGTGTCTCCACATTCTACAACATTTTTCGGGTCCCTGCCATTTACTGCATATGTTCTGCCTTTGTTTAACTTACAAATTACAACACTTCACACTTTTAATTTAATTCCATCTGCCATTCCTTTGCTCAATTTCACAGATGATCTAAATCCTGTTACATAGAAACATAGAAAATAGATGCAGGAGGAGGCCATTCGGCCCTTTGAGCCAGCACCGCCATTCATTGTGATCATGGCTGATCGTCCCCTATCAATAACCCGTGCCTGCTTTCTCCCCATATCCCTTGACTCCAATAGCCCCCTAGAGCTCTATCTAACTCTCTCTTAAATCCATGTAATCTTAAATAATATACTTTGCTGTTCAATATACCACCAAGTTTGGACTCATCATCAAGCTTGTCAACAATTCCATGTACATTCTTATCACAATCATTAGAACAGATGACAAATAGGATTGAGCCCCGTCTGAGGCTTTCCTCTAGAGGACATCCGAGATGTTCTCTTTCTTCAGTAGCCATGGTCTTGCTCTACTGTTGTGGATGGGTCCCTCGCCAATCTCCTCTCTATCCCACTGTTCTGCTCTCACTCCCCTTCACACGCAAATGGAACAAGGATAGAATTCCCTTGGTCCTCAACGTTCACCCCCACCATATTATTCTTCTCCATTTCCTCCAACTTCAATGTAATCCCACCACCAGTCACATCCTTCCATCCCCACCGGTTTCTACTTTACAGAGAAATCACTCTCTCCACAACTCCCACACACAAAGCCATGTTGACTATCCCTAATCAGTCATTGGCTTTTCAAATGCAGTTAGGTTTTGTCTCTCAAATTCTTCTCCAGTAACTTTACCACCACTGATGTCTGGCTCATGGACATTAGTTCCTTGATTTGTTCTTGCAGCCCTTCTGTGATGGCTAATGGTATAAGTTAATCTTCACCAATCACATTAAATGTAATACAGATCTATATAACCAGTCTATATTTATTATTACTGCAACCCAAATCAATGTAACCCAATCTGTGCCAACTATTAATCGAGTACAGTTTAATGTAATCCAAACTGTTAATCAATATGTAACACAAATCAATGTAACCCAGTCTCTGTTGAACGTTTTTACTGTATACATTTCAATGTATCCATTCTATGCCATTAAGGTACATACAGTAATAATGTTGTGCATTCAACATAACCTAGTCTGCACCAATATTCTAACAGTGTTGATGCTGTTTGTTTCTTTCTTTATGGATAGTTCCTGACCTGCTACATGTTTCCGACATTTTCTGTTTTATCTCCACATACTCTAATCTGCCTTTACTGGGCTGGATGTCTGAATAATTCCGCACACTGAAATCTTTGGACATCAATTCAGTGGGCAAAGTTATCTCCTCTGGTCTGTTTCTCCTCTGGTCTGCACTGGTAGAGATTGTCCATCAAACAATATTATTTGCAGTAGGATGACCATCAGAGGAAACAAAAAGAGGAGAGGGAGAAAGAAAGATGGAACAAGAAAGAAAATGAGAATTTTGCGAAATAATCTACAAATATTGTTTGCAGATTCCTTTAGCATAATTTCTAAATTCCATCACTTCCGACACATTATTTTCCTGACACAATATAACAAGAATTCCCAAGGTAATCCTCGACGCTTCAGTCCAAAGTCCACAGCTGTGACTAGTTTCCTAAAAATTATGATTTCTCTCACCCCTATTCCTGAAGGGTTGCCTAGGTCCTAATTAAGTACAAAACCATTTAAAATGAACTGCATGTTCCCTGGGTCCATCCTCTTTGCTCATCATAACATTTAGGTGGGCTGATCCTTTCTCCGTTGGTTCTCATGCAAAGTATACATGGGAAAAGAAAAATGGTCAATGACATAAGTATCAAAATAATCTGCAGAAACACAGAAACACATCCTTACACAAATCACTGCCAACATGTCCTTTTGGCTTCCCTTCTGCTGGCTATCTCAATCCCATGTCTCTGATACTCTCACTCCCTGGGAGATCATCAGTTGTGATCTTTCCCATCACACATCCACATTTTCTCAGCCACAATAACAAGGGTCACAGGCTTTAGTAAATCTGGCACATGGTTGGTTGCATCATCCAACGTCCGAATTGATTGCACAACAACAAATTATTCCTTACACACCATTTTTCAAACAATGGACAGCACAGTGCCACAGCTAGTAGAGCTGCTGCCTCACAGCGCCAGAGACCCATGTTCGATCCTGGCCTCGGTTGCTGCCTGTGTGAAGTTTGCAGTGATAATCATTTACCTTCTTGATATTATTAAAACTCAACATTAATTTACGTTATGCCATATCCTGTAATCTGGATTATGTGCCAGTTGTCAATAATTAAAACACACCTATGTATTTTCAGTAAGCTTCAATCTAAAAAGTTGAAGAATTCTCAGTCTGTTTGCAAAAATTATTTATAATCTTATTCATAGAAAACATAGAAACATAGAAACATAGAAATTAGGTGCAGGAGTAGGCCATTCGGCCCTTCGAGCCTGCACCTCCATTCAATATGATCATGGCTGATCATCCAACTCAGTATCCCGTACCTGCCTTCTCTCCATACCCTCTGATCCCCTTAGCCACAAGGGCCACATCTAACTCCCTCTTAAATGTAGCCAATTAACTGGCCTCAACTACCCTCTGTGGCAGAGAGTTCCAGAGATTCACCACTCTCTGTGTGAAAAAAGTTTTTCTCATCTCGGTTTTAAAGGATTTCCCCCTTATCCTTAAGCTGTGACCCCTTGTCCTGGACTTCCCCAACATCAGGAACAATCTTCCTACAATTCAAATAGTGAAGTGTGAAAGATGTGCTCCCAGACCTGTGAAAAATCAAAGGTCTTGTTTGGTGTACTCCCTAGTCCTTAACGGATACAGTTTTACATAAGAGTCCATGGCAGGGTGATTTAATCAAAAATATCTGCCCATATGTATATCAGTACCACACTTAAGCTGGTGTCTTTGAATATTTGCAAAACTTTTGCTTTTTAAAATAGGTTTACTGAACAACCAATTACTGGACGTAATGATAAATGTTGCCATGGCACTCACATTTCTGTTTCTGAAGTTTTTGGGTTCAAGTTTGACAATAATTTAAGGTAAGGAAGTATAGTTGGAAGTACTGCCTGCTGGTGATACCGGAGACTAGGGTCCAACCTGCCCTCTGAGGTCAAGTGTAAGAAGCTAGACCAGACGCTCCCTCCAGCTTTCCTTGATCCATCATGCCTGCTCAGATTGCTGCCGTTGGCTCTACTTTCATGTGTGTTTCTTACTGGCTACCATTCCTTTAACGTCTAAAAAAATATCTCCACCCTGTTGTACATAGTGACTCAGTATCTGGAACTTTCCAGGACAGCGATCCAAAGGAGAAAAAATCTTCTTCATCTAAGGTCTTATAGATTTAGGTTTATTATTGTCACATGTACCGAGCTTTAGTTTGCATACTATTCAATCAAATCAGATAACACTACACAAGAATACAATCAAGCCACACTGAAGCACAACAGGTAGAGCAAAGATAAAGGTGCCAGATTGCAGAATATAGATTCTCAGCATTGTAGTGTGAAGGGCCTGTCCCACTTGGGCATAATTTGTGCGTCAATTATGCGACAGGCCGGTAGTGAACATCGCGCGAAAATCGTCTAGCAGTACAACAGTCGCGCGCCAAGTGCTTTTGAGGGCCCTGCTCCTTTTGGGAGCCATTTGCGATATTGTTCGTACTTAGTCCAATCTCCGTGGTAAGGATTTTCCCAGTGCGCTTTATACCCGGGTGGTCATATGGTGCGGCGCTCAAATGATGCGCAAATGTCCCCTCAAATGCGCCCGACGGTGTACGGGCGGCATATGATTACAGACGTTGACGCACGCTGATGCGTAATAAATTAGCATAGGCAACGTTCGTGCATCACCATGCGTCACCATGCTTCACTGCACACTACACATACAGCGTCAGTACGTCAGCGTACGCCATCAGTACGTCAGCGTGCACAAGGGATACATCACGCAGGTGGCACGCGAGGATTGTGAGCCTCACAAAATCCTGGGGAGCCGCGCATTACTGCGCATCACTACATACGCCACCATGCCTCACCACGCTCCATGCACACGTCACGACGTGCCAACCAATTTTTAGGATGTTGCGTAAATGACACGCAAATGACACCCAAGTGGGACAGGCCCTTAACAGCTCCAGAGAAAAACTCCAATGTCTGCAATGAAGTACGTTGCAGAATCGGACTGAACCATAGCACATGGAAGGACCATTCAGAAGCCTAATAACAGAGGGGACGAAGTTGTTCCTGAGTCGGGTGGTACTCGCATCCAAGCTTCTGTACCTTCTGACAACAGGAGTGGAAAGAAGTGGGAAAGATCTTTGATTATTTTGGCTGCTTTCCTGAGGCAGTGTGAAGTGTAGATGGAGTCATTAATGGGGAGTCTGGTCTGCATGATGGACTGGGCTACATCCATAACTCATTGGAATTTATTGCGGTATTTGGCAGAGCTGTTAATATGTGATGTAACTCAGTATGCTTGCCACAGTAGAGGTTCAAATGTTTCAAAGGTCTTTTATTGACACGTGTACCAATTAAGGTACAGTGATATGCAAATTACCATACAGCCATACGAAAAAAAGCAACAAGGCGCAACTAAATAAAAGTTAACATAAACATCCACCACCACGGATTCCCCACATTCCTCACTGTAATGTTCCTCTTTACTTCCTCTTTATTCTCCCGTGGTCAGGGCATTCGAACCATCCATTGGGGCAATCGAAGCTCCTGCAGCCGGCGTTTGAAGCCCCCACGTCGGAGCGATCGAAGCTCCTGTGGCTTGGAGCTCCCGAAGTCGGTCTCAAACCAGAGATTGCGAGCTCCACGATGTTAAAGTCCACAAGCTCCTGTGGATGGAGATCAGAGGTCGATCCCTGGCAAAGGGATCGCGAGCTCCGCAATGGTAAGTCTGCAGGCTCCTGCGGTTGGAGCTCCCGAAATCAGTCACCAGAGGAGCTGAAGCCAGCGCCTCTACCTGAAGCTAAGACTGAGTGGGCGGGGCAAGCCTGAGATGCCAGAACCTCTTTTTGCCCATAGACAGCGAGGGGTTACGCCCTCACACATATAGAGACAAAGTCTGACCGTCAGGATAATCCAGAGACCTCCATCATCATAATTGTTGAAAACATCAACGGGCACGGTGCCTTACAATGCTATGTACGACAGTGATCGCAAGTTCTACTGAAGCAGACCTCCCATGTTGCCTATTCAAGTCCAAAGCGGAACCACCAGGTAGAAACCTGTACCGTCAGCACCTCCTCTTGAGGCATGGGTGAACTGCAGGAAAAAGCTTGAGATTGCCACAACACCTTCCAAGAGCAGGACTAAGCTGCTACGGGATGCCTGAGATCACCAGCATCACCGCTCATGTGTGCTGATGGTGTTGCAGTAAAGGAACTGTAAATAGAATATATCACTTGAGTTCACCATACTCTTAGCGTTGGTGTGGGCGCTGCCGAACCCAGCATCGTCAACCAAATCTGCTCAATATTGGCTCAGATAACAAACCCATAATCCCAGTAAAAGATCTCCTGGCACAATATCGGAAAGCAGTGAAATTCTCTCCAGGTTCCGCTAACGGGTATCTCTCAGCCAAGGTCACAAAATTATCTGATCATTATCACACTGTTGGTTGTCCTGTTCTCTTTGTTACTACAGCGGCTACTTATCAAAAAAGTACTTTTGATTTGCTTTGAGATTTCCTGAACTTGTTTTTCAAATTGTTCATCGGCATCATGCTCTAAACCACGTTCTTGTGACTCGGAGGAAAAGGGACTTCCCTCTCCCTGGGAATTTTGCACTCATGGGTGGAGATGCAATGGTCACCGAACAAGGAACAGAAGGCTCAGTGTTGAGGGAGCACAGTAGCCAGCATCCCTGCCTCACAGTGACTTACTCATCGAGTGAACCCGCCAAGTTCACATCCAAGTCAGTTAGCAAACACCAACCAATTGAGTCTGAAACTCTGACTCATAGGGTCTGGCTACTGGGTGAATTTAATGTGCAGTATAAATATTATTCCACGCATTATATTTAACATTTTCTAATGTGAGATGCAAAGTGTTCTTCCCCAATTACATTTCTCACCCGCAGCCACACCTATAACGGATGAATCATTTTTAGGCACCATTGCTTTCCATGCTGGAAGCCATCCATTTTATATGAGCTGGATAGTAGCAATTGGCAAGATCTCTCCTCATGCAAAGCATGAGACTGCCATTTCCCCAAGCATTCTGCCTGGAGGCAGTAGTCCTTCTGCCTGCTAGACTACTGCCTCCAGCACCAATGGAAATGGTATATTTGGTTAAGTCACCTTCGGCCAGGCTGTGCTCCTGCAACCTCTGTAATCGACTATGATTCAGATTCAGATTCAGATCCAGATTCAACTTTAATTGTCATTGTCAGTGTACAGTACAGAGACAACAAAATGCAGTTAGCATCTGCCTGGAAGAGCGACATAGAATATGATTTCAATGAATAAATCTATTTACATGCATACAGTCATAGTGTTTTTCCTGTGGGAGGAGTGTCCGGGGGGGGTGATTGGCAGTCACCGGGGTACATTGTCGAGTGGCGTGACAGCCGCAGGGAAGAAGCTGTTCCTGGACCTGCTGGTCTGGCAACTGAGAGACCTGTAGCGCCTACCGGATGGTAGGAGGGTAAACAGTTCATGGTTCGGGTGAGAGCAGTCCTTGGCGATGCTGAGCGCCCTTTGCAGACAACGCTTGACATGCGCTATGAGATGTTCACATGGGGGAGATATTGCATTCACCGAACAAAACACATTAGCTTCCACAACTTCAGATGTGGCAATCCGGCAGATTATTTATGGTTCATTGAAGGATAAATAGTGGTCAGACACCAGAAGAAAATAAAATTATAGGCTCTTCTTTTAAATAAGGTTGTGGAATCTTAATCTTAACCTGGAAAAACTGATAACTCCAGGGCTTAATGATAATCAGAAGGCAGCCCTTCCAACAGAGCAGCGCTCCCACAGTACTGTGCAGAGCAGGAAGAATGTTAGACCCTTAAACACCACTGAGACTAGTGTAGAACCTCATGAGAATGGACAAGGTTTGTTAACAATATGCTCTATCCATTTATTTTACTGAGTTGGAAATTTGCACTGCTATTCTAGCACATTGAAGGTTAAATTACTTTCCCATCTGATCTTCATCCCTGTGCTTGTTCAGAACATTCTAGATTGAGCTGAAATCCACTTCAGATATTTACATTTGAGCAGCTGGAGCCATTTGAAAACTTTATGGCTCCCACCCTGCAATATCAGCCTATATCATCATCGTTGGAGGTCCCCAGTCTGCAAACTTTTAGCTGCCAAGGTGGCCCCTCCTCATGGCCATCCCCCCCACCACACAGCCCACCCTCTCACATTAGTCCCTCAATCACTGCCTCATAGACAGCCAAATCCCCTACCCCGTCCTCACAATGAGCCCCATCCCCATATGCATGGATGTCCCCTCTTGTCCTCTCCACAGGAAGTCTTCCTCCTCTCACAATCAAGCTGACTCCCCTCACACCCTCAATTCTCCACAATGAAGCCTTCCACCCCTCACAAGCTAGCACTCCACTCCCACATAATCATGCACCCCTCTCCTCTGCAAACCAACTAACACAACATGAGCAAGTGTCTTGAGGTTTTATTCATGCGACAGCCACACAGGATCAAAGTTGAGAGAGGAAGACAGGATCGGGAAAGATAAAATAAATGTGACTGTAAAAAGAAGGATAATCATTCATGTTCTTAAGGAGGAGATTGACAGATTCTTGATTAGTAAGGGTATCGAGGGTTATGGGAGAAGGCAGGAGAATGGGGTTGAGAGGGAAAGGTAGATCAGCATAGTTGAATGGCGGAGTAGACTCGATGGGCCGAATGGCCTAATTCTGCTCCTATGACTTATGAACTTGTTATTAACATCAGATCCAATCTTGCAGGCAGGAATTTCAATTAAGAATCGTACGGTTCTCGAGTCATTCGATGGATGTAGTATTTCATATCTTCACAATCTATGACTGTAATCTCCCCTCAAAGAAGTGCAGAACTGATTGCAGGATCATTTCAAAGATTGAGATGTGAATGCCACCTCGGTGAAAATATGTAATCGCCGTCATTTCAGCTGAGAACAGCTTAGCAGGGAACTGACTCTGTTTGAAGCAAGGATTTAGACTCCCATAATATACAGAATGGAAGGAGAGTCCTCCAGCACCCAGCAGGCAGCTGCCCTGCTGCAAGTCAGCTTGTCTTTCAAAGTCAACACTCTAGTCTCCCCTCACCAGGGCTGCCCAGAGCAGGATTCTGATGCTGAATGTTCAACTCAGGGCAGGGATAATATCTCTGACCAAAAATAGGATACATCCTAAAAAGCATATTAATGCCTGCATAAAAATATTGATCAAATGAAGTTAGCTTTCACACATTAAAGATTTTGATAGAAGCTAATTCAGGGACAGCACAGAGGTGGTAGAGTTGCTGATTTATAGCGCTAGAGTCTGAATTTGATCCGGACTATGGGTGCTGTCTGTAAGGACTTTGTACGTTCTCCCTGAGACCACGTGGGTGTTCCCTGGGTGCTCCGGTTTCCTCCAACAGTCCAAAGACGTACAGGTTTGAAGGTTAATTTGGCTTTGGTAAAAATTATTAATTTGTTCCTAGTGTGTAGGATAGAGCTAGTATAGGGGGATTACTGGTGAGTGAGATCTCATGAGCCGAATGGCCTGTTTCTGCGCTGTATCACTAAACAAAACTGAATCAATTCTGTGCTTGTAATCCGATCAAACTGTGTTTCATTGTCCTTGAAGACTTGCGTTTATCCATGTGGATGGGATAAAAGATGGGATAAAAGCTGTTTGAGTGAGAGTCAAGCATCTCCCAGGTGGGTGATGGTAAGTGAAAATGTGGTGCACTATCAGTAGGGATGTGTAGGAAGGAACTGCAGATGCTGGTTTAAACCGAAGATAGACACAAAATGCTGCTCAGCGGGATCAGTAGGGATGTGTCAGAGGCTGGGAGGTGGAGTCAAGCCAGCATATGATCAACCTTCCTGGAATGCATTCAGTTTCTCCTGGCAGCCCAAGTACAAGAGAACTGGTCCAATTAAAACAGAGGTCTACAAGTAAGGAAACTTTACTGCACATGATATTCATCTTCTGCCAAAAATGCTCTTTATACTGACCCACATGTGTGCACATCACCTGAATAAATTCCCCCTCAGCCTTGACCGTTCAACCTCGCAGCAGGAGTGAAGGACATGAGTAAATGGCCTCTTCTGCGATGTGCCCCTTTACAGAATCGGCCAAGAGTTCCGTTTTTGAAATGATGTAAAGTTCCCTCTGATTCCAGCAACGACCGTTAAACAAGCAGCCAAGTTGTGGAGTTATTCTCGACAAGCTGGAACTAGAGCCCTCCGGGGATAGATCTATCAATATATAGAGCAGCTGGCCTGAGATTATGTTTTCATTGCCGGTTTAAGCAGCAAACCCCGAGGCTAAAGAATACCGGCACTTCAAAATAAGGCCAGTATTTCTGGTGGGTGAACAGAGAGTGATGTTGCCACACAAATCACTTTCTCCAACCTCTCATTTTTTTCAATGAAAGGGTAACTTTGTGTCCTCGTGGAGCATCTATCGATTACACATACCGTGTCATCCCCTCAAAATGGCAACTCGCCTACTAGCATTTATTAAATTAAGGACTTTGCAGATAATGATGTGCAGCTGAGCCCTGGATATCATCCAATGTGACCTGTCCACTCAGAACACAGACTTGAAAAATCCTTCCAGTTACATGGATCATTTGCTGGAAGTCACACTTGGTTGGGTTCTTTCTGTCCACACGGTATCACTCTATGACTCCGTGGCATTTCTAACAGCATTTCTATGCACTGCTGTCATTAGTGGAAGCCTTGGCTTTCCATGCCTTGGTGATGTCACCATCAACTCAGCATCAATTCCTTGTCTTACATCTGGTGAAGATACCAGATTTCATTTCAGGTTCCATTGCTGCTTTCTATTTAGTAAATTCTTCAAAACTGGGAAGCTCAATTGGAGACAATGGGGCTTATTTCCAGTTTCATCCTGGTCGAATTATTCCAAAAATGTGCAGTGTTTGGTAATATGTCTATCGATCTTCAAAAAAAGATCCTACTTTGAATGTGCATTGGTACCAAATCATTAAACGTGTGGCAGCAGAAACATACACAGAAACATAGAAAATAGGTGCAGGAGTAAGCCATTCGGCCCTTCGAGCCTGCACCGCTATTCAATATGATCATGGCTGATCATCCAACTCAGTATCCTGTCCCTGCCTTCTCTCCATACCCCCTGGTCCCTTTAGCCACAAGGGCCACATCTAACTCCCTCTTAAATATAGCCAATGAACTGGCCTCAACTACCTTCTGTGGCAGAGAATTCCAGAGATTCACTACTCTCTGTGTGAAAAATGTTTTCTCATCTCAGTCCTAAAAGATTTCCCCTTTATCCTTAAACTGTGACCCCTTGTCCTGGACTTCCCCAACATCGGGAACAATCTTCCTGCATCTAGCCTGTCCAACCCGTTAAGAATTTTGTAAGTTTCTATAAGATCCCCCCTCAATCTTCTAAATTCTAGCGAGTACAAGCCGTGTCTATCCAGTCTTTCTTCATATGAAAGTCCTGACATCGCAGGAATCAGTCTGGTGAACCTTCTCTGTATTCCCTCTATGGCAAGAATGTCTTTCCTCAGATTAGGAGACCAAAACTGTATGCAGTACTTCAGGTGTGGTCTCACCAAGACCATGTACAACTGCAGTAGAACCTCCCTGCTCCTGTACTCAAATCCTTTTGCTATGAAGACTGCTGCATATGCTCCACTCGTGGGAACCTGGTCGGCAGTTACTTTGTCCTGATGGCGCCAAGGTCTTTGAGAGTTGTTGGAGATGCTCCTATCCGGGCAATTTGACATTCCATCACATGCCCAAGTGCAGATGGTGAAAGAACTTTGAGACGACAGGAGGTGAGTCATTCACTGCAGGATGCCCAGACTCTGATCTGATCTTCTAGCAATAATATTTACTTGGCTGATTCAAGAGAGTGTTTGGTCAGTGGTGACCCCTAGAAATTGGATAATGGGGAAGTTATTAAGAAAGTCAAAAGGTGGTAGTTAGATATTCCATCGTTGGAGAAAGACAATGTCTAGCGTTGATTAGGATGAATAGTATTTGCATTTTATCAGAATAGATGAAAATAAGCAATACAGGATTAAGAAAGTTTAAGTAATTTTAGCCTGATGATGAGATGTGTTAATGTGGGGAAGGAGCTCTAAGTTCTTCAATAGCAACTTTCTTATATCACTCAGGCTATTAAAGAAATGGCAACATTGTCATCTTAAGCAAACCAAGCTTAAATCATTCTAAACTCCACAGTGAATTAGTATATGAATGGTGATGTGATTGACTCTCCCGTAGCACCTTGAAGCGAGCCTTTCAAAGCAAGTTTCTACTCTTCCTTGCTCCAAAACAGGCTCTTGCAATGAATTCATCAAACAACACTGATGTGGCTTAATTACTGAACTGCTGGATATTTTGTTACACAATATTCCTGGAACTTCAGCTCTCACTCCTCCTTTCCCCAGACGCAACAAGAACAGAGTTGCCCTGGTCCTTACCCTTCACCCCACCAGCTTCCGCATCCAGCACATCATTTTCGAAGATCAATGTATGAACAAAGGTCATCGTGTGAACGTTGAATTATCTAATTTTAGAAAACTTCTACAAACACTTCCCTACCCCCTCTCCTCCATGCTCCCCTCACCTTCCACCATTAAAAGTCACTTAACAAGTTCAACACTTCGCAATGATGTGATCGCTTTCGGGAATACGACGTCCCAAACCAACAATAAGCAGGGAACCTCCCTGCCTGAGGTCCCTGATATGCTCAGATCATTTCTTTCTTCCAGTTGCCCACATCCTCAACAAACATTCTGAAGAAGGGTCCCAACCCCAAACATCACCCATCCATTTTCGGCAGATACAGTGCCTGACCGCTGAGTTACTCGACGTTTTCTGACTGACTTTAGTATAAACCAGCATCTGCAGTTCCTTTTTATTACATTATTGTGGCGGCTCCTAAGGGTCGTGCCATTATACTGCCGAACCCCTCGGCACAGGAGTGGTGCAGTCCGGAGGCGGTCCTTAGCCGGAGGGTATAAAAGGCAGGGTTTGGGTGCCATCTTCCCCTGGTTTCGTCTTCCCCTGAACCGGGAGGAATTAAAGTAAAGTGCTTCTCAAACTTCAGACTACTTGCCTCATTTTGAGACCCACGCACTACATTGGTGACCCCGACGCTCCATTGGCATCATGATGGAGACAGAACAAAGCCCTACCTTCTCACACGCCAGCCCGACCCTGTCTCTGGATGCGGTCTCCGTAAAACTGCCCAGCTTCTAGACCACACGGCCGCTCATCTGGTTCCAGCAGGCGGAGGCCCAGTTCAACCTGCGGGGCATCACGGTCGATGCCACCCGCTTCTATTACCTGGTGGGAGCCCTCGACCAGGATGCGGTGGAGGAAGTATCGGACTTCCTCGCAGCCCCCCCGGACAATAATAAATACCTCGGCCTGAAACAGCTCCTGCTCCAAATTTACGGACTAAGTAGGATGGAGCGGGCAGGTAGGATCCTGCATATGGGGGGCCTGGGCGACCGGCGGCCATCTACCCTCCTAAAGGAAATGGTGGCGTTATTGGACGGGCACACGCCGTGCCTGTTGTTCGAGTACACTTACCTGCATCTGCTGCCGGCCTATATTCGGTTGCAACTCACCGACGCCTCGTTTGCCGACCTTCGGGCCCTCAGGAGGCGCGCCGACGCCATGTGGATGGCGCGCCCTGATGACGTCAGCGCGCTGGGCATCAGCAGAGATGAGGTCGTGCTGAGGTCGACGCGCCCGGATGACGTCAACGCGCTGGCCGTCGGCAGGCACGCCGATGACGTCAACCCAGCAGCTCCCGATTTCCTCCGGTGGGGCGGGGGAGCTGTGGAAGGAGTGACAGCTCCAGCCCGACGGCCCGCTCGATTACCCCCAGCGGCAGTGAGGGGTACTGCACCTGCAGTCCAGCGCCAGCAAGCTGCAGGCACCACCAGCAGGGGCAGGCAAGCTTCAAATAGCACCAACACAAGGAGCTGGTGCTATTTCCATCAGCGCTGGGGTGCTGCAGCACGACAATGGCGCCAGCCATGCACGTTCCCGGGAAACGCCTGGGCCGGCTGCCAATAGTCCCTGCGGTGGCCGGCCAAATTCACCGCCTTTTCGCTTGGGATCGACGCTCCGGGACCCGCTTCCTCGTGGATACAGGAGCGGAGCTCAGCGTCCTGCCCCCTTCGCTGGCCGACATTCGTTCCGGTAAGCGGGGGCCCGTCCTCACCGCGGCAAACGGCAGCCCCATCCGCACATATGGACTGCGCATGGTTCCCATCGTGCTCGGCTCCTGCCATTTTTCATGGAACTTCACCATTGCCGACGTCTCACAACCATTGCTCGGCGCCGATTTTCTCCGGACGCATTCCCTCATGGTGGACGTCGGGCGTCAGCGTTTGGTCAACGCCACTACAATGGAGCCGATCACGTTGCGCTTGGATCAACCGGTGGGACGGCCACTGGCGTCCGTGGACTCCCGATTCGCACGAATCTTGGCTGCGTTCCCGGACATTCTCACTCCGCAGTTTCATTCAGCAACCCCCAGCCACGGAGTTGTACATTATATCCCGACTACCGGCCCACCACTCCATGCACGAGCACGACGACTGCCTCCAGATAAACTACGTCTGGCACGGCGGGAATTCCGCACGATGGAAGCCTTGGGGATCGTCCGCCCTTCGAGCAGCCCTTGGGCGTCCCCACTCCACATGGTCCCTAAGTCAAGCGGGGGCTGGCGACCTTGTGGGGATTACCGACGGCTGAACGCTGCAACAACAGTGGATCGATACCCCGTACCCCACATCCAGGACTTCACGGCCCATTTGGCTGGGGCCGCATTTTTTTCAAAAGTGGATCTGGTACGGGGCTATAATCAGATCCCGGTTCACCCGGATGACGTACCCAAGACGGCTATCATCACGCCATTCGGGCTTTACGAGTTTACTCAGATGCCGTTCGGCCTCAAAAACGCTGCACAGGCCTTTCAGCGCCTCATGGACGGGGTTTGTCGTGACCTCGAATTCGTGTTCGTGTACCTGGACGACATCCTGGTGGCCAGCCGCTCGCAGCAGGAACACTGCGCTCACCTTCGACAGCTCTGTCAGCGGCTCAGCGAGCATGGTTTGGCCATCAACCTGGACAAGTACCGTTTTGGGGTCAACGAAATTGACTTTCTCGGCCACCGCGTGACTGCGCAAGGCGCGGTTCCCCTGCCTGACAGGGTTGATGCCATCCGTCGGTTTCCCCGCCCACGCTCGGTGCGTGGCCTGCAGGAATTTGTCGGCATGGTGGCATTCTACCATCGTTTCGTGCCATCCACGGCCCACATCATGCGGCTCCTGTATCAACTTCTGGCGGGTGGGCAGCAGAAGAGCGTTGAGTGGACCCACGAGGCGGAGGCAGCTTTCGAAGTCGCGAAGGAGGCCCTTGCTCGGGCCATGCTGCTGGTGCACCCGCGGGAAGATGCCCCGACTGCTCTCACTGTGGACGCCTCGGAGTCGGCAGTTGGTGCTGTACTGGAGCAGCTGACGGGCGGAGTTTGGCGGCCTCTGGCCTTCTTCAGTCGGCACCTCAACCGCGCGCAGACCAAGTACAGCGCGTTCGATCGTGAGCTCCTGGCTCTGTACCTGGCTGTGCGCCATTTTCGTTACTTCCTGGAGGGCCGCCCGTTCACCGCCTACACCGACCATAAGCCGCTCACTTTCGCCCTGCAGAAGGTTTCCGACCCCTGGTCCGCACTTCAGCAGCGGCAGTTGGCTAACATCTCCGAATACACCACAGCCATCCGCTACGTCAAGGGGAAAGAGAACCGGGTGGCTGACGTATTGCCCCGCCCTGCTATAAATGCCGTGTTCGAGGTGGCGCCCGGAATGGACTATTCTGCTCTGGCGGCGGCACAGCTCACGGACGACGAGGTGCCCACCTACCGGGCTGCCGTCTCCGGCCTCCATCTTGAGGATGTCCCTCTCGGTCCTGGGGGTGTCACAATCCTGTGCGATGTGTCGTCCGGTCAGCCGCGCCCCATCGTCCCTGCCACCTGGCGCCGGAGAGTGTTCGAGGTCATCCACGGACTGGCTCACCCATCAATCCGGGCGACAACGGCACTGGTGGCAGCTCGCTTCATGTGGCACGGTCTGCGCAAGCAAGTTGCCCATTGGGCTCGCACCTGCATCCCGTGCCAGACGGCAAAAATCCAGCGCCATGTCCGCGCACCTCTCCAGGAGTTCGGTCTACCTCACCGGCGGTTCGACCATCTCCACGTGGACATTGTGGGGCCCCTTCCACCGTCCCGGGGCATCACCCACCTTTTGACCATGGTGGACCGCTTCACGCGGTGGCCAGAGGCCATTCCGTTGGCTGACACCTCATCGGCTACGTGTGCTCGTGCGTTGTCCGCGCACTGGATTGCTCGCTTCGGGGTGCCGGCGAACATCTCCTCCGACCGGGGGCCGCAGTTCACCTCCGAGCTGTGGTCAGCCATGGCTCGCTTGCTGGGGGTGCAGCTGCACCACACCACGGCTTACCACCCGCAGGCTAACGGTCTGGTGGAGAGGTTCCACCGGCAGCTGAAGGTGGCATTGAAGGCACGACTCACCGGCCCGGACTGGATGGACGAGTTGCCGTGGGTCATGCTGGGCATCCGGACCGCTCCCAAAGAGGACTTGGCCTCATCATCGGCGGAGCTGGTGTACGGGTCGACACTCACAGTGCCCAGGGAGTTCGTGCCGTCGGCGCCGGAGCAGCAGGAAACGCCCTCCTCCACCCTTCAACGCCTTCGCGAGCGAGTTGGCAGGCTCGCACCCGTCCCGACGTCCCGCCATGGGACATTTCGCCCACACGTGCCAATGGCCCTCACGGACTGCCCATACGTCTTCCTGCGCCGTGATGCCCACCGGACGCCACTCCAGAGGCCGTACGAGGGCCTGTTCCGGGTGCTGGAACATGGGCAGTCGACTTTTGTTCTGGACATGGGGGGCCGGCCGGAGGCCGTGTCGATTGACCGTTTAAAGCAGGCATTGACCAGCCGGTGCTGGTTGCTCAACCTCGGCCCCGAGGGCGCCCCCCCCTCACGACTCCCTCCACCTGTCACTCCACCTGTCCTCCCGCCGGTCCCTTGACCTGTCCCTCCACCTATGCCCCCGCAAGCCCCGGGATCTGCTGACTTCCGCACGCCGGCCGGGTCGTGCGCCCGCCGGTGCGTTTTGTGCCTCTGGTTCTGGGGGGGGGGGGTCCTGTGGCGGCTCCTAAGGGTCGTGCCATTATACTGCCGAACCCCTTGGCACAGGAGTGGTGCAGTCCGGAGGCGGTCCTTAGCCGGAGGGTATAAAAGGCAGGGTTTGGGTGCCATCTTCCCCTGGTTTCGTCTTCCCCTGAACCGGGAGGAATTAAAGTAAAGTGCTTCTCAAACTTCGGACTACTTGCCTCATTTTGAGACCCACACACTACATTATATGCATTTTTCTCATTTGTGTCAACAAAAATCTCTCCTTCAAACTCAATGCATACCTGATCAATTCTATTGGATGCATCAGAAATTCTCCCTGCAAACTCTCCAATTTCACCGGAGGGAGAAGCGTACCAGCTTTAGTGTCCTCACCCTGGCCAAAATTCCAGCATTGAGCCCCTAGTTATTTCCTGTTAGCCACACTGCTTGCATGCCTGACTGCAGACATCCGAAACAGCACGTGGAATAGAGCGCCTGTCACGGGTAGAGTTTGCCAGCAGGCAGATGATGTGCTCAAAGCTTCCTTGAAAAAGCTTCCTTGTACTCCTGGATACCTTCAACCCATGACCATGCAAAGTGGAGATGGACTGTTCAGGATGGTATTACAAACTACCCACCTGCCCCATCAGCCAACATCTGCATTACCTGTGGAAGTGTCTGTGGATTCCACTTTAGTCTCATCAGCCACTTGAACCCATTAATTTCCAAGGTACTGCCTACTAAACAGTATCCCAGTTATTTTTGAGACGCATTCTAATGGTCTAACTGTCTGTGGTTGCAAATCAGAGTACCTCCTTCAGTGCTGCACTAAGTGTGGGATATCTGAACTTGCGGCCTGCAGACATTATCACTGCCTACATCATTGGCTGAATCTCTGCTGATATTGTTCATCCCTTTGTTTTGTTTATTCATTCCTATGAAGTGGGAGTCACTAGAAAGCAACTATTACCCATCCCTCGCCCCCCCCCCCCTGAGCCCTTGAAAAAGTCAGATGTGGATAATTTCAGAGAGCAGTGAAGAGTTAAGAACAATGGCATGAAGTCACGTGCACACAAGCCAGATGGGATTGGAATTTCCTTCCTTATAAGTGAACTAGTTGGATATTTGCAACAGGGTAATTTACAGTCTTCAACTTACTACTGCCATTCTTTGTTTTAAAACTAGAATCCACATTCTCAAACTGGCACAATGAAATCAATCTTCTCCCTATTATTGAACAGGACCTATAACTACTGCACCACTGTGCTCAGGTATTGTTTTCTCGTCGGCAGTCTTCGAATCTCCTTCTGACCTTCTCCTGCTTGAGAATATTCATGAAAAGAATATGAAAAAGATTTTAAACCACAATTCACATTCATTCTATTAAGTGTATATAAAGAGAGCCCTTCCCCTTTGAAGAGTCAATATTCAGTACATACAAGAGGCCAGTGAAATCCCGAGTGCATTTAATATTGAAGATTTTAATAACTACCTTAATCTTTTCCGTTTTAATATCAACTGTGGTTTTGCTTCTACAAATGCTTTCCTTTTAGGATTTAGCAGTCCCAAAGCTGCCAGTCATTTCACACATGATGTGGCTTTGAATCTTTTTGATCTCCCGCTGAGAAAATGTAAGCTTTCAGCAGCTCCATCTGGGCACCATTAGGAAGGAAAAAGGAGAGCGATTACCAAAAAGGAAAAATGCTGCAAGCAAATAGAGGGGCCCACTTAAAATCAAGAGATAAACCATGTGTTGCAACCCGACCTGGAGCAAAAGCAAAGAACGGACTTACAAACAACTCTGGCATACTCAGAAGTTACAGGAAGTTGGGGAACACGCCACATGAAGTTGTGCACCCTCGGCCCTCTGCTGATGAGATTGGGGTTATATACAACGCCTCCAGGAGCTTCTTCCAGACTATACAAATTAACACAGACAATTAAACTGGCTGAGTGGTTGACACACTCACTTTGAGTCAGACCCTGTGAGTTAAGGCCCTTTCTAGATACTTTAATACATGGCAGACACTCCAGGCAAAGTTAGAGTGAGCGACACACGGCCTGAGATGCTATAATTCCTTTGATTCTTTAAAGGATGCAAAATCTTTAGCTGACTGAAACATCACAGTCCACTGGCACTATTTCAAAGAAGGGTAGTAGAGTTCTCCCTGACCTGGACAATATTTACTAACAGCCCTAGAGTAGTTTATCTGGTTAGATTAATGTATGCATTTGTAAAATGTACATTAATTTATCTGCTATGTTTCCTGCATTGTATTACTTTAGAAGTAACTCTTCGGTTCCTGGGGTTTCTGAGCCATCCTGAGATTGTGAGGGGTGCTGTGGAAATGTAAATATTCCTTTATGTGAGGAGGTTCAGTGTTTTGAAAATAATGCAATCAGGCAATTCCTTCCTGTGATGAAGCTAATTAATTCAGTAGATGTATCTCTGGAGACAGAAAGGTTAAAGAATAGCAAGAGGAGATTTGTGTCGACTTCGGGGTTAACAATAAAAAAAATTCTTATTAGGAAATAAGTAAAAGTACAATTTTACTTTGGAATTGTACTTACTTAGTCAGAAGGGTCCCGACTGGAAACATGACCCTAACAGAACTGATGTGCAGAGGGATCTTGGTGCCCATTCCATAGCTCCCTAAAAGTGAAAACACAAGTAGAGAGAATGGTAAAGAGAGCATATGGTATGCTTGCCTTCATTGGTTGGTGCATGCAGTATAAGAGTCAGGAAGACATGGTACAGCTCTATAAGATTTTCATTAGGCCGCATTTGGAGTATTGCATGCGGTTCTGGTCATCCATCACAGGAAGGATGTAAAGAATTTAAAAAGGGTGTGGAAGAGGTATACCAGAATGTTGCCTGGATAATGTAGTATTAGCTACAAGGAGAGGTTGAACAAATTCAAATTGTTTTCACGGCAATGCCAGAGGTTGAGGGGAGACCTAATCGAAGTATACACAGTTATGAGAGTCAAGAATAGAGTCGACAGGCAGAAACGTTTACCCTTGCTGGAAGTGTCAAAGATTATTGAAGGCTGAAGGTCTGTTTTTGTGCTGTAGTTTTCTATGTTCTATGTCTATATTCCCTCAAGGTGACAGAGAACATGAGTCAACATGACTGGGACCTCTGTCCCAGAGATGGTCACTGATCTCCCATTCAATAGTGACACAGGCTTGAGTGGTTACATAAAAGACACAAAGTGCTGGTGTAACTTAGCGGGCCAGACAGCATCTCCATCTCTGGAGAATAAGGATGGGTGACGTTTTGGATCGGGACCCTTCTTCATGTCTTTCTATAAAATAGTCAGTGCCAATATTTAAAATGCAGATAATTAGGATTTGTTCTGAAGTAATTTACATCAGCCTCAGTAGTTCAACAAAGAATGAACAAAAGATAAGGTTGAAAGAGCTCTGTTCCCAACATTCTGTTGAGGAATGCCAGGAAGAACTTTTTGGAATTTTTTAAAATCTATTTCTTTCTGACTTCAATTTATTTAATTTATTTTCAAAGGTAACCAGTACATTCAACGGCACTTCATTGTTGTAAAATCAATATGCTAAATAAATATGAACATTAGCATCTTATTTGGTAAAGGTCAGTTCTGCTGATCTTCATGGGATCTGACAGAAGTGACAGCTCAAGATTGATACAGGAGGGTAGATGGAAGGGGATCTGACCAGAACACCAACAGTTCTTTAAAGGATAGGGTTCACTTCAACTATCTTGGATCACACAGGAAGAACAATTCATCAGATTCAATCGAGAATGGATAAAAGGGCAATTCATTTCAAATCATTTGGATTTACTGAGTTAGCAGGAAGCCTTTCACAGACTCATCAATCAAAAATTGAGAGAGATTAAGATCTGAATTTGAAGTCTTGACTTAATGTGAAAATTAAACATGAACTATTTTAGTGAAAGTTTGTCCTGAACAGTAACACTTCTGCTCAACATTCAGTATAAGAGCCAAATATAAACCAACTGCAAACTGTGCAGTTTAGAAATGATGTACTTTCTAAATTCAGAACCTGCGGGGTTAAACTGTACTTCAGATGTTTAAAACAGCACAGCTGCTGCTAATCAGTGTTGTGTATTTTTTAATCAGTGAAATCAGTTTGATCTGGGGTATTTCCTTCACTAAATAGGTTATATTATTTGGTGACCACACCTACTGCTGACCAGTGTAACATGATGTATAGCTTAACAGCAGACTCTTCCATCAAAGTGGAAAGAAATTCCATGCCGTTCACCACAATTTTAGGTGAGATGCCCATTCACCCAGAGCCAACGCCATGGGAATGGTAAAAGATTCAGTTCAGCAACTCTGGCTGATTGTGTCTTTAGACTTTAGATTCTAGATACAGCCCGGAAGCAGGCCCCTCTGCCCGCCGAGTCCAGCAATCATTCTGTACACTCGCATTATCCTACACATTGGGGACAATTTACAATTTTTACCAAAGCCAATTAACCTACAAACCTGTATGTTTTTGGAGTGTGGGAGGAAACCGGAGCACCCAGAGAAAACCCATGCAGTCACAGTGAGAACATACAAACTCTGTACAGACATCACCCGTGGTCAGGATTGAACCTTGGTCTTTGGCGCTGTAAGGTAGTAACTCTACCGATGCTGCCCTTATGGTACATCCTCCTGTTTTTAGCCATCTTCAATCCAATGCTATCACTATTGGTTTCCCTACCGTTGTTGAGCTCTGTCTTCCCAACGAGAATGCTGTTATTTTTCCCTCTCTTGGAGCAATGTCCTGGATTATGATATATACTTCAGGACAATTATAAAAGTTTGGTGTGCAAAATGATGAATCATATGCAGAACTGAGAGAAAGCTTCAAAATACTTGTCACCATGCAGTAGGTAAGATCTTAATCTAAGGACATACCTGCTTGCTTGTTCTGTAAAAGATCCCAGTGCTCCACGTGAAGCAGTTTTGCAAGTGTCTTCACAACGATATCTACTCTACAAAGACAGAAGTAGAGAACAAGAGAACAAAAAAGATTATTCTCCCTATGGCTGTGTTTAGACCAGACGTAACCATTCTGCATTAAAACAAATTCATCAGTTGGAGCACTGCTAGCTCGTATATGGTTTGGTGGCATTTGTGTATAGATGACTTACTTGGATAGCAAACAAAGCAGAATTTTTTTACTGTACTGCAGTACACATGACAATAATTAACCAAAGTTAATTTCAGATGTTTATAAGGAGTGGAACAGTTGCATCTGCTGATTCAGGAGAGTGCTGGTTCAAAGCTCCACTGCAGAACATGATGTGGGAGGTAAATTCAGCCCCAGTCCAGCACCCAATTCAGGTCATTCATTCAAAGCTCAACTCCACAATTCAGATTCAAAATTCTGAAGTAAATCCATATCCTACTCCAGAGACTGATTAAAGAAACTGAGCGGAATAGATTGGGTAGATGCACAGAGTCTCCTAGCCCAGGGTAGGGGGATCGATGGCCAGAGGACATGTCTTTAAGGTGAAGGGGAAAAGATTTAATAGGAATCTGAGGGGTAACTTTTTCACACAAAGCATGGTGGGTGTATGGAACAAACTGTCAGAGGATGGTGTATGGAACAAACTGCTAGTTGAGGCAGAGATTATCCCAGCATTTAAGAAACAATTAGACAGGTACCTGGATAGGACAGGTTCCGCGGGATATGAACCAAACACACACGGGACTAGCGTAGCTGTGACATGTTGGCTGGTATGGGCAAGTAGGGCTGAAGGGCCTGTTTCCACACTGTATGACTATATGATTCTACGTTGAGGGTCCATTGTTCATCCTAGAGATTGTTAGTCCAAAGCCACATCCTGACTACGGGTTCTGTCTGTACTGAGTTTGTACATGCCCTTTGTGACCATGTGGGTTTTCTCTGGGTGCTCCGCTTTACTCCCACACTCCAAAGACATACAGGTTTGTAGGTTAATTGGCTTCGATAAGTTGCAAAGTGTGTAGGTTAGTGTACTAGGTGACTGCTGGTCGGTGGGAACACGGTGGGCCAAAGGGCCTGTTTCTGTGCTCTAAGTCTAAAATCTAAATCTCCTGATCGCCAATACCTCTCCAATCATCTGTACTACTTTCACTATTCAACATTCCTACAGCTCCATAATTACTCATTTCATCTAGCTGTTTACCAATCTGACCTCCCATTGTTTACCAATCCCCCTCTCCCTCTATGTTAACTACCTTCCCTACATTTACCTTGTCACCAATGATAGTTTTCATTACCAATCGTATCTCTATCTGCTACAAATGATTCCCCAGGTGTGCATGTGTAAATGCCATGCATGAGATTTTGAACCTCATCCATTCCTGCATTTCCCTGCAATATGTACTTGTATGAAATATTTATTGACCTCCACAAACTGGCTGATTAAATTGGTTTGGCAGATACCAAAGTGTTTCCAGGAAAAGAAAGAACATCCTCTTGTCTAATCCTCTTGTATTGGGCTTCTCAGCATAGTGGTTTCTTCATTTCTCTCCTAACACATTGCTGATAATGCTCGTAGTCTCCAACGATAGAAGCATTGTTATTTCAAATTCAGTTTCCCAAATCCATTTGGATCCATGCTGGACCAAAGCCAAGATTTTCAATATGCTCTGCTTTGATCTTATGTAATCAGATTCTATGTGTAGTTGGCAGAGTGAGCTGTGGCTTGAAGTAATTTTACTTCGGAGTCACGTGAGTTCAGGCACTCCCTTCACAGTGCCTTGTGCACTGCCCATTGCTTCCTCCTTATCTGAGGGTAGCTTTGGTGACCAGGACTGGGCTGGTCAAGAAGAGTCCTGGCTGAAGATCTCGGGAGTGCAAGGGGTGCAGGAACAGGAAGAGCTGCTAGGTGTGATGGACCGCTATGTGGCAACCCCACGTGCAGGAGGCCGTTAAATGCCAAACCAACGGCCAGCATTGACCACCTCTCCAACAGGCCCCTACAGGAGAGGTGGTTAATGAGGCCTTAGAAACGTATACAGCTCCAGAGAACTGTGAGTCCCTTAAAGTGCCGGCTGTAAACAGCCAAAAGTGGGGGCACGTTGGGGCAAATATTCGGAAACAGGAGCTAAAACTGCAGCAGATCCTCAGGCTCTTGACGTCAGCCATCACATCGTTTGCTCGTTCCGTGGACAAATACGGAGATGATCACAACCTTCGTAAGCAAATCATAAGACCTGCCGTAAAATCCTAAATTTGCGGGGTTGTGCATACCCCAGCCACTGAGCCAGACCCACTGCACTTTGGCAAAAACCTCACAAAGCATATGAAGGATATGGAAGAGGCCTTAAAAAACTTTCGGTCTCATGAGGGCAGGCCCCGGGACGAGCAAATCAAAAACAATAATTCCTAAGCAGCAGCACCCCATCGCGTCCATCAGTCGATCTCTACCATATGGGACTGGTGTAAAGCTTGGGGTCCGCATTCTATCACCGGAAGTCTTCTTTAGACCAGGGCCCAGAGCGGACCCCATGGAAAATGCGCCACCCCCCAATGTCACCGCCACATCAGACAACGTGCAAGACTCGTTGGACCGGCAGGAAACAGAAGAATACCCATAACCATGGAGGTAGGTGGGTCTGGTTCCTACCAGCGTACAGAGAATAGGGGCTTAATACTAACAGGGGGGAGATTACACCTGTTTAAAGAAGCACGAGAGTCTATCACGAGTGATCAGTATATACTCAATGGCATTAGTGAATACAAATACAATTCATACTGGAAAAATTGCCACCAGTTCAACATTCATCCCAGAGGGTATTTTCCTCTCTCCGTTAAAGAAATGAGAGGGACAAGCTGAACTGGTGAGACTAATTACAAAGGGTATCATGGGAAAACATGAACCCTTGGAATTCGTATCAAATATATTCACTAAACCCAAAAAAGATGGTGGATGTCGTATCATCATTGACTTAACTTCACTAAATATGTTTGTTAAGTATATACATTTCAAAATGGAAATGGTTGTTACTGCCAAACAACTAATTTCCAAAGGATACTTCATGGCAAGCATTGATCTTAAAGATGTTTACTATTTAGTACCATTCACAAGGATCATCGCAGATACCTGAAATTTACCTGAATGGGGCAGCTATGGCAGTTTAAAGCGTTACCCAATGGATTCACATCAGCCCAAGATTATTCACCAAGATACTAAAACCAGCTCTGGCAATATTCAGAAGACAAAAACATATTGGCATGGCATATCTTGATGATATCTTAAACAATAGGCAAGACCATGGAATTGACTGTTAGCTGTATCAGCTACCAAACAGTTATTCGAAACCCTGGGATTGTCTTACATCCAGATAAATCTAAGTTGAAGCCATCCACAATCATGGACTACTTGGGCTTCACAATTAATTCAGTCTACGTGACTATAACATTGCCAAGAGACAAAACAGTTGAATTGGCACAATCATGCATTTAATGGTCAACGAACTACCAACTATTCGACAAGTAACAGAGTAATTGTATTGTACTTCCGGTGGCGCTGGTGCCAGCAGCCTCCACCTACAGCCCGGTATCTTTTTGTTTTTTTGTTTATTTAGTTATGTAAAAGTGTGTTTTTTTGTGGTTTTTTTGTGTTTTTATGTGGGGGAAGAGGGCACGGTGCGGGGGATACTGTCCTTCAGCCGCTTCCTGGTGAGGACGCGACTATTATTCGAGTCGCGTCCTCCCCCCCCCCCCCACAGCGGCCTACCTGCCTGGATTGGCGCGGCCTTTCCTGCCGGGATCGACCGGAGCTGCAGCAGCGGCGGGACAGCGCTGGAACATCGCGGGGCTGGTGATGCCTTACCGGGGGTCGCCGTTTGGAGCCCGGAGTGCTGGACCTGCTGCACCAACATCATGGAGCTGTGGTTTGCGGAGCTCCCAACGCGGGCGGCACTGATGGACAGCGCGGGGTCCTGCGACTCTGCCCGGCTCGACCTGTGGACTCGGGAGCTGCGGACTCCGGCTGCGGGAGGCGGCTGATCAGAAGGTCCGGGCCGCTGAGGAGGAGGCTGCTCACCGTCGGGGTTCGGCGTCGGCGTCCCACCAGCCCGGCGTGAGGGCCTGAACATCGGGCCACCCGGGGCGGCGACTGCGGGTGCTTGGAAGGCCCCGTCCACGGATGAACACGGAGGGGAGGCTGGCTGGACTATGGTGCCGTCCTCACCTGGGTGCCATTTATGTTATGTTGTGTCGTGGACTTCTGTATTTGTGCTTTTTTTTAAAATTTTAATTCAATTTCAATTTTATTTTTAATATGTTTTATTATTTATTTATTATTTATTTTATAATTTCTTTGTGATTTTTTTTAATGATACTGCCTGTAAGGAAAATTCATTTCGTTGTCTCAAATTGAGACAATGACAATAAATTGAATACAATACAATACAATACAATAATTGGAAAAATGGTAGCAGCATTTCTGGCTACACAATTCGGACCTTTGCACTGTCAAACCTTACAAAGAGCAAAGGTACAGGCACCAAAACGACATACAGGTCATTATGATCGTGGCTGCCAGATGAGTAACTCTTAAAACATTTTTTCCAGTGCAGTTCAGAAGCCTGTGGAGAGGATAGGTTAGGCAGCAGTATACAAACTGAAGCAGAAAGACAATAGTATTTAAAATACATTTTTATCAGAGCGCATTACATGATAAGAATGAAAAGGATAACAAACTATTAAATTGTTTTGTTAATCCATTTCAGCTTCATACTGGAATCAGGAATGGAGCAACATACTATTGCAATCAATGTAAAGATTCCCAAAGCCATTTTCATTTTCCTCCCCCTCCCTGTAGGTACTAACTCACTTGGAATGATGATTCTGGCACGGGAAGTTGTGTAGTTCTGGAAGACATCACATAGAAGATGCCAGATCCTGATTCTCAAACTCCTCAAGCACCCAATACGCACATCCCACACACTCTCATCCATCCCAACCATTTCCTCTCTCTTTCAATTTCACAAACACTCTACCTCTCTCGTCAGAGCAATAAATATAACTCTCCTTTTTTCCACAAGCATTCATAATTCAAATTAGTGACTGCCTCAGATGAAGAATGTTTTCTCCCACTATCACATAACCATTTCTTTTCTTCCTTAAGTCATGACAGTGAAATGAATATCATTCAAAAATTGTTACACTCTCATTTTGCTCTGGTCTAAAATCTAATTAATACTTTGCAAAAAAAAGTCTGTGAACATAGCTTAACACCGCATCAAATGTTGGGATATATCAGTGAGTTGGCTGCCAGCAACATTTATCATTACTCCGATATTGTACTGAAGGATTTACATGTTGCATGTGTATCACAGTAGTGGAAAAAATTCTAATATGGTTTCATTTTGTTTCCCCAGCAATGAGAATCGGCAGGAAAGTGAAGTACAAATGAGTCCACATTTATCTAAACTTTTCTTTGAGTTGCTTTTCTGTCATAATCAAATGGGAAAATAGGCCTTATTTATCCAAATTTACTTTATGGCCTTATATCCAGTGATTGTTCCTAATAAGTACATAGCTGCTCTATTAAAGCAATGTGAAGAGGCCAAAATAATGTTTATAGTCACATTCAAATGGAAGCTTCTCTCAATGCCAAATTTAACGGTTTAAGGCAGAAGCAGCATACTATAAGACCATATCAAAACTACCTGGGTTCATAATAAATGGCATCAGTCCTTCAGTTGGCCAAAATTAATCCCTCGGACAATATCATCAAAATTATCACCTTGTTTGTGGGATCTCCCTGTTGGTAAATAGGTTGCTGTTTTGCCTTCTGCACAGTGTTACATTCTTTATTTGGACAAAGACCCAAACTATCTGCCAAAACTATACATTACGATCTACGTGAGTTTCTTTCCACCACTTCGTCTCATCTCTTCAGCACATTCCATTCCTCTCATGTACATTCCCAACTCCTCCTTTAATGTATTGATGCACCAGTCATAGGGCATCACCCTGCAAGTTCAAGGAATACTAGACCAAGTGCAGACCCGTTGGGTCTGTTCCCCCAATGCGCGGTTGCGAGGGGAGGGGGCGGCCTGAGGCATCACACACACACACTAACCAACCTCTCTCTCACACACACACTAACCACCCCTCACACACACTAACCACCCCCATTGATATTATATTAATAATATTAATTCACTCCTTTTACCCCATGCCCTGCCCTATCATAGAAACATAGAAATTAGGTGCAGGAGTAGGCCGTTCGGCCCTTTGAGCCTGCACCGCCATTCAATATGATCATGGCTGATCATCCAACTCAGTATCCTGTACCTGCCTTCTCTCCATACCCTCTGATCCCCTTAGCCACAAGGGCCACATCTAACTCCATCTTAAATATAGCCAATGAACTGGCCTCGACTACTCTCTGTGGCAGAGAATTCACCACTCTCTGTGTGAAAAAGGTTTAAGACTCACACATAGCCCCCAATACGCAGGCACGGAGGGGGACACGGAGGCACAGAGAGGGACAAGTAGGCACAGAGATGGACACGGAGAAGGGAGGGGGGAAGAAGGGAGGGAGGAGAGGGGTAGGGCCACGACCTCAGAGTGAGCCTCAGCTCCATGGCCTCGCATCCTCGGCACTTCAGACCCCGAGTACGGAGAGGGTGGAGTGGGCGGGCGTGATCCCAAGTGAGCCTGCGGGCCGCCAGCGAGGACAGCGAAAAGCAGCGGGGGGACCAGTCGATCTGTGGCTTCCGCCAGCGTGACAGAGCCAGGCCGGGGGGGGGGGGGAGTGGAGGAGAGCGGGGCGGCAGCCGTGAGCGCAAGGGCATTGTGACGTTCGTAGCTGCTGATTTAAAGAAAAGAGTACGTTTTGTGAAGGATTTTATTAAAAATGTGTACAGAAAAATGACTAAACTTAATGAGGAATAGACTTGCAAATGTAAAAGTAAAATCACTAGCAAAATGGAAAAAACCTCGGCGTTTCTGCGTCTGGTTTTCGCGGAGTAATGAATCAAAGGCAAAATCAAAATGACATACACTCACACACACACAGAGTTTTAAAAGTATATAGATGGGGTTAGTGCATGATAGAAGCATTGGGATAAAACATCAGCCATGGGCTTATTGAATGACAATGCAGGTACAGGTGCACAACCTTTTATCCGAAAGCCTTGGGACCAGACACTTGTCGGATTTCGGACATTTTCGGATTTCAGAATGGAAGATTTTTAGCGTAGATTAGGTAGGTAGCGCGGGCGGCTTGACAAGTCTGGAGCAGCTGCCTCCTCCCCGGAGACCGGGAGAATCATTGCATAAATGTTAGTCAGTTAGTTTGGAGGGATTGTATGTGGTGGTGGTGGAGTAGGGGTGAAGGGGGAAACTTTAATCCTTAGTCCCCTACCTGGTCGGCGACTCCCAACCTCGCGGAGCTGGGGGCTCCGTCCGGCCGCGGGCGGCGCCGGTTGTAGCTCCGACCCCGGCAACTCTACCCCTGGCTGCGAGGCGCTCCAAATCCAGCGCGGCCCGCGGCCGGACGCCCCAGCTCCGGGAATGTCGGGAGTCGGCGGCGTCGCAGCGCTGGGATACCAGCGGGGAGCGGGCAATGCCTTACCGGGTCGCCGTGCGGCAAGCTCCGGAGCGCTGTGGCCGCCGACTCCCAACATTCGCGGAGCGTCGCTGGATTTGGAGCCGCGGAGCTGGGGGCTCCGTCCGACCGCGGGCGGCGCCGGTTGGAGCTCCGACCCCGGCAACTTTACCCCTGGCTGCGCGGCTCCAAATCCAGCGACGCTCCGTGAACGTTGGGAGTCGGCGGCCACAGCGCTCCGGAGCTGGCCGCACGGCGACCCGGTAAGGCATTGCCCGCTCCCCGCTGGTATCCCAGCGCGACGCCGCCGACTCCCGACATTCTCGGAGCTGGGACGTCCGGCCGCGGGCCGCGCTGGATTTGGAGCGCCTCGCAGCCAGGGGTAGAGTTGCCGGGGTCGGAGCTACAACCGGCGCCGCCCGCGGCCAGACCGGCCACAGCGCTGCGGAGCTTACTGCACAGCGACCCGGTAAGGCATTGACCGCTCCCCGCCTCTCCGACCAGGTAGGGGACTAAGAATTAAAGTTTACCCCTTCACCCCCCCTTCACATAAAAGCCCTCCAAACTAACTGACTAACATTTAAGCAATGATTTACAGATGTTTAAGCGTCTCCCGGTCTCCAGGGAGGAGGCAGCCGCTACAGTAGTACAGACCTGGGTTGACCGTGGGTCGTTTTGGGTCAAGTTTGGCGCCAAACGCGATCTTTGGTGCGCAGACGACATCTGGAAAAAATGGCCGGTTTTCGGAGCTTTTCGGTTTCTGGAACTCGGGATAAAATGTTGTGCACCTGTACAAAGGAATGAATGACCAACAAATGCTACCATATTTTATGTAACAGTGATATTGAAAGTACAATAAAACTCTGTGGTATCTTGAGGTCAGGGACTCATGAAGACAGAATCATGCAGTATAGAAACAGGCTCTGTTGTCCATCTTGTCCATGCCGAATATCAAGTGCCCATCTACACCAATCCCACTTTCCACCACTTCATCCACAGCCTTTCATGCCGTGATAATTCAAGTGCTCATCTAGATATGTTAACTATCATGAGATTTTCTGCCTCCTCTACCAACTCAGGCAGTGTTATATTGGCCACATACACCAACGGTGGCTGACCAAATGTTTTATAAAGTTGTAGCATAACCTCCCTACTCTGATATTTTATGCTCTGGCTAATGAAGCCAAGTGTCCTATAAATGTGTAGGAAAGAACTACAGATGCTGGTTTAACTCGAAGGTAGATACAAAATGCTGGAGTAACTCTGCGGGACAGGCAGCATCTCTGGAGAAAAGAAATGGGTGACGTTTCAGATCGAGACCCTTGTTCAGATTGAGGTCAGGAGAATGGGCAGTACATGGATAAAATGTAGTTAGAGACAGAAAAGGGCCTGTCCCACATCGCAATTTCTTTGGCGATTGCCGGCATCCTCGACTGACGGTATCAGGGTTGCCGAAAGATTTTGAACATTTCAAAATCCAGCAGTGACAAAAAAAATGTTGTGACACTTGAGGAGACACCGCGCATCAATGCGTCATCAGGCCGCGTCACTGCCGCATCACGCCGCGACTTTTTCGGTGACCTGATACATCAGTCAATGATGCCGACTGTCGCCGAAAAAATCACCAAGTGGGACAGGCCCTTAAGACTGGTCGGAGAACTGGGAAGGGGGAGTGGATGGAGAGAGAGGGAATACGCTATCCAAGCGAAATATTAAGTGCTGTTCCTCCAATTTGTGCTGGGCCTCACCATGACAATGGAGGAGGCCCAGGACAGATTGGTCAGTGTGGGAATGGGAGGGGGAGTTAAAGTGTTGAGCAACCAGGAGATCAGGTAGGTTTAGGTGGACTAAGCGGAGGTGTTCAGCAAAACGATCACCGAGCCTGTACTTGGTCTCACCGATATACCGGAGATGAGGTTGGAGGAGGTGCAAGTGAATCTCTGCCTCATCTGAAAAGACTGTCAGGGTCCATGGACAGTCGAAGGGGAAGGCATAATGACAGGTGTTGCATCTCCTGCTGTCGCAGGGGAAAGTGCCTGGGGAGGGGGTGATTTGGGTGGGAAGGAATTGGTTGACCAGGGAGTTACGGAGGAAACGGTCTCTGGGGAAAGCGGACGGAAAGGGGTGAAGATGGGAAGATGTGGCTAGTAATGGGATCATGTTGGAGGTGGCGAAAATGTTGGAGGCTTATGTGCTGTATGCGACGGCTGATAGGGTGGAAGATGAGGATAAAGGGGACTCTGTCCTTGTTACGAATGGGGGGAGGGGGAGCAAGAGCAGAGCTGCGGGATATCGAGGAGACATCTGTAATGGAAGAGGGGACCACCTGTACCCTAAAGATTGAGGACGTCTCCAATAACCTGGTTCCTGGGCGCAGTTGCGACGTGGACGGAGGTGTAGGAGTAGAGTCTTTACAGGATGCAGGGTGGGAAAAAGTGTAGTCTAGATAGCTATGGGAGTCAGTGGCCACCATCTACACCTCCGCACAGTCCGCCTAAACCTACCTGATCTCTCGGTTGCTCAGCACTTTAACTCCCCTCCCATTCCCACACTGACCTTTCTGTCCTGGGCCTCCCCCATTGTCAGAGTGAGGGCCAGCACAAATTGGAGGAACAGCACCTCCTATTTCACTTGGGCAGCTTACACCCCACGGTATGAACATTGACTTCTCTAACATCAAGTAGCCATTGCTTTCCCTCTCTCTCCATCTCCTTCCCCTTCCCGGTTCTCCAACCACTTACTGTCTCCAACTGTATTCTATCTCTGTCCCGCCCACTCTCCTGTCATCAGTCTGAAGAAGGATCTCGACCCGAAACGTCAACCATTCCTTCTCTCCAGAGATGCTGCCTGCCCCGCTGAGTTACTCCAGCATTTTGTGTCTATGTCCTATATCTCTTCTTCATCGTTTTTCAACATAGGCAACATAGGATAGCCTGCCTGCTGCAAAGCCTGTGTTGAAAAACAATTAGACAGATTTCAGAGGTGGGGAACGATCAATTGTATCCAAAGGATTGGCTGGAGCATCAAATGAAATTGAACATGATGCAGGCATTGATGAATATCCTCACTTAGAAACATAGAAACATAGAAAAATAGATGCAGGAGTAGGCCATTTGGCCCTTCGAACCAGCACCACCATTCAATATGATCATGGCTAAAATCAGTACCTCATTCCTGCTTTTTCCCCCATATCCCTTGATTCCCTTAGCCCTAAGAACTAAATCTAACTCTCTCTTGAAAGTGAATTGATCTTCCAGTGAATTGATCTTCACTGCCTTCTGGGGCAGGGAATTCCACACATTCACAACTCTCTGGTGAAGATGTTTTTCCTCATCTCAGTCCTAAATGGCCTTATTCTTATTCTTAAACTGTGACCCCTGGTTCTGGACTCCCCCACCATCAGGAGCATTTTTCCTGCATCTAGCCAATCCAATGCTTTAAGAATTGTATATGTTTCTATAAGATCCCAGTTCCAGTGAATAAAATTCCAGTTAATACAAGGCCAGTCGACCCATTCTTTCATTGTATGTCAGTCCCACCAACCTGGTGAACCTACGCTGCACTCCCTCAATAACAATAATGTCCTTCCTCAAATTAAGAGATCAATATTGCACACAATACTCCAGGTGTGATCTCACCAGGGCCCTGTACAACTGAAGTAGGACATGCTTGCTCAAAAATTCAAATCCTCTCAAAATGAAGGCTAACATGCCATTAGCTTTCTTCACTGCATGCTGTACCTGCATGCTTACATTCAGTGACTGATGTACAAGCACACCCAAGTCTCATTGCACCTCCCCTTTTCCTGATCTGACAACATTCAGATAATAATCTGCCTTCCTGTTCTTGCCACCAAAGTGGATAACCTCACATTTATCCACATTATACTCCATCTGCCATGCTTCTGCCCATTCACCCAACCTGTCCAAGTCACCCTGCAGCCTTATAGCATCCTCATCGCAGCTCACACTGTCACCTAGCTTTGTGTCATCAGCAAACTTGGAGATGTTACATTAAATTCCTCATCTAAATCGTTAATATTTATTGTAAATAACTGGGGTCCCTGCACCGAGCCTTTTGGCATCCCACTAGTCACAATCTGAAAAGGACCCGTTAATTCCTACTCTTTGCTTCCTGTCTGCCATCCAGTTCTCTATCCACGTCAATACACTACCCCCAATACCGTATGCTCTAATTTTGCACACTAATCTCTTGTGTAGGACCTTGTCAAAGGCTTTTTGAAAGTCCAGATACACCACATCCACTGGCTCTTCCTTTTCCATTCTACTTATTATATCCTCAAAAAATTCCAGATTAGTCAAGCATGATTTCCCCTTCATAAATCCATGTTGACTTTGTTCGATCCTGTCACTGCTTTCCAAATGTGCTGCTATACATCTTTAACAATTGACTCTAGCATCTTCTGCTGAACTCGGGCACATGTTACACTGTGGGACATGTTACACTGTGGGCTTGTGCTGAACTCGGGTACATGTTACACTGTGGGCTTGTGCTGAACTCGGGTACATGTTACACTGTGAGGTGCTGAACTCGGCTACACGTTGCTCTGTGGGCTTGTGCTAAGCTGAGGCATGCTCCATAGTGGCTTGTTTTGACTCAGCCATGTATTGAACTGCAGGCTGAGCTGTGCTGAGCACAGGCACTGTTGAGGTGTGGGTTTGCATTGAGCTCAGTCAGGTGTTGCACTGTCAGCTTGCATGGAACTGCTGCTGAGGAAGTTTCTTTCTCTTTTGTAATAACAATGGAGAGCATGACATAGGCCTTAACCTCAATGTTGCTCCTGGGATTCCTCAAAACTGTGAAAAAGTGGAAATAATCTCCATGACGGCACAATTCAATTACAAAACAAATAATTACCAGTGTTGGTAGGGAACAGGCTACATGATGAGAATACACTCGGGGGAGTGAGTTGAGTTGAAAAAAATGTTGTCATCTGCATTGAGCAGGCCTCCCCTGGCCTTTGCCTGCTGCAGTCTATGTGCAGCTGTGAGCATCCAGCTGGTGCATCACCAGAGCCCCTCAGCTCACAGGCATCAGCACTGAAACACCCATTTCAGGACGTGTGTCTTAAGGGAGAGAGAAACCTGGAGAAACTGACAGTTGACTATGCTGAATGATTGGACCGGGAAAAAAATGACGTATTTCCAAAGCAACTTTCATCACCTCAGGGTGATCCAAAGATATTCACAATTGTAATGTTCTCTATATGTCGATGTTGCAATGTGGAAACACAGCAACCAATCCATACACGTCAAACACTCACAAACAGCAGGTTTGTATACAAAGCCAGATGAGATGATTTTTGTAAGATTGGTAAAAGTATTAATTATAGACCAGCGAAGCCCCCCCCCCCCAGTTCTTTTTACATAGAACCAATAGTTGGAACCTCATTTTATTAAATCTGTGAATTGTAGTCCTGACATCCATCATGAAGTGCTTTGAGACTGGAACATCCGGTGGCGCTGGTGCTAGCTGCCTCCGCCTTCAATCCGGTATCTTTTTGTTTTTTTGTTATGTTGAAGAGCGTTTTCTGTGGTTTTTTTTAATGTCTTTATGTGGAGGAAGAGGGTACGGTAAGGGGGATACTGTCATTCAGTCACTTCCTGGAGAGGATGCGACTATTATTCAAGTCGCATCCTCGCCCCCCCCCCCCCCCCCCCCCCCCCCCCCCCCCCCCCCCCCCCCCCCCCCCTCAGTCTCTCGGCCAGCCTGCAGTTTCCTCAAAGTTGCACCAGATCCATAGGAGACACCATCTTCCCTGTGCTAAACTTATCTCTGGAACACCTAGACAACAAGGACGCCAATGTTATACTCCTATTCATTGATTATAGCTCCGCCTTTAACACAATTATCTCCAAATTCTTGGAACTGGGATTCAGAACATCGGGCCGCCTGTAGCGGCGACTGCGGAGGGCTTGGGTAGGCCCCGACGAGTTTAACTATGTTAACTATGTTAACTATGCCACTGGATCCTTGACTTTCTGACACACAGACCCCAATCAGTCAGGATAGGGGAAATACCTCCCCAATAATTCTCAACACAGGCGCCTCACAAGAATGCGTTCTCGTCCCCTACTATACTCCCTATTCACTTATGACTGTGCGGCCAAATTCGGTATAACTCCATCTACAATTTTTAGATGATACCATTGAGGTGAGCTGGATCATGAACAATCACGAGATGGATTACAGTAACGAGATAGAGAACTTAATAACATTGTGTCAGGAATTAACTTATCCCTTAATGTCAGCAACACGAAGGAAGTAGTCAACGACTTCAGGAAGCACGGTGAAATACGTCCTAATCGGCATCAATGGTGCCAAATTGGAAATACTTGAGAGCTTCAAGTTCCTTGGTGTTAATATACAAGATACAAGATACATTTATTTGTCACATGTGCCAGATGGCACAGTGAAATGTGGTCACCATACAGCCATACAATCAAAATAAAGAACACAACACACGAGTTCAACATAAAACATCCCCACACAGCAGAATCAAAGTTTCCCACTGTGAGGGAAGGCACTAAAGTCAGTCATCTTCCTCTAATGTTCCCCAATGTTCGCCCGTCGTCGGGGCCTCCCCAAGCCCTCCGCAGTCGCCGCTACAGGCGGCCCGATGTTCAGTCGTCGCTACTATCGGCCCGATGTTCAGACCCGCTCGCCGGGGTGATGTAAGTCCGGTGTCGGGGCTGGGGGACATCCTCAGCGGCCTGGACATCAGAGTCAGCCACCTCCTACCGGAGTCCGCGGCTCCTGGCGGAGATTCAACGCCAGCGGACCTCGGCAAACGGCCCCAGGACTCCGCGATGACGGCTCTGCAAACCACAGCTCAGCACATGTGGAGCAGCGGCCCAACGCTTCAGAGCTCCAAACGGCGATCCAGGTAGACTTCGCCCGCTCTGCGGTGAATTCCAACAATTTGCCAATATTACCAACAATCTGTCATGGAGCAACCACATTGATGCGACAACCAAGAAAAAACGCTACTTCCCATGCCTTTACTTCACAGGAGACTGAGGAAATTTGGCATGTCTCCAATAACTCCTACAAACATCTACAGATGCACCACAGAAATCATGCTGTCAGGCTGTATCACTGCTTGATTTGGAACCAGCTTTGCCCACAAGAAATGTAGCTCAATCCATTACACCGACTAGACTCACTGCCATTGATTCCATCTACCCTTCACACTCTCGGAAAAGCAGTCAACATAATCAAAGACTGATGGTTCATCCAGTAAAGCTATGTGGTTTGAGATGAGAAATGAAAAGGGGATGATCACCTTTTGAGAGTATACTATAGGCCCCCAAACAGTTAACAAGGACCAAATCCCTAGAATTTAACTCAAGGAAGTGCAAGGTGTTACAGTTTGGGATATTGAATGTAAGGAGAGAGTATATACAGTTAATGGCGACCCTTAATAGCATTGATGTGCAGAAGTATCTTGGAGTCCAAGTTCATAGTTCACTAAAGGTGGCAGCACACGTAGGTAAGGTGGTAAAGAAGACATATGATATGCATCCTGTCATTGCTATGGGCATGGATTCAGGAAGTCATGATGCAGCCCTATAGGACTTTGGTTTGGCCACATTCAGAGTATTGCGAGCAGTTCTGGTCGCCCCATTACAGGAAAAATGTGGAAGCTTTTGAGAGGGTGCATTGGAAGTTTACCAGAATTCTGCCTGGATTAGAGAGTTTCAGCTTAAAGGAGAGGTTGGTTAGACTTAGATTGTTTTCTCTGGAGTGTCAGAGGTTGAGGGGAGACTTGATAGAAGCATATAAAATCATGCAAGGCCCAGATATTGTAGATGGTCAGAACCTGTATCCCAGGGTGGAAGTGGCCAAGGGTGATGGTGGAGGCAGATATGATAACGGCCCTTAAGAGGCTTTTAGAAAAACACATAGAAGTGCAGGGAATAGAGGGATGTGGATCATGGGCAGGCAAATGCGATTAGTTCAGTTAGGCAACATGTTCGGTACAACATGTGCTGTACTGTTCTATGTTCGATGTTGGAAATATGGCGCGAGATTGCAGACATCTGCAGACTAAAATGGTTGTTATAATTTTCCCAATTTACACCGAGCCTCTCATAGTGCCAAGGTTTTAGACAGGGTGGAATTTGTCAAATGTGTTCAGGAAAGTTTCCTCAAGTAAGATGAGAGGGCAACAATTTATCTACTCTTAGAAATTTGGGACGGGCAAGAGACCGAATTGTCTATGGCCGAGCTTTTTGGGACCGATGACCACTGTTCTACTAGCTTTAAAATAATTATGAATAAAACAGGCAGGCCCACGAGTCAAAATTCAGAATTGGGGCAATGCTAACTTTGATGGTATTGGGCAGGAACTTGCTAAAGTTGATGGGAGTAGGTTGTTTGCAAACAAAGGAATGGCCAAAAAGTAGGGTGCTTTTAAAAGTGTAATGACAACGTTCTGAAAATGCATGATCCTGTTAGAGTGAAAGGCAAGACAGGTGGTAATAAGGAAGCCTGGATGACGAGAAATTGAGGCTCTGGTCAGGAAAAAAGGAGGCACAGGATAGGTATAGGCTGCTGGGTTTCACTATTCTTGGAGGAGTTTCGAGAACTGAGAAGCATATTTTCTGAAGGGCAAAAAGAGGGCAGAAGATAGCTCTGGCAAATAATATTAAGAAATATTCAGTGATTTTATAAGTATGTAATTAGAAAGAGGGCAACTAGTGAGATAATAGAGCCCATCAGAAACCAAGGGGGTCATCTCTAAGTGGAGCTGAAGGAGATGGGCAAGGCTTACAATAAGTATTTCTCCTGTTTTCAGCATGGAGAAAAGACATGAAGACTGGGTAACTTGGGACAGCTAATGGAGAGGTCTTGAGGACAGTCCGTATTAAAGTCCAAAGAGATGCTGCACGTACTGCGCAAATACTGCACTATGAAGATAGCTAAATCTCTTGGGCCTGATCAGGTATGTCCGAGGACACTGGGAATCTAGAGAAGAAATTGCCAGAGTCCTGGCTGAGATATAAGAATCATCATTGGATGGGTGTGGTACAAGAAGATTGGAGGGTGGCTAATGTTGTTTAAGAAGGGCTGAAAACTATAGACCAGTGAGCCTAACATCTGCGGTTGGCAAATTACTGGAGAGGTTTCTGAGGAATAAGATATCTATGCATTTGGATAGACAGGGGCTGATTAGGAATAGTCAGCATGGTTTTACACATGGGAGATTGTGTCTTACAAATCTGATTACGTGTTTTGAGGAAGTAACCAAAATTGTGGGCAAAGCCATAGACATTGTCTATTGGCTTCATGGAAGAATTCAGGAATGATGGTGGAAAATTGTTTTTTAGACTGTAGGCCCGTAACTGATAATGTTCTTCAGGGATCAGTACTGGGGCCATTGCTGTTTGTGGTACAATTTTTGGAGAAGAGTGTGCAAGGCATGATTAGTAAGTTTGCAGATGACATTGAAGTGGTAGACACAAAATAACATCAGTCTGAAGAAGGGTCTCAACACAAAACGTCGCCAAGTCCTTCTCTCCATAGATGCTGCCTCACCCGCTAAGTTACTCCAGCATTTTGTAGCTACCTTCGAGTTTACCAGTTCTTTCTTAAATAACTTGACAATAAAGTGGGTCGTATGGTAGATGGTGAAGATGGTTATCAAACATTCCAGCAGGATTTTAATCAGCTGAGCATGTATGCTGAGGAATGTTAAATGGAGTTTAATGTAGATAAGAGAGAGGTGTTGCATTTTGGACAGGTGAATGAATAGTAAAGTTTCAAGGGATAATGGCCAAATGCAGGTAGGTGGGATTAGCGTAGATGAGGCATCTTGGTGGGAATGGGCAAGTTGGGTTAAATGGCCTGTTTCTGTGTTTTGTATGACTACAACTATGATCAGTTAGATCTAAGTTGGAATGTTATGAAGGAATCAGGATTTTCATTCAACTCTTGAATGCTGCTGTGGCAGTTACCAGAAATACAATCATTGGCCGATATCAACAATATTAAGTTTTATTTCATTATTTTGAACCCCTTTGGCTATTAATTTTGTAAAATGTATAACGCGGATGAGAGATAAAGCTTGCTTAACTCAGTAGAGGGTGGTCGTGTGATAAAAGCTCGTAAATGCCTCGTAGCCGCATTGGCAATATTTAGTTTACACTAAGTCAAGACAGTCAGAAAAGCAGTAATGGAACATAATTGGGTCAGCACAGATTTCAAAAGCACTATTTCTAAAATAATGTCCAGAACTTTATCCGAAGTAGGCTAATATCCTTGGCATCCAGAATGTGTATTTGTCCCGTATCAGAGATTTATCTTCTCTAATGCATGTTTGGCAACATTACTACAAAATAATGAATCTATTTCTAGGTGCTATAAAATATGTAACATCTTCCCAGTTCTATGGGGTTATTATAAATGGACATTGAGGTATCAGTGATGTACTCACTTCATCTACTTCACGTGGAGCTTAGTTGATGTTTCTTGGCTGCTGCATGCTGGAAATTCCCAGTAATCTGTTTCTTTCAGACTGCTGTCTGTTTTTTCATGTGGAAATTTGTTTTGCTTCTGCTTTTGCCTTCCATAAAGCAAAGTGAACAGTTTAAGCCATCAGAGCACATTTTACTGGGTCAGCTTAAGATGCTGGTGGGCGATATTCTGATAAGAGGTGTCATTTGTCAGAGCTCCGAACAAAATAGGTTTGCTGAGGGAATTGCAATGATTCTTGGAGGTTCAGACATCTCTAATTCCCTGCATTGGCATGCTGCCTGTTCATTACTTGGTTCTCAACATTATCTATCCAAATTATGACTGTAGTCCTTGCTACAATATCAGCCATTATTTGTAAAGCCGCTGTCTTCATATGCACTGCAAAATGCTGGGATGGTTATTGTACAATTTTAATTGCAGATTTTTGTTCAGTGCTACAGGTAATATTGGATAGTTCAACACCACTAAATGACGTCATTCTATCTGCATTTGCATAACAACCCTCATGACTTCAGGTAGTCCTAAAGTTCTTTACTATACACAAAGTAATTTTGAAATGCAGTCAATATTGCAAGGGAAGCAATGGGGGATTTTTTCATAGAATGATTCTGGAAATCATAACATGATAATGACCAAATAATCTGTTTAAATTAAATGAGTTAAAGGTGAACAGCCAGTGGGAAGATCCGCAATTTTTGGCAAAGGTTAAAGATGATGCCTCTGCAGTTTCTGGCGAGAACTGGGTCTAAATTGAAGCCGGATTCAGCGAAGCAGTCCAATAGCATTAATGCAGATGTGAGATAAGAACATGTGGATGATATCAACCTTTCTAATCAAGTGACACTTAATTTCCAGTGTCATGGTTCTATCAACAAAGTTCCATGTGATGCCTACTTATGGACTAAATTAAAATTTGGCAATCAAATTATTCAAATGTTATATCTTTTTTTAATAAAAATACGACCACAGTAAAAGCATAGTGCAGATTAAATATCATATGTCCAATGGTATTCATTGGAATGGTGTCCAATGTTCCAATTCTTTAATTACAAGACTTCCCAAAACCTTCAATATAAAAGCCTTCTCTTGCTGGAAGAGACATATGATCGCAGGGAAACTGGGGCTCTGGAACCATAACAAATGGTGGGATCTGCTCTCTAATTGTGCAACCAATGAGATTAAATGATTGAAAAAATAAATTGGGAAAATGGAAGAAGTGGTATGAAATGGTAATACAGTTTGCATGAAATGGGCCCTTCGGACCAGTGTGTCCATGCAAACCACCAAACACCAATTTGCAGCAATCCAACACTAATTCCAGTTTATTCTCCCCACATTCCCATGTACCCAATGTTAGGGACAGTGAAAATGTGCTTGGGGCCCCCAAGAGAGGAGGGTAGAATAGCTTATGCCTGTGGGCACTTTGCTGCATGAGTGTATGGGGAGCCCACATGCTCTGGTTCTTGTACCTCCACCTAGTGCTGGCAGAGATCTGTGATCCTCAGAGCCCCAGCAATGCTTCTTTACCTGGATGGATACAAAATGCTGGAGTAACTCAGCAGGACAGGCTGAAGACGGGTCTCGACCCGAAACTACATCCATTCATTTTATCCAGAGATGCTGCCTGTCCCTCTGAGTTACTCCAGCATTTTGTGTCTATCTTCGATTTAAACAAGCATCTGCAGTTCCTTCCCACTTACTTCTTTAGCTGAACCAGGCCACAGAGACTAACTCACACTAAATTTCCCAGATTCACATCCATGCAGGGCAACTGCAACTGGTGGATGCCATGTATGCTGTACACTCAACATTAAAAAGGTCACACATCGACTGCTCTGGGAAAGGAGACGTCCCCTTCCTTTCTTTCTGTAAAGAGCAAGAAGATAGCAGTTTTCCCTGAGATCCAGGGAAATCTAGAGTTCACCCCAGTACTATTTTATGCTCCATATGAGGATATCTATGTAAATCGAACAACTCTATGAAGAACATAAAAAATGGGATAAACCTACTTCCAGTGGGAAGCGTGTATGGGCAGGTAGCAAGAAGCAGGAATGATCTTACTTCACCATTTGCACTGAGATTTTACCTCCCTCTTCATTTTCTGAATCCTACCCGCGCCCCAGCAAGTGCTTTCAGACAATTGGTGTAGGATCCTGGTAGAAAACATAATATTCCAGTGCCTGATCCACCTTGAAGTGCTCCACGATGAGGGTTGGATTGCATGCTGTGTGCTCCATAAACTCACCATTAGGAGGACACTGCCTTTGCCTGAGGCAGATGGTGAGGCTAGAAGAGTCTGGGGAAGAAGAGGAGGGAGAGGCAGAGCAAATGGCAGCAAAGGAACTGCCAGCTGAGAGCAACAAAGAAAGGGATGATAATAAGGCACTACTCCCAGATTCTCCAGGATCCGCTTGCATCAGTATATAATTACTGGACAATTGACAGGTCACTATCACCTCACCTCACCTTGTAGGAGGAAATGGGTACAGTCCATTTAATTGAGCCTGCTTGCTGTGTACCACTTCACCGTTATGCTGACGTCCCTTACTCGCACTATACAGCTGGAAGCGGAAAGAAGAATGGAAGAGGACAGGAGGACAAGGCTCAGTGTCGGATGTGATAGTGAGAGGCTCTCAGGCTGGTGTAAGGACCCAGTCAATCACTCATTTTAGTAAGGAGTCTAAGAATTCTCTTCAGTTGCCTCAGAGAATGAGGCAGCCCATGCACATATACAGTAAGACCATGCCACCATTTGGCTTTGGGCTAATAGTAGAGGTTTTAGAGGCTTTAGAGATACAACATGGAAACAAGCCCGTCGGCCCACCGAGTCTGCACCGACCATGGATCACCCTACATACTGACTATCTTACATGCTGTGGGCAATTTACAGAAGCCAATTAACCTACAAACCTATATATCTTTGGAGTGTGGAAAGAAACCGGAGCACTCGGAGAAAACCCACACGGTCACAGGGAGAACATACAAACTCCATACAGATAGCTCCTGTAGTCAGGATTGAACGTGGGTCTCTGGCAGAAACTCTACTGCTGCACCACTGTACTGCCCTTAACAACTAACATCTATGTCGCGTAGGTGTCAGACAACAACTAATTTCATCTTCTTGATATTTAATAGCACTATCATTGCCAAATCTCTTGCCTCAACATCTGGAGATGACCATTGACTTGGCCAGGTATGGTGAAACATAGATCTGAGCCTATGAGAGCTATCTCCTAGCTCCCAAAGCCTTTCCACCATTGACAAACCACATCAGGAGTGTAATCACATCATCTTCTGAAAGGCAACTTAAATGATGGACCGCTACTGATATCCTCTTGTGGTGTGAGGATATCTGGGGGAAAAGGGGTGATGATTGGGGGCACCTTAGCCTTTTCTCCTGATCTATTATACCTGCACAGTGGTGCAGCGGTAGAGTTGTTTCCTTAAACCCCTGTCTCACAGTGCAAGTCCACCCAGTTTCCCGAGTGATCCCGAGTTTAAAACAAATCAAACTCGTGGTAATCATGTAGAATTAACGCTAACGGCAGGTACTCTGGAGAGAAGGAATGAGTGACAGGATGACGTTTCCAAAATTCTGCTGCGGCTTTGTGTTGCTCCAGCACTGTATGTTCACTTTTTGTCAACCAGCATCTGCCCTGACTTGTGTATGACATTATTCTTGTGCATGACATTATGACATGGCGATAGCTGCACCGGCGGAGCCATCAGCCTAATGAATGAAGCTGCCTGCTTCCTTTTAATTTATTTATTGAATTCTCTTCATCTATTTATTTATTTATTTATTTATCCGTTTATTTATTTGTTTATTTTTAAGATTTATTTATTTAAGGCCTCCACAGCGGTTGTTCCGGCTGAGCCGCCAGCTGATTAAATTCCAGCCGCCAGCTCCTTTACGGAACCTCCACGCCGATCGCTGTCCCAGCTGAGCCGGCAGCCGCTATTTTTAGCCGTCAGCTCCTGCTGAGCCTCCACGGCGGTCGCTGTCCCGGGCCGCGCCGTCAGCCGAAAATTTAGACTGCCAGCTCCTTACGGAGCCTCCACAAAGGCAGCTGCACAAACTGTGCCAGCTTCTCCGAGCTCGCTGCACCCATTTTTGGAAAAGCGGCCCGTTCCTGAAACAAAAACCCCCTTACCTGCCGGAGCAGTTTCAAACTGCTCTGATTCTCGCGCCATGCGTCGACATATTGACGCGCATGCTGGCTGGCGGGCTCTTGTAGTCACGTGTATATATATATATATTCATTGGTATATGGTCACATTGATCTGTTCTCTTCTGTCCTATCTGGGACACATGACAATAAACTCTCTTGCATCTCTTGAATCTTGAAGAAACTGCAGATGCTGGTATAAACCAAAGATAGACACAATAGTCTGAAGAAGGGTCTCGACCCGAAATTTCACCCATTCCTTCTATCCAGAGATGCTGCCTGTCCTGCTGAGTTACTCCAGCATTTTGTGTCCATCTGCCATGCTGTTGGCATGTTTTCAAAGATTTTCAATGACTTTGAGCAGAGGTTGGTGGAAATGGGTGCTGCCACTTTAAGAAGTCAAGGTATGTTTGTGATCATCATCAGCTAAAGGCGCCAGCCATTCATAAAAATTATACCTTACGATATGCTTTAAAACTATAGACAACTGATTGTCCCTGGCCAACTGCTGCAACCATGATAACGAGGTGCGAGCATGCGGTTTATGAGAGACCTGCACTTGGTCAAATTGTTGTTGGTTAATTGTGTTTAAAAACATCAATTGCTCCATATGGTGTATAAAAAACAGAGCACCTAATTACTGAGCACGGAGTAAAACGAATAGAAATGCAGAGGGTATTTAATGCATCCGATACACAATACAACTGCACTTATCTGTCTATATTTGGATTATAGGGTGATATTCTATTAATAGTCAAACACTTTTTTAAATTTCACTTTTCTGTACATGTTACGCAATAGTTTTTTCTCTGTGTGAACCTGGTGAGTTTAAAGGGAGTGGAAAATATACAAGTACTCTGGACTTAACATGTCCAGACCCCAATTCTGGCTCTAACGAACACCCTGGACTCAGTCTGGGCATCAGCCTCATCCACACACTAGACATGGGGGTCTGGACCTACTCACCACCAGCACCCTCTGTTCACATTCCAAGCCAATGAGTGAGGCAGTTGTTGAACCACCAGGATTTCAGAAAAATTGGATGCCAGATTATCAGAGTTTTATTGCATTGAAAACATAAGGCGAGGTATGCAATGGATGAAGTGTACAGGATATTTAAAGAGCTTTGGAAAGGTGCTAGGCGCACAAGGGTATAACAGGAATACAAACTAATGGACCTGATGAAAAAATGAAGTTAAAATTAATACTATTTTCTTATGACACAGATTGAGATCATTGAACTCATTGAGTCCATGCCAGCATTAGGAGCACCCCATCAATACCATCCCCCATATTTCCCTGTGACCAATCTCTCATACACCCTCATCAATTCCCCACTGATTCTCCTCTGCCCATTGACACTACAGTCACCAATGAACCAACCAACCAACCACCATGTCTTTGGGAGCTGGGCAGAAACTGGAACACCAGGGCATAACTCACGCAGACACAGGAGAACATGCTGACTCCACACGAACAGCACCAGAGCTCGGGATCAAACCAATTCATTGGAGTTGGAAGGCAAAAGCACTGCCTGTCACATTGTCGTGCTGTCCATTGTAGCTGTTCATTCTTTTTCTTTAGAAAAATAACAGCCTATTTCATATAAACAAGGTGGAACCATTGTTGGAAATAGCAGCAGTAAGGTCTTGACCCAAATAACTAGAACATTGATTTATGCATATTTTGCAGTATTTGCTAATAGGATACATGCAGAACTAGCTATTCTTGTTGATATATTTGTGAGTCGCAACAAAATTGATTTTACTCCAGTTCAACGTTCTATTTGATTTAATTATTTTTTTTAAACATGTTTTTGCACCTTATAACTTTCTTTTACTTGATTAATAAATCAGATTGAATTGTGTGTTTGGTTTCTTTGCTTACTAACATGCCAAAAATCCAAGTTTATTGAGGGGCAGTTCTCAGGACTTGGCTCATTGCAAGGAGCAGATGTTTGGAGAAAAAGATGAGTGGGTGATATGTTCCCTGGCCTCTGCATTGGAACACAGGAGGGAACAGAGAAACAGAGGAACAAGACTGGGCCATTTATTTACGCTGATCCTTATTGAGACAAAGCTCTATTTGCCAAAAAAGAACAGCCATGTGTGAATAAAGGGACAGGGATCAACATAGTCCTTGCTTACTCCCTCCTTCCCCTCCCATTCTAAACTCTCTCACAGCCTACTGTCTCTTCCTTTCTTCCCCCCCCACCCCCTCCCCCCATCATTCTGAAGAAGGGTCTCGACCCAAAACATTACCTTTTCCTTCGCTCCATAGATGTTGCCTCACCTGCTGAGTTTCCCCTGAATTTTTGTCTACCTTCGATTTTTCCAGCATCTGCAGTTCTTTCTTAAACAGGAACAACATTTAAGGGAGGTCATTCTTACCCGAGTGTAGTTGAAGTTTGTGAAAATATGATTGAGGCAAAAGTCAATGTAGATATTATAGATATGGAATTCCAAACAGTATTCCAAGAGCCTGTGGATAAAGGAGAAACATCATATTGAAGGGAAAATATTGACCAAGTTAAGATAGTGAACAGGAATAATGAGAAGAAACTCAAATTGGTCGTATGTAACTAACTGAGGCTTTTATTTTTCAAAGATTCTTCATGATAACATAAAACCTAGAGGCATGATGAATTGTAAGGAGGATAGTAAAAACCATGATGATAAAGAGAAGTGCAGTAGGAAGAAAGGTGACAGGTGAAATGTAATGTTGAGAAACATGAAATGTTACAATTTGGTAGGAAGAGGGAAATTTTACAAATTGGAGAAGAGGAAACTAAACTGTAGTGGATAAAATGGGTAGAAGATCAGAGATATATGTGCAAAACATCTTTAAAAAATGGCTGTGCTGATTGTGACAGTGTATATTAAAGCATATAAGACCCACAACTAATAAACAGAGGCAGAGTACATGAGCAAAGATGTCATGATACACCTACATAGAACATGAGAGTATTGCACACATTAGGACAGATGTGAAAGCTTTAGGAGGGAACAAGAGAGATTTACTAGAATGATTGTGGGCATTTTAGTTAGTGGAGACATATTGAGCTTCTCAGTGGAACAGGAGAGGTTATGGGGAGTCCTGATGGGGGGGTATTAAAATGGTGAAGGGTACAGAGAGAATAGATGGAAAGAAACTGTCCCGATATGGATTTCTTGGAATGTATGCAGGATAGTTTTCTAAACCAACATGTAGAGGAACCAACGAGACAACAGGCTATTCTAGACTGGGTATTGAGTAATGAGGAAGGGTTAGTTAGCAATCTTGTTGTGCGTGGCCCCTTGGGCAAGAGTGACCATAACATGGTTGAGTTCTTCATTAGGATGGAGAGTGACATTGTTAATTCAGAAACAAGGGTCCTGAACTTAAAGAAAGGTAACTTTGAGGGTATGAGACGTGAATTGGCCAAGATAGACTGGCAATTGATTCTTGAAGGGTTGACGGTGGATATGCAATGGAAGGCATTTAAAGACTGCATGGATGAGCTACAACAATTGTTCATCCCGGTTTGGCAAAAGAATAAATCAGGGAAGGTAGTGCATCCGTGGATAACAAGGGAAATCAGGGATAGTATCAAAACAAAAGATGAAGCATACAAAATAGCCAGAAAAAGCAGCCTACCAGAGGACTAGGAGAAATTCAGTCCAGCAGAGGAGGACAAAGGGCTTAATTAGGAAAGGGAAATAGATTATGACAGAAAACTGGCAGGGAACATAAAAACTGACTGCAAATGTTTTTATAGATATGTGAAGAGAAAAAGATTAGTTAAAACAAATGTAGGTCGTCAGAAACAGGTGAATTGATCATAGGGAAAAAGGACATGGCAGACCAATTGAATAATTACTTTGGTTCTGTATTCACTAAGGAAGACATAAATAATCTGCCGGAAATATCAGGGGACCGGGGGTCAAATGAGATGGAGGAACTGAGTGATATCCAGGTTAGCCGGGACATGATGTTAGGTAAATTGAATGGATTATAAAGGCCGATAAATCCCCAGGGCCAGATAGGCTGCATCCCAGAGTACTTAAGGAAGTAGCCCCAGAAATAGTGGATGCATTAGTGATAGTTTTTCAAAACTCTTTAGATTCTGGAGTAGTTCCTGAGGATTGGAGGGTAGCTAATGTAACCCCACTTTTTAAAAAGGGAGGGAGAGAGAAAACGGGGAATTACAGATCAGTTAGTCTAACATCGGTAGTGGGGAAACTGCTAAAATCAGTTATTAAAGATGGGATAGCAGCACATTTGGAAAGTGGTGAAATCATTGGACAAAGTCAGCATGGATTTACGAAAGGTGAATCATGTCTGACGAATCTTATAGAATTTTTCGAGGATGTACCTAGTAGAGTGGATAAAGGAGAACAAGTGGATGTGTTATATCTGGACTTCCAGAAGGCTTTCGACAAAGTCCCACATAAGAGATTAGTATACAAACTTAAAGCACACGGTATTGGGGGTTCAGTATTGATGTGGATAGAGAACTGACTGGCAGACAGGAAGCAAAGAGTAGGAGTAAACGGGTCCTTTTCGCAATGGCAGGCTATGACTAGTGGGGTACCCCAAGGCTCAGTGCTGGGACCCCAGCTATTTACAATACATATTAATGATTTGGACAAGGGAATTGAATGCAACATCTCCAAGTTTGCGGATGACACGAAGCTGGGGGGCAGTGTTAGCTGTGAGGAGGATGCTAGGAGGCTGCAAGGTGACTTGGATAGGCTGGGTGAGTGGAAAAATGCATGGCAGATGCAGTATAATGTGGATAAATGTGAGGTTATGCACTTTGGTGGCAAAAACAGGAAAGTAGACTATTATCTGAATGGTGGCCGATTAGGAAAGGAGAAGATGCAACGAGACCTGGGTGTCATGGTACACCAGTCATTGAAAGTAGGCATGCAGGTGCAGCAGTCAGTGAAGAAAGAAAATGGTATGTTAGCATTCATAGCAAAAGGATTTGAGTATAGGAGCAGGGAGGTTCTACTGCAGTTGTACAGGGTCTTGGTGAGACCATACCTGGAGTATTGCGTACAGTTTTGGTCTCCTAATCTGAGGAAAGACATTCTTGCCATAGAAGGAGTACAGAGAAGGTTCACCAGACTGATTCCTGGGGTGTCAGGACTTTCATATGAAGAAAGACTGGATAGACTCGGCTTGTACTCGCTAGAATTTAGAAGATTGAGGGGGGATCTTATAGAAACTTACAAAATTCTTAAGGGGTTGGACAGGCTAGATGCAGGAAGATTGTTCCCGATGTTGGGGAAGTCCAGAACAAGGGGTCACAGTTTAAGGATAAGGGGGAAATCTTTTAGGACAGAGATGAGGAAAACATTTTTCACACAGAGAGTGGTGAATCTCTGGAATTCTCTGCCACAGAAGGTAGTTGAGGCCAGTTCATTGGCTATATTTAAGAGGAAATTAGATGTGGCCCTTGTGGCTAATGGGATCAGGGGGTATGGAGAGAAGGCAGGTACAGGATACTGAGTTGGATGATCAGCCATGATCATATTGAATGGCGGTGCAGACTCGAAGGGCCGAATGGCATACGCCTGCACCTATTTTCTATGTTTCTATATACGGAGAGGTCACAAACCAGTGGACAGTGGACAACTTATTTTGCAAAAAAACACAATATGGTTGAGTAACTCCATGAGTCAGGCAGCATCTCCGGTTAACATGAATAGGTGACATTTTGGGTCGGGTCCCTTCTTCACTCTAATTGTGTTAAGGGGAAGAAAGCTGGAAGGAGGGTAGAGAGCAGGACAAAGCTAGGCAAGTGATAGGTGAATACAGGTGAAGGACATTGACTGGTAAATGGGTGGGTAAAGGCCATAGATGAAAAGGAGATTAAAGGCTGTAAGGAGATGAAGAGTGGTCAAATGTGTGGCCACGGTGGTGCAGCGTCAGAGTTTCTGCCTTACAGCGAATGCAGCGTCGGAGACCCTGGTTCGATCCCGACTACAGGTGCAGTCTGTACGGAGTCTTACTATTGAGGGAGTGCAGCGTAGGTTTACAAGGTTAATTCCCGGGATGGCAGGACTGTCATATGCTGAGAGAATGGAGTGGCTGGGCTTGTACACTCTGGAGTTTAGAAGGATGAGAGGGAATCTTATTGAAACAAATAAGATTGTTAAGGGTTTGGACATGCTAGAGGCAGGAAACATCTTCCTGATGTTGTGGGAGTCCAGAACCAGGGGCCACAGTTTAAGAATAAGGGGTAAGCCATTTAGAACGGAGACGAGGAAACACTTTTTCTCACAGAGAGTTGTGAGTGTGGAATTCTCTGCTTCGTAGGGCGGTGGAGGCAGGTTCTCTGGATGCTTTCAAGAGAGAGCTAGATAGAATGAGAGAGAGAGAGAGAGAGCTCTTAAAGATAGCAGTCAGGGGATATGGGGAGAAGGCAGGAACGGGGTACTGATTGGGGATGATCAGCCATGATCACATTGAATGGCGGTGTTGGCCTGAAGGGCCGAATGGCCTACTCCTGCACCTATTGTCTATTGAGTTTGTACGTTCTCCCTGTGACCTGCCTGGGTTTTCTCCGAGATCTTCAGTTTCCTCCCACACTCCAAAGACGTACAGGTTTGTAGGTTAATTGGCTTGGTAAATGTAAAAATTGTCCCTAGTGGGTGTAGGATAATGTTAATGTGCGGGGTTCGCTGGTCAACGCAGACCTGGTGGGCCGAAGGGCCTGTTTCCGCGCTGTATCTCTAAACTAAACCCAGAGGAAGGGATATAGGCAGAAGGGGCCAGAGGGAATTAAAAGGGGGGCTGTGTTGTGGGAGATATAGGTACAAATCGAGGTGGGGCACAAGGAAAAGAGCGGGAGAAAAAAGTAAGAGAGGGTGGGTTGTTCATTGTTACTTTAAATTGAAGAATTCAATGTTCATACGTTGGGTTGGAAGCTAACCAAGCAGAATATGAGGTGCTGTTCTTCCAATTTGCGTGTAGTCTCACTTTGGTAATGGAGGCCTGAACAGGGCAGAAAGGTTGGTGTGGAAATGGGAAGGTGAATTAAAATGGTTAGCAACCAGGAGATCCACCAGGCCTTGGCAGACCCAGTACAAGTGTTTGGTGAAATGGTCGTCTGGTCTATGCTTGATCTCGCACATGTAAAGGAGGCCACATTGGGTACCGAACCTTTCTTTAACGCGGTGAGTGATTCAGATCTGGAATGCAGTGCCTGGATTGGTAGAGATGGGAGACTCAATTGTACAATTTAAAAGGAATCTGAATAAATACCTGAGAGGAAAGAATTTGGTGGCTGTGGAGAGAAACAGGAGCCAGATGGATTTATCTTAAGCAGATTTGGGGTAGATTTAATGAGTGGAGTGGCATCTTTTCATATTCTAACCATTCTTCAAATCTGCCCACCTAATAATTATCTACACTATATAAATTAATACCACTTTAATACTCAAGCCATGACCCGCTCCTAATTTATTTCTTCAATCAATTTGTAATGCAGCCTTTCTTTGCATCACTTACAAATTTGGAAAAAATACTTTCTAATCCAGTATATGAGATGTTTATGTATATGGTCAATAGCTGTGGATCCAATTTAATGGTTTGCTGGAAACCGCTGGTCACATCCTGCCAATTTGAACATCTGCCTTTATTTTAAACTGTTCTTTGGCGCAACCTACTTTGTAGCCAGGACAATAATTCTCTTTCCACCCCATCTCATTCGATTTGTTAATTGTATTTTTTATATAGCATTTAACCAAATTTATTCTGGAAGTCCTTGTAAAAAACCTTCCTGAACATTTCTCCATCCACTACCTTAATCGCCTCTTCAATTGGGTTCATTACCTTCTCCAAACCAATACTGGCTCTCTGTGATAAACTGAAACATTTTACAGTGTTTACTCAGTCTATATTTTTTTAATTGTGGATTTTAGCTAATTCCCAGATGTCGGGCTAACTTGTTGTTTCCCTCTAACATCGTTCTCAAACAGTAGAACGATATGTTACTTTTCGATCTAATGGAACGATTCCAGAATCATAAGAACTCTGAAGAATGCCGGTTAGAACATCTGCTTTATTTCCAGTTCTGGGAATAAACCATCTAGTCCTGGACATTTATTTAGGCGGATTTATCTTTATTCATTATTTCATTTTGTTTTTTCTCTCAGTCGCTGTGATCTGCTCCATATGTTGCCTTTGTGCACGTTTTTTCCTTTCAGTTTAATTTCTGCCCTTATCTCCTAATTTATCTAGGCCTTGTTGATGAGTGGATGATGAATTGATTCTCGAGAATAAGTTACATCAGATAACAGTTTCTTCTGTGGACATCACACGGCCATTTACAAAGATTGTTCCGAGTAGAATCTGACTCACCAAATCTAAGATCTCTGGCCAAACAAGGAGAATAGCTGGAAGAACTGAGAGGTTCCGGCAGCATCTGCAGAGGGAAATGGACAGCTGACGTTTTGGATCGAGACCCCCTATCTGGAGAAGCCAGCCCACTGGATCCCCACCCCACTACACATCCCTCCCTCCGTTGTTCTCATCTGTCAGCATCATTATTAGATTTCACTCTTCACCTTCCCTTCTTATTATATTCCAGAATCTGCAGCCCTTTGTCTCCACTTATTACCTTGTAGACTCTGGGGCTATCTGCACCCTTCCCTATCTGTCATTCGATCCGTCCCAACCTGTATCCACCTATCACTTCCACAACTCTTGACCCATCCCTCTCCCCCTCCTTGACCAATCCCTTTCCCCCTATCTTCGCTCTACTTTTCCAGTTCAGGTGAAGGGCTTAGTTTTTTTGTTTAGTTTAGAGATACAGCGCGGAAACAGGCCCTTCGGCCCACCGAGTCCGCGCTGACCAGTGATCCCCGCACATTGACGCTATCCTACACACACTAGGGACAATTTACACTTATACCAAGCCAATTAACTTACAAGCCTATACGTCTTTGGAGTGTGGAAGAAAACCGAAGATCTTGGAGAAAACCCACATGGTCACGGGGAGAATGTACAAATTCCGTACAGACAGCACCCGTGGTCGGGATCGAACCTGTAAGGCAGCAACTCTACCGCTGCACCACCCAACTGTCTCAACCCAAAATGACCTGCCTGTCCATCTCACACCAACAGCTCTTCTGCCTGCCTGGCTCAGTTCTTCCAGCTTCTTCTTATGCTCCAGAATCCGGCATCTGCAGCTTCTTGACTTGTAACATCCTTGGGTCACTTTCACATCCTCCCATAGGGACAATGTATTAAACTTAATTGCATTATGATTGCAATTAAAATAGTGTTCATGAACATTCGTTGTTAATTATATCTAACATTACCCATTCCAAACTCTAATTTGGCACATTGCCATGGTAGTTATGGAAAATATTGCTTCAAACTGTTCACATAATAATTAATCTGTTGATCCAAAATGCATAAACATTAATATCAGCCACTTGAAGGTATCAAAACTAATGGATATGGAATGGGAATATGATGTAGAAACAAAGAACTGCAGATGGTGGTTTACACCAAAGACAGATAAAAAGTGCTGGTGTCATTCAGCAGGTCAGGCAGCATCGCTGGAGAAAAAGGATGGTGACGTCACCCATCCTTTTTCTCCAGAGATGTATATATTTTATTTACACTGGTAAGAAAGTCCAAGACCGCATGGCGACGCTCTGTCCCTCACCATCAGGGTGCACGTGTGGTGATGCTGATGATCTCAAGCTTATCCTGGCAGCTCAGTCCTGGTCTCAAAGGAGGAGACGCCTATCTCGGGTTTGGCCTGGTGATCTTAGGTTTATCCTGGCAGCTCAGCTTTGAGCTTGAAGAGGCGATGCTGGCAGCTCAGTCTTTTCCTGCGTGTGTGGGTGCAGTCCCTCAATGTCCGTCGGCAGGAAGAGGCACGGGTATCTCAGACTTGCCCTGGCCACTCAGTCTTAGCCTCAGGTAGAGGCACTGGCTGCCATTGGCTTCTTCCCAGCATCCCAGTCTTGACCACACAGTGGTGTTGGTGATCTCGGGTTCATCCCAGTGGCTCAGTCTTCCTCAAAGCCTTCTTCCAACAGCTAGCAGGAGGCACCCCCACTTTCTCTTCCTTCTTCTTTCTGGCTACAATGTCTGGGTATTATAGGACATAAGCTGACAAGGTTCATGTGGCCAACCAATATCAGCTATTTGGACCCAGCTGTTATCAATGATGCTGGGAATTGGCCTCTCCTGATCTGTCAGCCAGTGATAGGGATCAGAGTGGCATCCAAGGGAGAGGGTGCTATCACATTATCATAAAAATAAATTGGTCCAAGCCTCACAATATCCAAGAGTGTTTCACATTCAATTTTGAAGAGTTGTAGTGTAAGAAAAGCAGACACCACTTTGCAAGATCCCAAGGACTGAAAAGACTATTTAATCATGGTTGTTGGGTGATAAATGATGGATGCCAGGGAAAATCCCCTGTTTCCTTGCTAAATTGTGCCATGGAATCATTTTCAACTGGTTGAGGGAGAGGATTTCCATTTTACACCTCATTCAAAATAAGATATCTTCAGTGGAGTAATACTCATTCAGATCTGCTGTAACAAGGTTTAAACGGGAAATTTTCACATTAAATGTGGTGAAGTTTTGGGCAATAGCAACTTGATTTTCTCCCTGTCTGTGATTTGACTTCCCTTAAAAAAAGGCAATGAGGTATGGTAAACTAAGCCCTAATCCACAGTTTGCAGCCAGCCAAAACAAGCATTGACCAAAATGTAGACCAGGAGCAACAGGATACAGAAGCTGGATGAATTCCAAACTTTTGTTCTTTTAACGTTACAGTTCAGTTTCCTGGCTTGAAACAATTTTCCTGTTCTTCACTGTTCCTTTTTCAAAAATATTTTAACAGTGAACTGATTTCAACAGAGATTTTCCCAGCCAATATTGGCAAGTTTGCTTATTTTAGGAGTTGATGTTGAACTAGAAATTCCTAGGAATTAATATGGTAAATGGATATCTAAAAATCAATGGATGTTTTGTAGGGAAGGCAATTAAGTAATAAGGTGCAAAATAGAATTAACACATAGATCAATTATGATCTGCTTAAGTGGCTTGGGACATGTACAACTTTCTCCTGGTCCCATGATCTTATTCAGTAATCAAGGACAATACAGTGGCACGGCGGTAGAGTTGTTGCCAGACATCACCAAAGTTGGAACCTGACCTCGGTTGCGGTGTATACAGAGTTTGTACATTCTTCCTGTGACCGCATGGACTTTCTCCGGGTGCTCCGGTTTCTCCCCACATTCGAAAGGAGTGCAAGTTTTTAGCTTAATTAGCATTGGTAAATTGTCCCTAGTGTGTGGGATAAAACTAATGTACGGGTGACTGCTGGTCAGCGCGGGCTTGATGGGCTAAAGGCCCCGTTTCCACCCTGCATTTCAAAACTAAACTACCAAGTGCACAAAGTGGAATGTGTGCTACAAAACTTGTAATGAAATGCCATTAAATAGCAGGGGGGGATGGCCATTAAATAGCAAGAGGCAAACATTGAAAATGGCTGTACCAAAATGATGAACATGTGGCTCATTCTTCCTCTCAGCATTTTTACACGTAACAAAATGTCCTTTCAAGAAATGTAGCCTGTGGTAATGACAATTGTTGATGAGGTGTTCAGTATGAGGCAACATCCACTGCAAACATCCAGCGGCCCCATGACAACAGGGCTGGACCCAAGATAGGCACAAAATGCTGGAGTAACACAGCAGGACAGGCAGTATCTCTGGAGAGAAGGAATGGGTGACGTTTCAGGCCAAACCTTCTTTGGACTGAAATTCATGGGAAAAGGAAACGAGAGATATAAACGATGATGTAGAGAGATAAAGAACAATGAATGAAAGATATGCAAAAAAATAACGATGATAAAGGAAACAGGCCATTGGTAGCTGCTTGTTGGGTGAAAATAAGAAGCTGGTGTGACTTGGGTGGGGGAGGGATAGAGAGAGAGGGAATGTCGGAGTTACTTGAAGTTAGCGAAATCAATATTCATATCACTGAGCTGTAAGCTGCCCAAGTGAAATATGAGATGCTGTTCTTCCAATTTACGTTTAGCCTCACGCTGACAATGGAGGAGATCTAGGACAGAAAGGTCTGTGTGGGAATGGGAGGGAGAATTAAAGTGTCCAGCAACCGGGAGATCAGGTAGGTTCAGGCGGACTGAGCGAAGGTGTTCAGCGAAACAATCGCCCAGTCCACATCTGGTCTCGCCGATGTATAAGAGTCCTGACAGCTGCTGTGAACATCCAACAGCTGCCGAGAACAAATGCCCAGCAGACCAGTCATGGCCACAAGCGGTCGCAGAAGCTCAGAGGCCCCAAGACCAGAGAGCCAAAGAGGGAGCTATTGGTGATGACGGACAAGAGGAGTAGACTGGTAGGAGAGGGACCGGGGTATTGCCTCCAGTGCCTTCAAGATCAGCTGCAACCCCCGCCACCCCTCGGAACACAGAGGTGGTCGGGTGAGGAAAGGGATGTCAGGTTGAGGGCCTGCAGCAGACTAGGGCTTACATGGGCTCACCTGGATCGAGGTGCTCTGGTACTTCCAGCAAATGGACCGGGCTTTGCACTTTGCACTTTGCATTTTGGACAAAAATATTCCGACTTTGCATTTGTGGGTTGTGCAAAAGAATAGTAAGATTAAATGAGAACTTACCAGTTTGAAGTTTGATCTTTATTTTATGAGGAGTTACGATGAGGGATTACGTGAAGAAGGTTGGGAGTGGAGGGCACGTAATCCCTCATCGTAGCTCCTCATAAAATAAAGATCAAACTTCAAACTGGTAAGTTCTCGTTTAATCTTACTATTTTACTTCGGAGTCACAACTTCGACCTCGTTAGCTGCAGTAAGTCTGATGGAAAGACCCTTGGCACAGTTAATGACCCTATAATTTAATATTGTCAAAGACCATTTAAATGAACTGCAATAACTCAGAATCTGTACCATTTAAAATATAACATGAGCATTAAACAAACGCTTCCCATCTGAAGCAGCAAAGTACCGCTTTTTGGTACCATTCCAGCACTGCGAATACATACAAAAATAGGCGTGACAACCCAAGCCATAAGCAGTCTATTGAGAATCTGTAGAACATATATTAATTTTATCATGCAACAGCTGATCTCTCAAGCCACAGGCTGAACCAGCAAGTTACATTTAAAATAACCATATAATGTTGCATTATTATTATTCCCGACAAATCGGGAATCGAACTGCATAGGCCAATTCCACAGCTGGAACCTAAAGCGACTGTTGATGACTCTATTTCAAGACCTGACTCATAAAGCAAATTGGAGGAAGACATAAAAGACCATTCAATACAATACAATAATACAATACAATTTATTTGTCATTTGAACCCCATTGAGGTTCAAATGAAATGTAATTTCTACAGTCATACACACAAAAAAGAACCAAGACACAACACAATTTACACAAACATCCATCACAGCGCAACTCCTCCTCGCTGTGATGGAAGGCAAAGACTTATCTCTCCCCTGCACTCCCCATTCCCCTCCCGATGTCAGAGTCAAAGTCAAAGCCCCCGGCGGGCGATGGTAATTGTCCCGTGGCCATTTACGCCACGCCGGGTGATGCAAGGCTACGCTCCGGGTCTTGTTGTTGGAGCCCCCGGCGGGCGCTAGCAAAGTCCCACAGCCATTCCAAGCTGCGCGGAGCGGTGATGTAAGGCCCCGCTCCAGGTACTCTTCAACCCCGCAACTCCTCATGTTTGTAGCAAGAATGTATCTTTCGCCACTGTTATGCCACACATTTTTGCAACCTTTAATTAGCATGAAAACAAATATCTATATTCGGTGTTGCAATAAATCAGAATTTCATAAATACTGCGTGGTCCAACACTCATTCTGTGTTGTCATTGATCTGTACTTAATGATACTCCAGTGGCAAATTAGATTATGTACCTTTTACAGGATCTTTTCCCTGATTGCACCCTCATGCTTATCATATGCCACATCTTAGTGTATCAACATGAAGTTGATTATGCACCTATGCATATTCACTCAATCTCTCTTTACCCATAAAATGCACTTAAGGTCTATAGATAGTTGATACCAATACTGAAGAGTTAATAACTCATTGCAAATCTCCTGCTCCTCCAACTAGGGATGACATTTGCATGTTCCCACCTTAAGCCATAGCATCTTTTTGCAATATAATGACATATTTATTTATCAACTACTGGAGCAATGCTGAATACTGTTTGTCCATCATAGTGACTTTATTAGCTTCAGCTGGTAATAGCAAAGGTGTATTATGAATGACCTTCATGACCCTTATAGTTTGCCATTAAGCATGCTGTCAGTTCTCCCACTTGCACAGCTGCATCACATCTATTACATTGCCAGTTAGTCTAATGAATAAAAACTGCTTTATAACAACAAGGCTGTTCCCGGTTTCTACTGACTCCAATCTGTTGCCCAGGGCAGAGTCACAGGCCAACCATCCATTTGATAACAACCTAATTTACTGGATAGGGGAGAACAATTTCTCAAGTAGCTTGAGACTGAGTGGATTTTAGCCAAACACAGCGTCAAAATATAATCCAGACAATACATCACAAGTATTTTTGAACTCTGAGTAGTCTTTTGAATGATTTATTGTTATCATACTGATAAAATTGCCTCATCATAGCAATGCCTTCAAATATCTCTGATCATCATTGTACAAGGAAAACCCTATGAAATCAGTTTGATCACCCTTCTTTCATAATGAACAGGCCACACCTGCCATCATTTCGAGTCAGCCCTATACGGCAACTCTGGCCCGGTTCCGATAATTCTCACATGTCCCAAGACAACTCTTCCCATAATTCTGACCTTGCCTTGAAAGACAATTCCCCATATCTCTGAGCCTGTCATGAAGGTAACCTGGCTAAAATACTGGACCTGGCTCAACACTCTTCTGGCCAAATTCCAACCTTCTTGGAATTGTCCAGTATTGTATTTTATTGTATTGTCCAGTTTGCCTGGTTAAAATGCCTCTGAGTAGATGACAATGTCTCAATCATTTGTACAACCAATTGCACAACCAATTGTAAATCTTACCAACTTGTTTGTGGTCACTTAGTTGTAGAGTAACTCTGGTCAGCTTTAATGCTGCTACCAGCTTCAGTGAACCACTTCCTGCCGATGAAGCCGTGGGGCGCATTTTCCCCTAACTATGAATCCTTACTCGTCATTGGCCTAATTGGTCCAACAGTTTATGCTTCGTCCTTTAGGTTTTGCCTGTGGAATAGGTTTTACCTGAATAGAAGATTCGGCGGGTGGCTCTAACGTCCCCTGATAGCGGACGTTCACTGCATTATGTTGGAATGGCAACCTTGCTGCCAGGAATCGTACCTCTGACATGTGGCCTTCATCCCTTGAGGTATGCGCCACGCTATACCCTCAGCCTCGGCATCAGATTGACACTGACCCGGCATGTTCTCCTCTTCCATAAGGGAGACATTTAGCAGCCCTGCTGGTGCTGCAAGGTACTACAAGGTGCTGCTGTGCAGCCTCTCCAACAGACCCACCCTTCAGGGTCAGAAAATGCTCCGGTAAGCTCACCTCCTCCATGAGGAAGACATCATGCAGCCCTTCTACAGGTGCTGCTGCCATACATTAAGCAGCCCTATTACAAGGCACTGCTGGCGCGGCCTAGAGCAATAGGCCGGCACTGCCATAGACTCAGCATCCCCATTATGCAGCCCTTGTTACAAGGCGCTGCTGGCACGGACTCTCTCATCTGCCCAACACTGCCATAGACTCAGCATCCCCTTTAAGCAGCCATGCTGCTGGTGCGGACTTTCCCATAGTCCCCCACTGACACAACTCCTGATGTTAGGATGTATGGAGCTTGAACCTCCTCTCAATAGGGCTCCATCCTGGTCAATCTCCACATTTTCCATTTTACCGGAAGGGAACCCTCCCGGCACCAGGACTGACCACTTGGGTCGGTTTACCCCATATCCTGGGGACCTCTTCGGTTTGGACACCGCATTGCTGGTGGATTTCCCCTCCCCCGGGAATCCCAGCACCCATATATATATATATATATATTACCGGAGGGAAAACCCCTACCGGCACCAGGGCTGACCGTTCCGGTCGGTTTAACCCCTTTCCTGGGGACCCCATGTGGTCTGAAAGCCGCATAACTACTGGATTCTCCTACCCGGGAACCCCAGCCTCTATATGTATATTGGGGCAAATCCTCCCGACACCCGGCATCTATATTTATATCGGGAAAATCCTCCCGACACCCATCTACTGGAGGTCCCCTCCCCGGGAACCCCAGCATTTATATTTATCTCGGAGGGAAAGCCCTCTCGGCACCCGGCCTACTGGAGGTCCCCTCCCCGGGAACCCCAGCGTCTCTGTGCCTTTCGGAGGGAAACCCTTTCAGCACCCGGAGCGCCTAGAAGCCACTGACCACCTGTCAGCGACCAACTTCCACGACACCCGACAACCCAGCTATCCGCACCTACGGCAAGAACCGGGGTTTCCCCACAGCCCATAGCTGGTTCCCTCGTCGGGCCTCGCGAATCCGCCGGCAGGAAGCCTCTGGAACAAGAGGTTCCTGCAGGGAATAAAACAGGTAAGAAAAACAAGTTTACCTGAAGTTTAAACTTACCGGGCTGGCCCCAACCGGTCGCCTGCACCAATGCGCCTGACGTAATGATGCACATGCGGCTGAACGGGCTTTTTCACGTAGTCACTCACGTGCTCCGAAGTAAAATTTCACTGTGCAGTGACATTGACAGCAAAGATCCATTATTTAAAATGAATTTCCCTGCGAGAATTTCTGATGCATTATTTTTATTTAAGACATCACAATAGGGAACAACTCAATATCAGCTCAAGGTGGATGGTGAGGTCAATCCTATCCTATATCCTCTGGAACATAGTTATTCTCATCAAAAAGCAAAAACCTGCAAATGTAATTCTCATGGCTTAACAGTGCCCTACTAACATTATTTAAACCAAACATAGAGAGTATATTGATTTGGGTTCATTCCCAAAGTGTTAGTTGTATAACCTGGGTATCAAACGTACTACAGCCAGTTTCCATTTACTACCGGCCACTCACTTCAGTCAGGATCAAACCTGGGTCTCTGGCGCTGTCATGCTGCAACTCTACAGGTGCGCCATTATGCCACCCTAATCGTCTTTGTATTTACTGTTTTCATCACTGTGTCTATACTGTATACTCTATGAGTTCCATGTGAGCAAAGAACTCCATTACACCTTCGTGACAATAAACTAATCTGAGATGTGTATCCATAACCGACTTCGGCTATCTCCATTAATAAAATATGCTGTTCCTTTCTCTTCTATCTCGTTTCCTCTTGCAATGCATCTAAACCATGTCCTACACCAATCCTTTCTATCTTCTACCTGTATTATATTAAATTATTTAACCAGGTATGTATGGTTTGTTTCTGAATATGACATCTTACAGAATTCTTTGCCAATTACATCACAATTCTTCCTGCTTTTTGTTCACTTTCTTAAATATTAACTTCTTTTCACGTTAGCTTTATCCACAAATTATAAAATTATACTTCTAATTGCTAATCATGAAAATAGTGAAAACAATGATCCCAACCATAGCCCCTTTGAATCACCACCTCGCACAATTCAAGGTACATATTTTTTCAATTCTCTCTAAGTCTAAGCTGAATAAATCACTGAACACATTGCTGCTTTAAATTTCATCTGCCACCTACCTGCCAATTTTATTAGTATGTCTGTCCTGAAATCTGCTGCTATCTACCTCATTGTTTACCACATTTTCCCTGAGTCTCTCAGCATTTAAAACCTTTGAAAACTATATCCTGGATAACAAAATCATTACATTTATATTCAAAAGGCCTGTGGTCCCAAAATTATTGCCCAGGGAAACAATATTTAAAATATCTCTTCAGTCTGAAAAGTGGTTTTCTGTACTTTTTGACCCTCAGCCAATGTTGAGTCTTTGCCGACATAGTTCTTATTATTGCAAGGGCCTTGGTTTCATTAAGCAGTATTTGATCAAATGCCTGTTTGGAAACCAAACTATATCAACCACAGAATCCTTTAAACTTTAGAGATACGGCAGGAAACAGGCCCTATGGCCCATCGATCCACATGTACGCACTAGGGACATTTTGAAGGCCTGTCCCACTTTCCCGAGTTATTCACAAATTCTCCCGAGTTTTCAAACTCGCAGAATGTTCGTAACGAGTCCGTAGGAGGCCGTGGATATATCGTTATGCCAGCCGTAGGTACTCGGGGCATCAGGTAAGTCGGGCCGTTTTTTTCAGCATGATGAAAAATGTCCACGAATAAAAAAATAGCCCCGAGTACCTACAAAATAACGAGCCGCGTCGATATATCCACGGACTCCTACGGACTCGTTACGGACATTCCGCGAGTTTGAAAACTCGGGAGAATTCGTGAATAACTCAGGAGAATTCGTGAATAACTCGGGAAAATGGGACAGGCCCTTTACAATCTTACCAAAGGCGTTAACCTACAAACCTGTACGTCTTTGGAATATGGGAGGAAACCGGGGCACTCAGAGAAAACCCACAAAATCATAGGGAGAATGTCTAGTTCAAGTTCAGGTTCGAACTCGGGTCTTTGGCACTGTAATGGGCCTGTCACACTTACGCAACTTTTTCAGCGACTGCCAGCACCCGTCATAGGTCGTTGCAGGTCAGCAAAAATTTTCAACATGTTGAAAATCCAGCGGCGACCAGAACAAGGTATGATTCTTTGGGCGACTACTCGCGATCATACAGGCTTCACCCCGCGACATGTCGCCGGGGTATCGCCTGTATCATCGTGAGTAGTCTCCTCAGTCGCCCAAAGAGTCGTAATGTCTTTCTGGTCGTAGCTGGATTTTCAACATGTTGAAAATTTTCGGCGACCTGCAATGGGTGCTGACAGTCGCCGAAAAAGTCACGTAAGTGGGACAGGCCCATAAGGCAGCAGCTCTACCGCCGCACCACAGTGCCACCCAATCATTTTCTCCTTGAGTTTAATAAAATTTACAATTTAATCAAACTTGATTTGCCTTTAACAAACTTGCTTTGATTTTCATATATAATAATACACATTTTCACTCTGCGCATGGACAACAAACTATGCATAACTAATGTTGCCCAAAGGAAGTCAACCAGCTGAAGATCACTTCTAATGGAAAAATATTTCTGATCAGCATGAGTGACACATACTGTACATCACTTCCAAAATATCAAAATGGTCATTTCTAATAGTGATACAGAGTGGAATTAAATCAAAATATCCCAAAAAATTAGTAAGTGCTGCTTCCAATGAATAAAATTAGTATGAATTTTGTGCAGTTCTGAATATCTCAGGATATTTTGGATTGATATTTCACCACCGGATGGCGCCTGTAATGGCCGCCTCGGCAGCAGTCTGTTTTGTCCCTTCTCTGTTTTTATTATTTTAAGTATGTCTTGAATGTTTATTTTAATAATTCTTGGTATGTTTTATGTGAGGGTTGTGGGAGAGGTAGGTGGGGGAGGGGGGATCGGGGGGAAACCTTTTTCAGTCACTTACCTCGAAGGAGATGTGATTTTTCTCCAAGTCGCATCTCCGCCCCCATCCCCACCCCCCTTTGCAGTCTACGACGTGGCGTGGTGCGGCCTTTCCTGAAGACTGGCCCAGAGCTTCAAGCCATGGGTGAGCCGTGGACTTATCATCGTGGAGCCTGGAATCTTTTGCCGAGGGTCGCCAGTGTTGGAGCTCTGACCACGAGGCCTGTGGACTTGAACACCATGAAGCAGCGGTATCCGGTAAGAAGCCGCTGACTCGGGAGCTCCATGCCATGGAGTGTTCCGATCCATCCCGACGCCAGAGTTTCGATCATCCCGAAGAGAGAGCTTGTACAGTGGACCGTCGTTCAAAGGCCCTGACCACGTGTGAACAAAGGAGGAAGATGACTGAACTTTATTGCCTTCCATCACAGTGAGGAATGTGGTGGTGTGGTGGATGTTTATTCCCATGTGGTGGATGTTTATGTTAAACTTTATTTTATGTGCTGTGTGTATTTTTGCTTTTTACTTAGTTTGGCTGTATGATAACTCAAATTTCACTGTACCTTATTTGGTACATGTGACAATTAAATTGAATCTTGAAACTTGAATCTTTAAACCTAGACATTTACAGGTGGTCTAAGGTAGTTTAATAGTAAGATTAAACGAGTACTTACCAGTATGAAGTTTGATCTGTATTTTATGAGGAGTTACGATGAGGGATTACGTGAAGACCCCAGCCCAGTGCGCAGGTGCGGCATACTTCGAAGCAGCGGTGTGAAATCACAGGATAGACACAATATTTGAAGTAAGATAGTAAAGATCATGAGACATCAGTTTATTAGTTTGATCTATATATTGAGGGTGGGAGCGGAGGGCACGTAATCCCTCATCGTAACTCCTCATAAAATACAGATCAAACTTCATACTGGTAAGTACTCGTTTAATCTTACTATTTTACTTCGGAGTCACGTGAGTGATTCCGTGAAGACTTCAAAGGTCTGTGATTTCAAACCGTGTAACAGTTTTTATTTCACTCACTGCCGAAGTTTTTGAGGGAGGAAGTGTTATCGTAATCAACCAATGGATCTGCTTTCACAAGAAACAGAAAGGTATTTGTTAACAATAACAACATAAAGAGCTCCCCTGAGCTTAAATTAATATTGCAGTTTGTAATATTCTTTCTGCAATTAAATCAGGCTTATCAACGGTTTACAATAAAAAATGTTCTGAACGTCGTTCCCTTGACCATTCTGCCGTATTGAGAATGTGGTCAACCGGGATGTCCATTCGTTCAGCCGCTGATATCAATGCTGCCCTAGTGGAATGGGATTAAAATGTATTATTATCTATTCCGGCAGCTTTCAGTACCTGTTTGAGCCATCTTGGAGTGGTTTGGCTCGTACCCCGTCTTAGGGTTTCTGTGGTTGACCCATAGGCTTTCCTCTCCCTCTAAGATTGTGGGTTGTGTCTATACATTGTAGTAGATGGGTCACCACACTCAACCTGGACTCTGGTGGGTAGGCCCGGAATCCCACCAGTGAATAGGGCGTTCCTGGTCCATATAACCATATAACAATTGCAGCACGGAAAACACAGGCCATCTCGACCCTACTAGTCCGTGCCGAACTCATAATCTCGCCTAGTCCCATATACCTGCGAGTTGGGTTTTTACCAGACCTAGAATGATGAACGTGATGCGTCTGGGGTAATCACCATGTTATCCAGTCTAGTTTTATGGAGTGACTGGACTCTGTGAGCGTATACAAGAGCCATAAGCATGAGCGTTTTTAACATAGATAGAGCAAGACTGAGGGATCTGGCTGGTGCCATTCTCTGAGATATGTCAATATCACACCGATATCCCATACATGGGTATACCTCCATGCTCTGCTGTCCTGCTGTTTTAGATAAGCAGACAAGGCGCTCCATGCTGTATTTACGGCACTGTAACTCACCTTTTAGTCATGGTGTAGATGTTCCAGGAACTCCAATACGTCAGTGGTTGAATAGTTTGGTATGTTGTCCCTGCGTCGTGGCAGTATTTTACCCATGTTAGCTCTTGGTGACTGTTCGCAGGGATGCCGACATGGTGGTAATGGTTCCTTTGGATAATCCCAGTCCCTGGTAAGGTCTATTCAAAACCTGCACCCAGGAGTTTGATGTTTTTCTGGCATGGGTGGCTTATGCTTATGTTGAGTCAGCAACCATGGTCCACTAGGGAAATCCATAGGTGACTCGCCAACCATGTCGTGATGAACTGGGAACCATGGCTGTGTAGGCCGGTCGGGCACGTTCAATATCTCGGAGACAGATTCCATCTGTATTGCGAAGTGCCCGACTGATGAGGCAGAAGGGAGGAAGGCAAAGCAGAAATTCCCCCTTCCAGCATGTAGGCATCTATCGCTGCTGCCTCTGATCTGGTTCCTAAGTCACATACATAGGTTACTGGTGATTCCGTCTTGTGCAACCAAATTGATATCTGGCTTTCAAACTGCTTAATACCTTTAGCAGATATTTTGGGTTTGACATCTATTCAATGTTATCATAAATTTTTACCCGTGACGTGGTGTCTCCCACTGTGTTCTAGCTTCCTAGGACATAGGCAGCTGATAGTTAAAATGTCTTTTGACACACCATTGCCAGATCTGTTTGACCAATTTGTTGCACAATAATTATTTTATGCTCCCCATATGGTTGATATAAGCCACCACCATAGTATTATCAATCCGTAACCACATATGTACGTGCTGCATTTGAAATGCATATGCTCTTTAGCCCAATAGGCGATCACCAATCCCAAGTAGTTGATGCCCGGTGTGTGTAGTAACGACGTTTCTGAACTGGTCCATCTGTTACCTGTGCTGGATATGGAGTTTAGTTGCTCCCCAGCCTAAAGTACTGGCATCGGTTTTTAATAACCAAGTTGGGATTGGTGATGATAATAGGGCTGAAAACTATGCCAAATATATGTCTGCCCACCACTGTAATTGTGATATAGCTTCAGTGGGTACATTCATGATTTGATTATAGTGACCCAAGTACCTTGGCAAAGTAACAGTCATATGGATGGAATTGTTATTGAAGCCCAGATAATCCATGGTAGTTAACAGCTTCAATTCTGGTTTATCTGGGCGTGGGATGAACCTCAGAGCTTTAGGGAGCTGTTTCGTAGCTAGAACTGCTGCCACAGCTAATTCCTTTGTTTCCCCTAATATGAGGATATCATCCAATATATGCCATGATTATGCTTGTTTTCTTAATATTTTCATGGCCATTTTTAATATTTATAATAGTTTAGGGCTGAGGTTAGACCATTGGGAATGCTCTATACTCCCATAGTTGCCCTAACCGGGATATCCATTATCCAGGTAAATTTTTTTAGGTATCTATAATGATCCTAGTGTATGGGTATAAGATAGTTAGCATCTTCCATATCAATGCTCGCCATAGGTATCCTTTGGAGATCAGATGTCTGGCAGTGACAAAAAACCCGTCTCCATCTTAAAGTGTATATACTCAACAGATTTATTTAGTGATATTAGATCAATGATGATGCTACATTCACCATCTTTTGTAGTTTTGGTGAATATATTCGATACAAATTCCAATGGTTCATGTTTACTCCCATGATCCGTTTAGTAATGAGCCTTTCTAGTTCAGCTTGACCTTCTCACTTCTCTTTCTTAGAGGGAGAAAATGCCCTTTGGGCGCATTGCTGAACTGGCGGTAATATGCCCAATTTGAATTCAAGTTTTTATCCACTAATACTGTTGAGTATATTTTAGTTATTTGTGACAGCACCCCATGCTTTATCAACAAGTGTAAATGCCCCCCCCCCCCCCCCCCCCCCCCCCCCGCAGTTAGTAGAACACCCTTATTTAGTGTAAACTGGGAGGAACCAGACTACCTACCTCCATGTTTATTGTTTTTTCATGAAGGCCTAGTTTTGCTGGTATGCTGGTGCTGTCGGTGGGGCGGCGCATTTTCCCACGGCTCCGCTCTGGGCCCCTGTCTAAAATGAACTTTGGGGGTAATGTGAAGCGGTCGCCAGGCTTTCACCAGTCCTTGTTCGATATTGCTGGTGGATGCCGAGGGGTGCTGCCAGCTGGGTGTTGGATGCGATGTCCTGCTCGTTCCATGGCCTGCCCTCATGAGGCGCACAGGTTTAGCTGCCTCTCTTCCCGCAGCAGCGGTTTGCATAGCCCCGTATATTTGGGGTTGCGGGCAGGTCTTATATGCACAAATGTCAGTCGAGTATCCCAAATTTGGGAACATCTTAGGCGTCAGCACACTCGTAGTTCAACGGGATAGTCTCATCCTGGGAGAAACACCTTGGTGATCATGGCGTCTCGCCTGCCAGGTGAGTATGATCCGTGGAAAACGAGCAAAGGCGGTGACATCTTACCCTTCTGTTAGGAGCTTCAGAATTCGCTGCTTTTAGCTCTTGTCTGCGAGTCTGCTGACCCAGCTGCCTGCGGATTTGCCTCTAGAAAGGCCTACTCCTGCAGGGCTTTGTTTGGGAAGATGGTCGCGTGGAGGAGCCATGTAGTGGCCCACGACACCCAGTAGCTCTTCCTGATCCTGCTCCCCTGGCATACTGCTGTTCTCGTCCGCCTGCCCAGCGTTTAAGCCAGCCCAGCCCTGGCCTCCTTAGCTAGCCTCAAAAGAGGGAGCAAAAGGGTGTGCTATAAATTGGAGGAGGCATAGCTCAAACTCCGCTGTTGCATCAATCCCTCGACAAGGGAGATGGCTAGTGCAATAGCACTGGGGTAGGAGTGTCAGCTCCCTTGGCATTCAGCCAGTGCCCCTTTTTTCCTGGAGGTTTTGAACTCCATGACCTCCTCTGGCTTGGGGAGACAGACATACTTATTTTTGCTGTCTCCACCTGTTCCAGTGTTGGAGGAAGTTGATTCCTGTAGAACCTGTAATTTTGGTAAGATTTTTGTCTTACCTGTATTTAGAGGCTGCCTGCCGTTTTTCAGGCGGCATTGTAGCGGTTCCCGGGCGGCGATTCTCCTTGTCAGGAGTCTGCAGGGCTGCCGGTCGGGTTTTTAAATTTCCCTCCGGTCCGCTGCTGTTAACCAAACAGCTGTTCAGCGGACCGGCATCAGCGCAGCTCCCTGTCAGCGGTCCGCAGCGTGTGCGGTCCCGTTTGCGCCTATCCCCCTCCACTGTCGGCTCCTTCGCTGGAGTCGAACGGGGGCCGCTTCCTCTGCTGCTTTGCTCCCCCTGGAGCAAAAACCACAAGGCCCGATTAAGGTAAGTACTTACCTCACGTTCCTTGGTTTGCGGGAGCGCCCGACTCCCGCTGGCCGTGTTTGCACAGCTGTGCGATTATGCCGCACCTGCGCACTGGGCTGGGGTCTTCACGGAATCACTCACGTGACTCCGAAGTAAAATAGAACGATTATACGAGAACTTACCATTTGAAGTTTGATCTTTATTTTATGAGAAGTTGAAGTGAGGGAATACGCAAAGAGCCCACCAGCCCACATGCGCGGAAATCTTCAGAACAGCTGTATGAAACCAAATACTAGTTGCAGAACTTAAACTATATCAGGGTTGGGAGTGGAGGGCACGTATTCCCTCACTTCAACTTATCATAAAATACAGATCAAACTTCAAATGGTAAGTTCTCGTTTAACCTTTCTATTTCATATCGAAGTCATGTGAGTGACTATGTGAAGACTTCAAAGCTCTGTGGTTTCATGCAGTGAACCAGTTTATATGTAGACACACTGTACCAATCGACCAAACATGGTTGAAATAAATATACTTCATTGAAACATGATATTAATTCGCAAACATATCCATGCTTTAATAGAAACAGTCCCTTTACATCAGGGATAACCACTTGATTTAATCAATACAACTTAAAATTCTACTAGCAAATAAACCAGACCTGTTAATTGGTTTATTATAAAACTTCTGAAAAGTTCGCTCATCGGCCCATCCTGCTGTCGCAAGAATGTGATCCAGCGGAACATCCATATTACTCGTTGTCGAGGTAGCTGCAGCCCTGGTGGAGTGAGATTTGAAAATATCAGTATCCACTCCTGCATCTGCTAACACGCATCTTATCCACCTAGAAATGGTTTGCACCGTTACCGTTACCCTTTTGTGTGGCTTTTTGTAGCCGAATCGGAACTAGCTGTGCAGATCGCGGTTGCCAGCGACTCCAAAGTGGAAACGGATGGCCGTCGGCTTTTCCCACTGCCGCGGTCCTCTGCTGCTGGTTTCTCAGCAGTCCGTTTTCCTTTCACCCTAGGCTTCTCCATATCAAAAACCTAGGTCAACGTCGGAATTAGTTCACTCCAAAACGTCCTGTGAACATTTGTACTCACCTGTATGGTTTTTAAACTTACCACTGGGGAGACCGACGTTACCCCCCCTCCTGCCATGCATCGATGTATTGACGTGCATGCGGGCTGGCGGGCTCTTCACGTAGTCACTCACATGACTTCGATATAAAATTCTCATGAGTTAGTCATACAGCACAGAAACTGGCCCTTCCCCCCAACTCATCCATACCGACCAAGGTGCCTCATCTAAGCTAGTACCATTTGGCCAATATCCCTCTAAACCTTTTCTGCCAGTGTACCTGAAAAAGTGTTTTCATATGACATAGAAGGAGGCTCTTCAATCTGTTCAATCTACACCAGCTCTCTGATCTATTCCACCCATCCCATTCCCCCAATTATTTTCCTATTACTTATTCTCCAACCACAGGCGCCACAGTGGCGCAGTGGTAGGGTTGCTGTCTTGCAGTGCCAGAGACTGTGGGTGTTGTCTGTACGGTGTTTGGATGTTTTCCCCGTGACCGCGTGGGTTTTCACCGAGATCTTCAGTTTCCACCCACACTCCAAAGATGTACAGGTTTGTAGGTTAATTGGCTTGGTATAAGTGTAAATTGTCCCTAGTGTGTGTCGAATAGTGTTAAGGTGCGGTGAGCAATGGTCGGTGCGGATTTGGCGCGGATACGATGGGCCGAAGGGCCTGTTTCCACACTGTATCTCTAAACTAAAAAACTAAACTAAACCACTACCTGCACTCTTCGGGTAATTTACAGCAACCAATTAAACTACCAGCCAGCTTGTCTTTGGGATGTTGGAGGAAACTAGAACACCTGGGGGAAACCCCACAGTCGCATGGAGAACATGCATACTTCATACAAACAGCAGTAGAGATTAGAATCAAATCAGCCCTGTTGTAGCGGTGAGATAGCAGCACTAATGGCTGCTTGAAACCAAATGGAAAAAGAGATTCCTCAATTATTAATAAGAGCAATAATTTCTCAGAGTATATAACTATTTTTCAAACATTCATCTCCTTTCAATTGAGTATATATTAGACATTCAGCATTCCAAAGTAGCTGACCACTTTTAAAAGTTTATTTTGGCACAGCAATTTTTATATAATGCCAAATAAAATTGAAAGATATCTTATGTTGAGACTCTAATCCTTTCCAGTGCATTGGATATATTCTCAGATCTAGTCCTTGGCAAAGGATAGTGGGTATATAGAATGAGCTGCCAGAGGAGGTAGATGAGGCAGAAACTGCAACTGCATTTAAAGCCATTTGGACAGGTACATGGATTGGAACGTTTAAGAGGGATATGGGCCAAACACAGGCAGGTGGGACGTGTAGATGGAGCACCTTGGTTGGCATGAGCAAGTTGAGCCGAAGAGCTTGTTTACGTGCTCAATAAATCTATTACTCCACGACTTCTGATAATTATATAATTTGATAATTCAATTGCCACTCCATATCTAAATTGGTTAATCTCCCTCAGGATGGTAGCAGCACTAAACTACTGAGGAGCAAATTAACTTGGGAGCATTTCCTGTTTCTAATTAATATCCAACAATTCTTTAAACAAATGAAGAAATCTTTATATAAATGAAAGCATTCTTGTTTACATGCAGAAACCCTAGTTATGTTTATGAAGCTCCCAGACTTAGGTACTTAAGAATAAGAACTATAAACACTTTCCCTTCTTTTCTGGGAATTTACATTGAGAAGACAGACCTTTGTCTCCAGAAAGACTATGTGTTGATAATTTCTACCAGTGTTGCCATAGACTGATGCATCTGTGACATGTTCATTGGTGAGCATAAGATCACTTGGGTTTATCCCTCATGTTAGTTTGCACACCAGCTGCCACTTACACTCTTTAGAACGTGGTCAGTGCAATCAGTGTAGATAATACATGCTCTAGTTACCCATCAAGAGTGCAGTATGGGTCCTTGCTGCTTTCAATTCTTGTTCCAGATGTTATTTGGCATGTAGGAGCATTGTTTAGTTTAGTTTAATTTAGAGATACAGCGTGGAAAACAGGCCCTTCGGTCCACCGAGTCCGCGGCGACCAGCAATCCCCGCACATTAACACTATCCTACACATACTAGGGACAATTTACACTTATACCAAGAATACAAACCTAAGCCAATTAACCTACAAACCTGTACGACTTTGGAGTGTGGAAAGAAACTGAAGATCTTGGAGAAAACCCACGTGGTCATGGGGAGAACGTACAATGTCCACGTTCTGGCATCTCCTGTACTCGGGGATCGAACCCGCCTCTCCTGCGCTGCACGCACTGTAAGGCAGCAACTCTACCGCTGCGCCACCGTGCCGCTCATTCGTTTATCAACAGATGGCAATCATGAAGAGCTTTCCTTGTAAAAAAAATAAACAATGGGTGAGAAAAAAAGCAAATAATAAAAATAAAAATAAATAAATACATAAGTAAAGTGCAGTACATAGGGAGCAGATCAGTGCAATAATTATTTGTGAAGACTATTGTTTCTAAAGGGCCTGTCCTGCTTTCACGAGTTATTCACAAATTCTCCCGAGTTTTCCCCTTGATTCAAACTCGCAGAATGTTCGTAACGAGTCCGTAGGAGGTCGTAGGAGTTCATAGATATATCGTAGCTGCCCGTTATGCCAGCCGTAGGTACTCGTGGCATCAGGTAAGTCGGGACATTTTTTCCAGACCAAAATAAAATGTCTACGAGTAAAAAAATGGTCGGGATGAAAGAAATTGCAACTTTTTACTCGTAAGGAGGGCATTGAAATAGTCATGAGAATTCGTAGACATACTCGTAGGAGTACATAGGAGTTTGTGAGCATAGTCGTGGAAGGTCGTAGGAGTTCGTAGGTTACCACGATCTTTTTTTTTTTAGGTCCTTTAAACTCGGCAGAGGTTTTGAATTAAGTCGTGAAGGTGGGACAGGCCCTTAAAGCTTCTTAAGGGCCTGTCCCACTGTACGAGGTAATTTCAGTACTGTGAAAAATATCCACGAGAGCCCCGAGTACCTACAAACGGCTATTACTGTAATTCTCCGAGTTCGAATCAGGGGAAACTCGGGAGAACTCTTGAATTACCTCGTACAGTGGCCCTTAACTCTCTTGTCTTCTATCCCTTACTCATAATTTCGTTAAAATTGATGGTTTAGAGTGAAAATGGGTTCGTGTTAAGTGTCAATATTCTTCACACTTTTAAACCATCACACCTTCTCCCACAAACAACCTACTCCAATTAATGAGCAGTTTCCTGTCTAATACCAAAAAAATTGGCTTTGTCAAAAAATATAGAATTTTAACATGGACCTGCCCTGTCTTTATCCATAACTATTTTAAAGTTGATACAAACAGTGTCACTGGTCCCAAAAGGTTCGCCCATTGACATTTCAGTCGCTTGCCTTTGTAAGGCCCTCTACATATTCCCTGAGGACATTTTCCTGAACACATTTGACAAATTCCACCCAGTCTATGCACTTAGCGCTATGACAGTCCCGGTCTATATTTGGAAAATTAAAATCCCTTATGATAACAACCGTCTTAGTCTTGCACCTGCTGGCAGTCTCTTGACATATTTGTCCTACCAATGCCCATTGAATATTTGGGGATCGAGAGTACACTCTCAACAAGCTGGATGAACTACCAGTAATGTCACCTCGGAGTACTGCCCTGACATTCTCCTCAACCAATAAAGCAACACTACCTTCTCTTTTATCCGCACCTCTATCTCTTCTGTAGTATGTGTACCTTGGAACAGTAAGCTGCCAGACTGTCCCTCTTTTAGCCAAGTTTCCGTAATGGCTACAATGTTCCAATTGCATGTAACTTGTCCATCCCCGGAGTTCATCTGCCTCACCTGCCAGGCTCCCACATTAAAATAAATGCAATTTGTTCCAAAATCTTTCCTTGTTCCCTGCCGTGCTCCTGCCCGTCCTGTTCATTGAACAAGTGTTTCATAAGTTTATAAGTGACTAGACCAAGTGCAGACTTCCCCAATGGCGTTTGTGGGGGGGGGGGGGGGGATGCGGCATCACACTCACATTAACCACCCCCCAAACACACAGGTGGAACAATCTTCCTGCATCTAGCCTGTACAACCTCTTACGAATTTTGTACGTTTCTATAAGATCCGCCCTCAATCTTCTAAATTCTAGCGTTTACAAGCCGAGTCTATCCAGTCTTTCTTCATATGAAAGTCCTGACATCCCAGGAATCAGTCTGGTGAACCTTCTCTGTACTCCCTCTATGGCAACAATGTCTTTGAGCATTAGGCATTGTGACATCACACGATGGAGGGGGGGGGGGGGGGGGGGGGGAGAGAGAAGAGGGGAGGGGAGGGGAGGGGAGAGAGGAGGAGAAGGAAACGGGACAGATTTGGGAGGGGAAGGAGAGAGCGGGGTAGGGGGTGAGAGATGGGGAGAGAGATGTGGGGGGATGTGGGGGGATGGGGAGGGAGGGGAGGAAGGAGGGAGGGGTGGGGGGAGAGAGGGGAAAGAGTGGGAAGGGAGAGAGTGGAGGGGAAGGGGGGAGAGAAGTGGCAGAGTGGGGAGGGAGGAGGAGAGGGATAGGGGGAGTGATGGAAGGAGGGACCGAGGGATAGGGGGAAGGGGGCAGGGGGAGAGAGGGAGGGGTGTGGGGGAGAGAGGTATGAGAGAGGGAGAGGGGTGAGGAGAGGGAGAGGGGAGGAGAGAAGGGGGAGAGAAGTGGAAGAGTGAGGAGGGAGGCGGAGGGGTGTAGGGGGAGTGGTGGAAGAGGGACAGAGGGGTAGGGGAAGAGACGGGAAGGGAGGGGAAGAGAGAGAGGGGTGGGGGGAGGGAGAGGGGTGGGGTAAGGGGAGAGAAGTGGAAGAGTGGGGAGGGAGGGGTAGGGGGAGTGGTGGAAGAGGAAACAGAGGGGTAGGGGGAAGGGGCGGGGGGAGAGACGGAAGGGGGGGTGGGGGTAGAGAGGGAAGGGGGGGGTGGGGGAGAGAGAGGGATGGGTGGGAGAGGGAGAGGGGTGAGGAGAAGGAAACATAGAAACATAGAAATCAAGTGCATTCGGCCCCTCGAGCCTGCACCACCATTCAATATGATCATGGCTGATCATCCAACTCAGTATCCTGTACCTGCCTTCTCTCCATACCCCCTGATCCCTGTAGCCACAAGGGCCACATCTAACTCCCTCTTAAATATAGCCAATGTACTGGCCTCAACTACCTTCTGTGGCAGAGAATTCCAGAGATTCACCACTCTCTGTGTGAAAAATGTTTTGCTCATCTCTGTCCTAAAGGATTTCCCCCTTATCTTTAAACTGTGACCCCTTGTTCTGGACTTCCCCAACATCTGGAACAATCTTCCTGCATCTAGCCTGTCCAACCCCTTAAGAATTTTGTAAGTTTCTATAAGATACCCCCTCAATCTTCTAAAATCTAGCGAGTACAAGCCGAGTCTATCCAGTCTTTATTCATATGAAAGTCCTGACATCCCAGGAATCAGTCTGGTGAACCTTCTCTGTCTTCCCACTATGGCAAGAATGTCTTTGAGCATTGGGCATTGTGACATCACACGATGGAACGTTCATCAGGGGCTGGGGCTCCTGTAAAGGCATATGTAAATGAATCCATTCCGATTGGACTTCTGTGAGCATCGTGCATTGTGACATCACACGATGGAACGTTCACCAGGGGCTGGGGCTGGGGCTGCTTCTATGGGTGAGAAGCCAGAAGCCAGTTTTTTTTTTTGAAATATTGGGGGGGAGGGAAGGATTTGATTAAAAATGTGTACATAAACACGACAAAATGTAATCAGGAGTGGATACTTAGAAAGAAAAGTGAAATCTCTACCGAAATGGAAAAGATCTCGGCGATTCTGCGTCTGGTTTCGGCGTAGCAAGGAATCAAAGGAAGAAAGGCAGCCGGAAGCCGGACGGACGCCGGACGCCGGCAGGCACACAGTTTTATATATTAACTAGACCAAGTGCAGACCCGCGTTTGTGGGGGGGTGGAGGGGCTGCAGCATTACATTCACACTAACCACCCCCCAAACACACAGGTGGGGGGAGGGGGGGAGAGGGAGATGGAGTTGGGAGAGGGGAGGGTGAGGAGAGGGGAGGGAGGGGAGAGGAGGAGGAGGAAACTGGAGAGATTTGGGAGGGAAAGTAGAGTGGGGTAGGGGTATTACCAATATAGCCAATGAACTGGCCTCAACTACCTTCTGTGCCAGTGAATTCCAGAGATTCACCACTCTGTGTGAAAAATGTTTTTCTCATCTCGGTCCTAAAGGATTTCCCTCTTATCCTTAAACTGTGACCCCTTGTTCTGGACTTCCCCAACATCTGGAACAATCTTCCTGCATCTAGCCTGTCCAACCCCTTAAGAATTTTGCAAGTTTCTATAAGATACCCCCTGAATCTTCTAAAAATTAGCGAGTGCAAGCCGAGTCTATCCAGTCTTTCTTCATATGAAAGTCCTGACACCCCAGGAATCAGTCTGGTGAACCTTCGCTGTACTCCCTCTACGGCAAGAATGTCTTTGAGCATTGGACATTGTGACATCACACGATAGAACGTTCACCAGGTGCTGGGGCTCCTGCAAAGGCATATGTAAATGAATCCATTCCGATTGGACATATGTGAACATTGGGCATTGTGACATCACACAATGGAACATTCACCAGGGGCTGGGGCTGGGGCTGATTCTATGGGTGAGAAGCAGTTTTCTTTTGAAATTTGGGGGGGGGGGGGGAGAAGGATTTGATTAAAAATGTGTACATAAACAACGACGAAATGTAATCAGAAGTGGATAATTTGAAAGAAAAGTGAAATCTCTACCGAAATGGAAAAGATCTCGGCAATTCTGCGGCAGCCACACAGTTTTAAAGATAGATAGACCAAGTGCCAGTTTTTTTTTAAATATTGGGGGGGGGGGGAGAAGGATTTGATTTAAACTGTGTACATAAACACAACGAAATGTAATCAGGAGTGGATACTTTGAAAGAAAAGTGAAATCTCTACCGAAATGGAAAAGATCTCGCCGATTCTGCGTCTGGTTTTGGCGTAGCAAGGAATCAAAGGAAGAAAGGCGGCCGGCAGCCAGACGGACGGACGCCGGACACCGGCAGGCACACAGTTTGATAGATAGATAGATAGATAGATAGATAGATAGATAGATAGATAGATAGATAGATAGATAGATAGATAGATGGATGATAGATAGATAGATAGATAGATAGATAGATAGATAGATAGATAGATAGATAGATAGATAGATAGATGGATGCAGAATTAGGCCATTTGGCCCTTCAAGTCTACTCCACCATTCAATCATGGCTGATCTATCTTTCCCTCTAAACCCCATTCTCCTGCCTTCTCCCCATTACCCCGACACCGGTACTAATCAAGAATCTATCTATCTCTGTCATAAAAATATCCTTTGACTTGTACTCCACAACCTTCTGTGGCAACGAATTCCACAGATTCACTGGTAGACAAAAGTGCTGGAAAAACTCAGCGGGTGCAGCAGCATCTATGGAGCGAAGGAAATAGGCAACGTTTCGGGCCGAAACCCTTCTTCAGACTGTTGAAATCCTTCTTCAGACCACAGATTCACTACCATCTGACAAAAGAAATTCCTCCTCATCTCCATCCTAAAGGAATATTCTTTAGTTCTGAGGCTATTACCTTTGATCTTAGACTCTCCCACCAGTGTAGAAGCCCAATGCAGTCAAACGTTCATCGCATGTTAATCCACTCATTCCTGGGATCATTCTCATAAACCGCCTCTGGAACCTCTCCACGCCAGCACATCCTTTCTCAGATATGCGGCCCAAAATTGTTCATAATATTCCAAATGCAGTCTGGCCAGCACCTTATAGAGCTTCGGCTTTACATCCCTGTTTTTGTATTCTCGTCCTCTCGAAATAGCATTGCGTTTGCTTTCCTTACTACTGAGTCGACTTGGAAATTAACTTTTTGCTAATCCTGCACCAGCACACCCAAGTCCCTTTGCACCTCTGATTTCTGAATTCTCTCCCCATTTAGAAAATTGTCTACGCCTTTATTCCTACTACCAAAATGCAGGATTCCAAACTTTACTTTGCTGTATGCCATCTGCCACTTCTCTGCCCACTCTCCCAACCTGTCCAAGTCTTTCTGTAGTCCCTGCTTTCTCTACAATACCTGTATCATTAAGGGACAGAAGTTTAGGGGTAATATGAGGGGGAACTTCTTTACGCAGAGAGTGGTGGCGGTGTGGAATGAGCTCCCAGTGGAAGTGGTGGAGGCAGGTTCATTGGTATCATTTAAAAATACATTGGATAGGCATATGGATGAGAAGGGAATGGAGGGTTATGGTATGAGTGCAGGCAGGTGGGACTAAGGGGAAAAAAACATTTGTTCGGCATGGACTTGTAGGGCCGAGATGGCCTGTTTCCGTGCTGTAATTGTTATATGGTTATATGGTTATCATTTGCAAACTTGGCCAGAAAGCTTTCAATTCCCTCATCCAAATCATTAATATACAACGTGAAGAGCAGCACGAGCTCTGTGGAACTCTGCTAGTCACTAGCAGCGAACCAGAAAAAGCCTGCTCTATTGCCACTCTCTGCCTTCTGCCACCCAGCCAACCTGCTGTCCATGCTAGTATCTTCCCTTTAATGTCAATGGTGCAAAAATCTGAATCCCTGTCCCCAGCAACAACTTAGCTACGTATTCATCTGTCCAAAGACAGACAAAGTTTTGATGATTTATCTTTTATCTGAAACATTTATTATATTGTTTACAGTGTACTATCTTTACATAGTCTGTTGTGCTGCTGCAAGTAAGAATTCCATGGTTCTATATGGGACATCCATCTATCTATCTATCTATCTATCTATCTATCTATCTATCTATCTATCTATCTATCTATCTCTATCTTATTATCTATCTATACATAACTAAATCTGCGATCTTGTTATCTTCCGGTTTGCGCAGTCATTCTATTTGCTCAAAAATACTACGCGATAGCGCTACGATTTTTCGCCAGCTTACATCCTCCTGTGCTGCGATTGCACCAAGTTTCATTCCGATCGGTGATCTAATGTAAATGTTAGCGAGGTATAAAAAATCTTAAAAACCGCGTGTGCGCAGATCGATCTCCTCTCCTGCCATTCAGCGCTGCGTGGATTGGTCTTTTGATCCCTGTCAATCTGCGGGATGGTCCGCCCCTTCCTGCGCCATCGGTTCTTTACTGGAGCTGAGGATGGTCGGCAGATGTTTACAATCGGACACAATTTTCGGAGGGACCGGAAACGGCCCAGCCCGGCGCGGGAAATGTTGCCAAACGGAAAGCGGAGAATCTGATCCCGGTGGAGGAGAACGATCAGCAACCAGCGACCAGCGACTGCTGTGAGTACCCATTGCACTGTCAGCTCCAGCCCATTCCCCTCTGGTCACCCTCGCTGGCTCCTGCCCCCCTCCCCCCGTGATAATCCCCTCTGCCCCATAACCCCCGTCTTTTCTCCGAGCTCTCAATCCCCCCGGCCTACACAGCCCCATCCCCTCACAACTGCCCCCCTCGCCAACACACCCACTTCCTCCCCCACCCACACACCCCCCTGCCTCCGTCCACACATCCTCCTCCCCCTGTCCATACACCCCCCGCCCACTCTCCTCCCCTCCCCTGCCACCACAACCCCCCCGCCCACAACCCCCCACAAACCCACCCCACCAAACTCCCCCATCCACGCCCCCCACACACTCCCCCGCCCACACCCCCCCGTCCATACCTCCCATGCCCTAACACCCCTGCTCCCGTCCACACACACCCCCACCCACACACACCACTCCCCCCTCACACCCTCTGCCCACACACCACGCACACACACCCCTCCTCAGAATTTATTTTTAGCATGGTAATAAGTATGTCACATAGTGAAAGAAAGAACTTCCTACGAGCTCTATACCCCGTAGCCAAAAATGTACTTACCATAAAAACATTTATCAGACTTTTGTAATGTAGAAAACATTGCACCCAATTTGGACTCAGTAAGCTTCCATGTGCAATAAAATCTTATTATGGGCTAATTTCTCTGTCATCTAACTGAAGGATATTCGCTGAGACTCAGGGAAGAATTCTTCTTCAAAATAGTGCATAAGATTTTTTTACACCCCCCTTAGGGGACAGACAGTTTAGTAATTCCTCCAAAAGATAAATAATGAACAAATAGGATTGAAGAATAACAGAATGAGTAATTATTTTACACTGTCTTGATACAGAGTGTTAAGGTTTTCCAGACGTCTACATTCATGTAAAGTTGTCTCAAACAGGCATTTCTACATTTAACAACTCCAATTACATTTTTTAAAATTTGAATACCTAAAATAAGCAATGGTAAGGCCTTCATGGCTCGTGTTGACGTAGTAAAATAATTATTTAAGCCATGCAAGTTTATACAAGGCTTGTGGTATTCATGTGCAGCAGAGAAACATAACTTGTCACCTACTTCTTCCCCACTGCCATCCCTCCCCCCACAGCTCCCCTTCACTGCCCAGCTCATCCAATAACCATTGTCTGGCTCATGTCAGATGCACAGAAAGGAATGTGTTCACTGTTCACTAATCCTAATAAGTAAAAGTAAATTACTTTAATACTGAAAACAGAGTGCCAAATTAGCAAAACCATAACAAAAAGCTTTCCTATTGTTTATGTTGTAAGTAAGATAACTCGCCAGAGCAAGTACTAATGTGTATTTCTTGACATGTGTGCTATCTCTGCTGAACAGATCTGACATTCTCTGTAAAGAATGTTCTCTCCCCCTCATTCTTGCTCAATTTTTCTGGAGTTTTCAGTCCTGACCCCTGACAAACTACACAAACTTGGCTCTGCTTGCTTTAGTAAAAAGTCTTTGCTACAAATTGAGATGGGGATTGTGAGCCCTGCAGGCTCCCAAGGGAGTACTAAACAGACCTGCTCTGCTTCTTCCTATATTCCTATGCAGATAAGCTGTTCCCACATAACGCAAAATATAAAAGGCTACAGAGTCTTGCGTATGACAAGCACCATTCTAGACCTTTACATTTCTTCCCTCTCTTTTTGCATGTTGGGTGCATTTGACCATTAATGGCAAATCTTACTCATGTTATGAAGGTGAAGTGCAATGGTGACTGACTAACTAGCTAGCTATTCATCTCAAGGTTGCACAGCTATCGAGCTATGGTCAAAAGTTTAGCTAGTTTATTTCTTAATAAGAGGGGTGGCCCATCTATAGAGTCTGAAGAAGGGTCTCGACCCAAAACGTCACCCATTCCTTCTCGCTGAGTTACTCCAGAATTTTGTGTCTACCTTCGATTTAAACCAGCATCTGCAGTTATTTCCTACGCATCCTGACCCATCTATATATTCACTGCAGATGATATTTCACTCAAGATCCATGGGCATCAGTAGCCATCCTACAGCTTGTAACAAATCCAGTGATTTGGGTCGAGGAGTGCTGCAGGCCCAGGACAAGACACATGAAACCGCATTGTAGCCTGTAGCCTCCTGCTCAGTTTGCTTTATGAATGTACAGATTTTCCAGTTGCACTGTTAAATTGTTAACCAGCAGACGTGCAACTCCGAACATTGCAGATATGTTCACCCAAGCTTTGCAACAATTGCAACCTCCGAGCAATACTGCTACAAATTATTAATGGAGCTAATCACCCAATGTTGAAATTGGACCAACAATGTCATTAACTGCAGTGGGAGTCACAAGCATGATTACACCTTGGAACAGAACTGTTTGCTCCATCCAATACTTTGCGCAGAAACGGACACAGAAAATGAAATTCAATGATGATGTTCTTACCCACACTGAGTTACTCAGGTAGTGTGCCAGACATTGTGGTGGAGGGTGCATGATAAATGTGACATGAAGTGATAATCTCTCCAAATTATTTCTTCATTGGGTTAATATGGTTGAACAGACGAGTGGACACAGGTGTCTCGCTACTCTGCAGTGGACGGATGGCACGACTTGCCTCTGCCGAGCGACCGAACCACATCAGAACCAACCCGCTGGGCCTGTGCTTGCCTGGTTGCCTGTGTGGCTTTCTTGAATTTGTTGCTCATTTGGTTATAAAAAAATAGAATTGGTAATTAATGCAGAATTGTAATCAGTTATTGTGAATGTGCCTCTCCGAAATATTGGGAGACACATTGGACGCAAGGTGAATTCCAAAGGGAACTAGTTGTTGAATAAATAGATTTGGGACCCAAATTAACCACAGGCCTCATTTTCATTGGATATTCTTTTTTTATGACACTAGGACCTCACAAAGCATTTTTAAATGAATTAAATGCATTGGGTACCTATCTTTATAGACCACATAATAGTCATTATGAACAAAGGTACACAAAAATGCTGGAGAAACTCAGCATCTATGGAGCGAAGGAATAGGCAATGTTTCGGGTCGAAACCCTTCTTCAGTATCAGTATACCCTTGATCAGTACTATGAACATACTGATCACTCACAGACTACAATAAGATCATTATCTTATCAAGATCATCTGGCTTAGTTGCCTTAGGCTGGGATAATTACTGCCACCTCATTTGGGAAGAACTTCCACCCTTTGCAGCAGTGTTGTGGAATTATATATCCACCTGAGAGACCAGGCCTTGGTTTGAACAAAACCACTTCTGAAATGTAGCTGTTTCAAGGGAACAGGTTCAGGGATCTGACTAGTAGAACAGTAAAAGGCTCACATGTGTTTAGTTATAAATCAGTTTTATTGGCAAGAGAGAATAAAAGCAATACTTGTCTTGGTATGCGCGGGGTCCTGTTTACAGCAGCACACCTCCCTCTCTCTCTCTCTCTGCTTCCGGCCGTGGCACTAATCATGACTCAGCTGTCGGTGAACCCCTCTCGTACATAAACTAACATGGCTTCCTGGCGCCTGCCTTTATACAGGTAAGAAATCAGCCGTTGAAATAAATGCCGGTAAGTCCTGGCCAATAGCACTGCTCCCAAATTCAAACTATAACCAATGCCAGTGGACTGCATCCCACCCACCCTTTAGTTTAGAAGAGTTTAGGAGAGTTTGAAAAAATGCCATGTTGAAGACCTCCTTCGACTATGTAAAAGACCTCCTTCAACCTCCTTCGACTATGTTGAAGACTAGCTTCGACTAGCTACGACTAGCTTCGACTAGCTTCGGAAAATTGGACACCGAATAGTGGAGCGTGAAGACGACCTCCTTCGATCTCCTTCGACCTCCCTTCGACTATGTTGAAGACTATCTACGACTACCTTCGATTACCTTCGACTACCCTCGATTACTTACGAATAACATGCCGACCTCTACAACCTACTTCGACTAAACCTAGGAGTAAAAAAAGTATCGATTTTTTCCATGGCGACCTTTTTTTACTCGCGGGCACTTTTCAACATTGAAAAATACGCCGCGACCTAGTGAGGCCTCGAGTACGTGCTGGACTACTTTCCAGCATGAAGGAGAGTTACAAAGACCTCCTAGGACCTCGTGTCGACCATGCTGCGAGTATGAGTTGAGGGCAAACTCACCAGAACTAGCGGATTAGGTCGCCGCAATAGGACAGCCCCTTAATGCAGATTAATTAGCCACCGTAGATTAGCCCTAGTATAGAGAGAGTGGATGCAAAAGTATAATCATATAGAACTAGTGTGAAGGGGTGATGGAAGGTTGGCATAGACTTGGTGGGCCAAAGAGCCTGTTTCCCATCCAATGTCTTTCAATCAATCAATCTAATGCATAATAGCTTTCTTTTCCCTCCTTGAAAAAGGAAAGCCTCTTTAAATCAAGATCCTATCATTTAAATCAGCCTGTTATGTTTAGTTTAGTATATTGTCACGTGCTAACCAGTTAGCGAAAAAAACAGTCTTAAGAAGGGTCTTGACCCAAAACATCACCCATTCCTTCTCTCCAGAGATGCTGCCTGTCCCGCAAGTTACTCCTGCTTTTTTGTGCCTATCTTCGATTTAAACCAGCATCTGCAATTCCTTCCTACACAGCGGAAAGACAATACAGGATTACAGTTGAGCCATGCACAGTGTACAGATACATGATAAGAGAATAATGTGAATAATGTTTAGTGCAAATGGTGTCTAATAACGTCCGATCAAAGATAGTCCGATGGTCTCCAATGAGGTAGATAGTAGCTCAGGACTGCTCTCTAGTTGTTCGTAGGATGATTTAGTTGCCTGATAACAGCTGGGAAAACACTGTCCCTGATAACTGGTGTGAGTTTTCACAGTGAGGCAGCATGTGGTACAGTATAAATGGAGTTAATGGATGGAAGGTAGACACAAAATGCTGGATTAACTCAGCAGGACAGGCAGCATATCTGGAGAGAGGGAATGAGTGACATTTCAGATCGAGACCCTTCTTCAGACTGAAGAACTAATGGAAGGGAGATTGGTTTGTGTGAAGAGCTGGGCTGTGTCCACAATTCTCTGCAATTTCTTGCGGTCTTGGATGGAGATCTTCCCAAACCAAGCTGTGATGCAACCTGATAAAATGCTTTCTACGGCACATCTGTAGATGTTGGTGAGAATTTTGGGGACATTCAAAACTTCCTAAGCCTTTTAGTTTAGTTTAGTTTAGATTAGATTAGAGATACAGCGCAAAAACAGGCCCTTCAGCCCAACGGTTCCGCGCCGTACAGCGATCCCTGCACATTAACACTATCCTACACCCACTAGGGACAATTTTTACATTTACCAAGCCAATTAACCTACGAACCTGTACATCTTTGGAGTGTGGGAGGAAACCGAAGATGTCAGAGAAAACCCATGCTGGTCACGGGGAGAAAGTGACAGCACCCATGGTCGGGATAGAACACGGGTCTCCGGCGCTGCTAAAGAATTAGACATTGGGTTGCTTCCTTGGTGATTACTTCAATATGGGTGGTCCAGGACAAGTTGTTGGCGATATTTACTTCTAGGAATTTGAAGCTTTCACCCATCTCTACTTCGACGCCGTCAATGCAAACTGGGGTCTGAGTACCGCTTTGCTTCCTGAGGTTGATCACTATCTCCTTTGTCTTGCTAATATTGAGGAAAAGGTTGTTGTCTTGAAACCAGGTCACGAGGTTCTCAATCTTCTTCCTGTGCTCCATCTCATCATTATTTGCTATCTGGCCCACAATGGTGATGTCGTCTATGAATTTGTAAATTGAATTGAATTTGTACTTAGCTGCAGAGTTATGGGTGTACATGAAGTAAAGAAGGAGGCTGAGAACACATCCTTGCGGAACACAAGTGTTAAGGATTATCATAGAGGATGAATTGTCCCCTGCCCTCGTTGATTCGGGTCTATTGGTCAGCAAGACGATCCAGTTGTATAGATGAGTGCTGACTCCAAGTCCTGCTTGTTTGGTGATATGCTTGGATTGGATAATGATGTTAAAAGCAGAACTGTGGTCTCTGAATAGGAGTCTGCCAAAGGTGTCTCTCTCATCCAGGTATTCCAGGGATGAGTGTAGAGCCAGGGAGATGGCATCAGCCATGGACTTGTTGTGGTGGTAGGCAGGTTGCAGTGGGTCAAGGCTGCTTGGTAGACTGGATTTAATGCATTCCATAACTAGCCTCTCAAAGTATTTCATGATGGATGTCAACGCCACTGGACAGTCATCATTAAGGCATGAGATCTTGCTTTTCTTCAGCACCGGGATGATGATGATCTTCTTGAAGCAAGTGGGTATCTCAGACAGAGTAGTGATGTCCATGAATACTCACGCTAGCTGGTGTGTGCAGCTACCAAGGACGCAGCCAGGAACACTGTTGGGGCCAATTGCTTTCCATGGGTTCAGGCTCAGGAAGGCTGATCTAACCTCTGCAACAGTGACCCTTGGAAGAGGCACACTTGAGTCTGATGGGACAGATGTCATCGCCCTGTTGGCTGTCTGCTTAAATCAAGCATAGAAAGCGTTCAGTATCAGGTAGGGCCGCACTATCACCAGCGATGTTGCTTGACTTTGCTTTGCAGCCAGTTATAGTATTCAGCCCTTGCCACATTCTGCGTGTATCCAAATGATTATATTGGGACTCAAGTTTGTCCTGGTATTGTCTCTTGGCATCCTTGATAACTTTGTAGAGATCATAGCAGGCTAGCTTGCACTGTTGAGGATCTTGATTTGTGTGGCAGACCTGGCCTTCACATGTGAATGTACCTCATATTATGATAACACATAATTTAGATGATTTGTTCATTTTAATCTAACTTGTACAATGAAGTATACTATATTCATTCCAATTAAACTTTCAAATATTTTGCCATGGAATGTGTGGTAGGGAACTGTTGACTTTTTGCCATGGCTGTTGGTGAATCTTTCCACATTTTATTCTCCTATTGGGAGCCTCAGGCACTGATAGAAACATAGAAACATAGAAATTAGGTGCAGGAGCAGGCCATTCGGCCCTTCGAACCGCCATTCAATATGATCATGGCTGATCATCCAACTCAGTATCCCGTACCTGCCTTCTCTCCATACCCCCTGATCCCCTTAGCCACAAGGGCCACATCTAACTCCCTCTTAAATATACCAATGAACTGGCCTCAACTACCCTCTGTGGCAGAGAGTTCCAGAGATTCACCACTCTCTGTGTGAAAAAAGTTCTTCTCATCTCGGTTTTAAAGGATTTCCCCCTTATCCTTAAGCTGTGACCCCTTGTCCTGGACTTCCCTAACATCGGGGTATTGATACAAGAGAGGGGTATTAATTCATGCGAGCAAACTAAAACAGTCTGGACTTTGCAAATGTCAAAGTTCCAGTGAAACATGCAAACACAAAGTAATATCCAACAGCATAACACTGTCAGTGCAATATCCTTTTTTTAAACTTAATGCTTTGATACAAGCATAGTTGTTACTTGATTGCATTTATTTAATGTCAAGGATGATCAAAAGTTAAGTTAAATTTCTTTACACTATGATGTAATGCATTAAAAAAATTAAGTGGCGTACTTAATTCCAGCAAAAGCTGGATGAGTCATCTGCACATGAACACATCCAATAGTGCTCAGTACCCTAAGAAAGGTTTGTTTAACCAGGAACAAAACTAAAGTCTTATAACAAAGATGAGCAAAGATGAACATAAATGAGCAATGAACATTTCTTATTTAATTTTCTACTGTATTCAAAAGCAGCTAGAGTTTTTAGAGACTCTAGTTATTAAACCATAGTTATTCTGGATGTTATTTCTCATCTCTACTAAATATTGAATTTCAACAATCCAGCTTTGAGTTGAGTCCAAATAGAATCAAAGAAAGCCAGGAAAATATGGGCTAGAAATTGAGAACTGTAGCAATATTTATTTTAGGTTTTTTTGAAATTGTTTTTTTTTTCCAGAGTGGAAATCAGTGACAATGATTCTGGCTTGAAATACCTCTCTGGAAGTTCGAGCTGGACCCTCCAGAAACGTATGTCCTACTTGAATATAACATATTTTCCATGTCAGGGGTATACCTGATAACATCAATCCATGCGAGCATTGCCAGGAAAAAACAGGTCATTATGCCCTGAAGTGTGGGCAGTCTCAAAATAGCACTGCTACGGCAGCAGCTGTGCAATTTGTAGGGGTCTCCCTGAATACCTCTGAGTCCAGCCCTGGCAACCCAACTCACTATTTACTGAGATGCTTCGATTTCAGTCTTCCAGATCCCACACTCTATGAGATCTTGATACTCTGGTACCTCCCCCTGGCTAGAATCCACCAATCTACCATCTCCCCTCTTTACTATTGATCTGTCATTGTGACTTCCATTTTCCCATCCCATGGAACCTCCTTCCTGGGTTCCCACAACCCATGCCTATGTACCTGTCCAAATTAATTTTACATGTCGGTGTAGAAGTAACCAAGAAGGTTGACATGGGCAAGGCCTTAGACATCATTGTTATGGACTTCAGCGAGGCCTTTGATAAGGTTCCGCATGGTAAACTGTTCTAAAAAGTTAGATCACACCGGATTCAGTGAGAGGTAACTAACTGGATACAGAAATGGCTTAATGGAAGGAAGCAGAGGGCGGTGGTGGAAGGTTGTTTTTTTGGATGAGAGGTCTGTGATTAGTGGTGTGCCTCATCGATCGGTGCTGAGCCAATTGCTGTTTGTGGTTTATATCACAATTTGGACGGGAATGTACAAGGCGTGATTAGTAAGTTTGCAATTGAATCTAAAGTAGGTGGTATTATAGAGAGAGAATGTGGCTTTCAAAAATTACAGCAGGATCTTGATCAGCTGGGAAAGTGGGCTGAGGAATGGCTAATCAAAATTAATACAGATAAGTACAAGGTGTTGCATTTTGCAAAGTCAAACCAGGGCAGACCTTCACCGTGAAGGGCCTTCGGGATTGTTGTAGAGGAGAGGGAATTAGGAATACATGACAGGGTTCCCAGAAAGTGACGTCATGGGGGAAAGGGTGGTAAATAAGGCTTCTGGCACATTGGCCTTCATCAGTTGCACTGAGTATAAATGTTGGGGCCTTATGTTGCAGTTGGGCAAGACTTTGGTGAGGCATCATTTGGAGTATTGTGTTCAATGTTGGCCACGTTGCGATAGGAAGGATGTCATTAAACTGGAAAGAGTGCAGTGATTCACAATGATATTGCCAGGACTTGAGAACCTGAGCTGTAGGGAGAGGTTGGGCAGGCTAAGACTTAATTCCCTGGAGTGCAGGAAGCTGGTGGTTGTTTTTATAGAAATATATAAAATCTTGAGGGGAATAAATAGGATGAATGCAGAGTCTCTTTCCCAACGTAGGGGAATCAAGAACTAGAGGACATAGGGTTAAAGCGAGAGGAGGAAGAAATAACTGGAACCTGAGGGGCAATGTTTTCACTCAAAGGGTGGTGGGTATATGTAAGGAGGCAGTTGAGGCAGATACTGTAAGAGCATTTAAAGGACACTCGTACATGTGGAGGAAAGGTTCAAAGGAATATGGGCCAACCACATGAAAATGGGGCTAGCTTAGATCAGACATCTTAGTCAGCATGGGTAGAAGGGCCTGTTTGCATGCTAAATGACTGTATGACTGCTGTACCTACTTCATCTATTCCCTCTGGCAGCTCATTCCATATACCCACCACCCTCTGTGTGAAAAAACTACCTTTCCGGTTCCTATCAAATGTTTCCACTCTAGCTTTAAACCCATACCCTCTAGTTCTTGTTTCTCCAACCTAGGAAAAATAATCAATACATGAATCTTATCTGATCCCCTCACGGTTTTATAAAACCTCCAAAAGATCACTCCGCATTCTCCTATGCTCCAAGAAGTCCGTGTCATTTTCTGAGAAGTCTTAGCCTGTCCAATCTCTCCTTATAACTAAAGCCATCAATTCCTCCTTGAAAATATTCTGCAGCCGCTCTGAGACATCTGGACCCTGGAACCAGGGAAGCAACACACCATCCCGGATTCCCATTTGCTGCCACAGAATCTCCCGTCTGTCCCCCTAACTATAAATGGACACAAAATGCTGGAGTAACTCAGCAGGCCAGGCAGCATCTCTGGAGAGAAGGAATGGGTGGTTTCGGATTGAGCTCCTTCTTCAGACGGTCTATCTTGTGTCTATCTTCTGTTTAAACCAGCATCTGCAGTTCCGTCTGACCCCTAACTATAGAGTCTCCTATCACAATTGCTCAGTTTGACTTCACCCTACTCCACAGGGTCTCAGAGCCAGGCCCGGTACCACAGACCTGGCTGCTGCTCTCTACTGAATGGTCATCCCCCTCTCACAGCAGTCTCTATAGGGAATTCCTGCATTGACTGCCTACTCCCTTTCCTGGTGATCACCCATCTACTTTCTGACCACCCGATTATAACTCATATCTATGATGCTCTCATTCTCCCAGATGATCCTGAGGTCGTCCAGCTTTAGCAGCATCTCTAGTTCCCTCACACAATCTGTCAGGAGGTGCAACTGGATGCACTTCCCACAAGTGTACGTTTCAGGTGAATGACTCCTGAGATGCAGGGGTTTTGGCATGAGAAGGTTTTCAGTACTGTCAGAAATGTTTAATGATTAAACGGGCTAATAATGGGGAAAAAAGCTTATACTCAAATTTTGGAAAAATGCTCCAATACCAACAATAAAAATGTGGATTTCAAACATGTTCGAAACACTACGCTTGGAAGAGATGAGACTCCTCCTAGCAGGCAAAGCAGATCACTTCCAAAAGACGTGGTCTGCATTTATGGAATTATTACAAGCATAAGGTGCAATAGTAATTTAAAGTATAAATGATACCAGGATCTGGTAACAGGGGGTATAAAATAAATAAATTAATTAAAAATACACGGTTGGTATATCCTTTTTTGCGAGTTTTGTGTTACATTAGAGCGATTGTTTTCCCTTTTTTTTCTTTTCTTTCTAGGGTCTTATTTCCTTTCTTTACTTCCTTCTCTAACTTCTTCCCTAAGGGGCTTTCTTTTCCCAACACTTTCCTGCACCTTCACGATTCTTGTTCACTTTCCTTACTTCTTTTATTTTTATCTTTTTTAAAGCTCGAAAAACGAAGTGGTACAATAAATGTAATAAGATATATCTGATGTGTATTATTGTAATTTACTGTACTTCTAATCAAAATATTTTTTTTTTAAATTAAAAAAAAAAAAAAAGAAATGATTACCAATACATTCACATTAAAACTTGATCACCACTGAGGATGGCACAGTGTTTCAGCTGATGGAGCAGCTGCCTCAGAGCGACAGAGACCCCAGTTCAACCCAGGCCTCAGGACCTATCAGTGTGGAGTTTGCACATTCCCCTTGCGATGGTGAGAATTTCTTCAGGTTGCTCCAGTTTCCTCCCACATCCCAGAGACGTGCGGGTTTGTAGGTTAACTGGCTGACCTTTGTAAAATTGACCCAAGGGATTATCAAGTGGATGAGAAAATGGGATAACATTGTATTGGTGCGAACGGGTGCTTGATGGTCGGAGTGTGGACTGAAGGGCCTATTTCCAATTTGTATCTCTAAACTAAATCAGCAGGCAACCCAAGCAAAGAGTAATAATTCTTAACAGTGTGGAATTCATGAGTTTGTCCAATGATGATTCATTCCGGATCTGTCAATGCCATTGCCAGGATCAGAATGTATTCCCCTTTCCTAGTTTCCCGTGAGAAGTTGAAGGGATGCATCCTTCTTGAAATTGTACACTACATATCATGAGGGAGCTCTCAGAGCAGTGCTGTAGGAATTTGAAATGGGGTCAGAGAGAGGCGACATTTTGCAGCATGCAAGAGAACATTCATATGCTCACATTTTGACCTTTTAAGTCTAAAATCTGCAGCTCTATCTACAGCAGTATGACAGGGGTAGTTGAGGCATTTAAATGCACTAGCCATTATTAAGATTGCTCAATGGACCTAATCTCCGTGCCTTCCCCCCCCCCCCCCCCCCCCCCCCCCCCCCTCCCCCATCCCCGCCTCTCCTGAATGTGAGCACACCACCCGGAAGCATCAGAAAAGTCTCCATTATGCTAGAAAACATAGTCACCAAGGATGGCCTTCAGATAGGATTGAAACATCAGGCTTGGGTCCCACACACTCCCACTCCCAGCATCCGTCTGGCCAATGTACAATTGCTGGAAAACATAATTGAAGATTTAGGAACAAGACTAATGTATCAGAGGGACATGAGAATCTGTTCAAAGATTCAAAGGTATTTTATTGTCACGTGTACCAATTAAGGTTCAGTGAAACTCGATTTACCATAGTCATACTAAAAAAAGCAACAAGACCCACAACTACATAAAAGTTAATATAAACATTCCCCACATGGCTCACTGTGATGGAAGGCAATAAAGTCTAATCTTCTTTCCTCTTTATTCTTCCACGGCCGGGGCAGTCGAACCATCTGCAGTCGGGGCGAAAAAGCTCCCGCAGCCAGCAATCGAAGCCCCCATGTCGGAGCGATCGAAGCTCCCGCGATCGGGGCGGTCGAACCTTCTGCGGCCTGGAGCTCCCGAAGGTGGTCCCGAACCAAGGGACCACGAGCTCCATGATGTTGCGTACTCTATTTCACCCTAGCTCTCCAGACACGGCTCTCTATTCCAAAGGTTTTTCCATCCACCACATTAGCCCAAAGCAGCAACAGGAAAAGGTAGATGCAGCGGCATCTTCTTCATGATGAAGTGTTTGTGGCACTCAGACTAAACGGTCTTGGCCCATTCCTGCTCCACCGACCTGGAATGTCTGATGGTTAAGCATCGACCATTCTACCTACCGAGAGAGTTCTCCACTGTCATCTTGACTGCAGTCTACATCCCGCCTCAGCAGACATCAAGCTAGTAATGGGTGTATTATTCAACAAGCATGGTACGGTTGCTTCGAGTGCTGCAAGCAACAAGCAAGAAACGGCATTTCCCCAGGTTTTCCTTATTTATAGCTGGGGAGCTCAACCAGGAAGCTTCTTGAAAGGTATTTGCCCAACTACCAACAATGCAGTCGACCACTGCTATACCACCATCAAGAATGCTCCATTGCTCCACTCCATCGCTTGCCTGTACTTTAAAAATCTAACCACCTGGCTGTGCTTTTTTTTTGCTTAGAGACAGAGACTGAAGAGCATGACACTGGTGAAAAGGACTACAAAGAGCTGGTCAGGGAAGGCAGAGGAGAGGTTAGGGAACAGCTTCAAATTGGTGGACTGGACTATGTTCAAGGATTTCTCAGCAGACCTAAATCGGCCATGGTTATTACCTATTTCATAGAGGATGAATGTTGAAACTGCAAAATCATTCTGAATTTTCTCCATTCTAACTGAAGGCTTCTCAGTGCTACCATCAGACAGGAGGTATAGAGGCCTGAAGTCTCACACCACCTGGTTCAGAAATGGCTACTTTCCTAAAACCATCAGGTCTTGAACCAACCTGCATACCATAATCCTACCTTAACAACAGAAATTACAGACCATCTCTTGCACTATCATGGACTTGTTTCTAATTATGTTTTTTTTTTGCACCAATGCCTTGTTTTGTAGACTTTTTCTTTTCAATGTCTTGTATAATTTATATATCATTTATCTTCTGTGTATTGTCAGAGTCTACTGTATGTGCCTGTGAAGCAGCTACAATTAAGCTTTTCATTATATCTGTACCTCACTGTACATGCCTATGACACTAAACGAACAAAAGACTGGAGGAAAGTCTGGAGCAGGCCATATAGAATATAGAGAGAAATGGACAGCTGATGTTTCTGGTTGAGATCTTTCCTCTGACTCTATATGACTTGACTTGATTTAAGCTCAGTGTTGCAGAAGGATTTGATGATAAGATACATGTTTGAACAGGTCCAGAGGGAACAAGATCCAGACCATTTAAACAACTTAAGGGCAAGAAATGTTCCTTTGATTACCAAGGCTAAATACATTCTTAAATGTTGACCACGAGTGGATAAAATTCTCATTCATATTTTAGGTGGATGCTAAAAGACTTTCCCCCCTGCTGACCACCTATTCTTTGTTCAGTCAAGCCTGCAGCAGTCAGATTTGTTTTATAGAGATCTGCAGAATTTTAAACAATAAAAAACATTTTTTATATCTTTGCTCACAATAAGGCCTTAAAATGAATTCCAGCTTGTCCTATCCAATGTTGGCAACAGACATTGCAAGATCTGATTGACATCATTTATATGCTCTGACAATGCAGACTTTCCATTGACTGCATTCATTAAAAAACTCCCACTTGTTTTACTTGTGACTGCGATACCCTGCCTTCAAAGAGTGGCAAGAAGAATTTAGTTTAGTTTAGTTTAGAGATACAGTGCAGAAACAGGCCCTTCGGCCCACCGAATCCACACCGACCAGCGATCCCCGCACAATAGGGACAATTTCACATTTGTACCAAGCTAATTAACCTACATACCTGTGAAGTGTCGGAGAAAACCCACGCGGTCACGGGGAGAACGTACAAACTCTGTACAGACAGCAGCCGTAATCAGGATCGAACCCAGGCCTCTGGCGCTGTAAGGCAACAACTCTACCGCTGTGCCACCATGCCGCCCTTGAAGCAAAAGTATAAACAGAAATCAGAATAGGGTTCTACAAAGTATCACACTCCGGAACGCCTCTTGAAAGGTGCCTTTTACGGAAGAAAATGATTAGAATTGGCACCATTGTCCTCTCACTGATCTTCAGATACAAGGGATGTTCTAATTGAGATATTTAAGGCAATTAAGAGATATGGGAGGGAGGATAAGGAAAAACTTATCTTCTCTGATAAGGGTGTCCAGAAAAAAAAACAGAATATATTGATATACCCAGTGGTCATGGTGAGAAATAAAGCAGATTTCAATTTGATTAGACCTTCCTGATGTGAAGACATGATCTCAACTCTGCCTCTCTCTTCAGATGTGCTGGCTGAGCTAACGACCATTTCAAAGATTCTATCTAATTTCAAATTTCCATAGTACCACAAAAATACATTAACATTTGGCCATCTAAGTGCCACCTCTTAAAACACTACTTCATACAAAATGTCGAGGAAATCAGGAATTCCATCCGCAAATGGCTGCTGAGGTTGGGGGTGAAATTCACATATCAAAGCTGAGCAAGGTAACTTATTTTCCAGTAAATATATTAAAGGGTTAAATGATCTTGTTCAATGAACAGACTCAAGGAGCAAAATGGCTCCTCGTGTTCATAAGTTCCAGGCAATGAAGGGCTGATAGAATGCATGTAACTCAACATTGGAAGGGGAAAAAAAAGTTGGGGAACATAAAGAAGCATCTCTGCAAGTTATATATATATGGAGGAAATCTTTTTTGGTGCCAGATCAATGTCCCGTTTTTTTGCCAGACACAAGTACCGATTTGCTGCAAGCAGCTGCAACTGATTTTATTTTCAAATATTATTTTGTAGGATTCTACTGGAAAAAAAATCAAGTTACTCCCAAACCGTAATCTTAATTCACTGCAGGGTAACAAACATGGAGAATAGAAGAACGAGGGGGCCATCATGTGGATGATACCTGAACTACAGCTACATGAAGCAGATAGGTTTCGGCCCGAAACGTTGCCTATTTTTTTCGCCCCATACATGCTGCCTCACCCGCTGAGTTTCTCCAGCATTTTTGTCTACCAGCAAAATGAAGCATGGTTGGCTTATGCCAGGAGGAGTGAGATTGTTAGTGTATTTTAACCTCAATTGATAATAAATATCAATTCTAGACCCGCAATAAGATTACAGTTTTTCCATGAAGTATAATTTGCTGTCTAGTCTCACCTCACTGTAGAAAGTGGTCATGTCACAAGATTGGGGAACCTCGAAGGTTGACATGATTAAGATCTGTTTGTGTAAAAGCGATGTATGCACTGCATTCACCACACACCAAACACACTTGAGAAAACATTGTTTGTTACAAAACAGTGAAATCTTCCTCTTGCACTAAGAATGGGATGCTGCACATGAAGAAAAGGGCTGGAGAAGTCCAGGAGGTCAAGACTTGGGAATATAGAAGCAGGAAGAGGCTTCTCAATCAGTATCCATGAATCAATCAGATCAAAGGTTGAGTAGGAAAGAACTGCAGATGCTGGTATAAATCGAAGATAGACACAAAATGCTGGAGTAACTCAGCGGGCCAGGCAGCATCTTTGGAGAGAAGGAATGGGTGATGCTTCGGGTCTGAAGAAGGGTTTCAAATTCCTTCTCTCCAGAGATGTTGCCTGTCCCACTGAGTTACTCCAGCATTTTGTGATCCAAGATTGATCTGTGCTTACTCACCTATGTTCCATTTATCCTTAATTTCATCATCTAACACAAATCAATCTCCTTGGTGCATTTTTCAACTCCTCATATTCGACCTAGGTAGCAAGGGCATGAACATTGAATATTATAATTTCAGGTCACCCCTCAACCCTCTGTCCCTTTTTACCTCCAATCTACCCTGGTCCTCTCTTACGCACCATTCTTTCCACATAACCTCACATTCAACCCCTCCCCCTCCCCATGCCCATCACCATCACCCACACACTTCTTACACTAGATTCCCCTTTCCCCCTCACTGCTCGCCTCTTCCCTCACCGGCATCTTGATCAGCTAGCCATGTGGGCCAAGGAATGGCGAATGAAGTTAAATTCAGATAAATTTGAGGATTCAGATTTGGAAAGTCAAGCCAGGGCAGGACTTCCACGGTGAATAGTAGGCCCCGAGGGAGTGTTGTAGAGCAGTAGAACTTAGAAGTGCAAAGTTCCCTGAAAGTGGCATCATAGATAGATAGGATAGTGAAGAAGGCTCTTGGCACCCTAGCCTTCATCGGTCAGGGAATTGAACATAGAAATTAGGATTTATGTTACAGTTGTACAAGATGTTGGTGAGGCCCCACTTGGAGTGTTGTTTTCAGTTTTGGTCACCCTGCTACAGGAAAGATACCATTAAGTTGAAAATAGTATAGAGTAGATTTATGAAGATGTTCAAGAAGGAACTGCAGATGCTGGAAGATCGAAGGTACACAAAATTGCTGGAGGAACTCAGCGGGTGCAGCAGCATCTATGGAGCAAAGGAAATAGGCGACGTTTCGGGCCGAAACCCTTCTTCAGACTGAACTATGTTTTATGAAGATGTTGCCAGGACTTGATGGACTGAGCTACAGGGAGAGAAAGTTGGGCAACCTAAGGCTTTATTCACAGCATGGTTTGGGAGCAGCTCCATCCAAAACCGCAAGATATTTGTGGACGTAGCCCAGGCCATCACGCGGACCAACCGCCCTTCCATCTACACGATGCTGCCTCGGCAAGGCCACTAGCATAATTAAGGACTAGACTCACCCCGGTCACTCCCTCTTCTCTCTTCTCCCATCAGGCAAGAGGTACAGAAGTTTGAAAATGCAAAACTCCAGATTCAAGGACAGTTTCTTCCCAGCTATTATCAGGCAACTGAACCGTCCTCTCACCAGCTAAACTGCAGTCTGACCTCCCATCTACCTCATTGGAGACATTTAAACTATCTTTAATCAGACTTGAATCATATGGTGCCAGCGCAATAACCTGGCCCTCAACACCAGCAAAACCAAGGAACTGATTGTGGACTTTGGAAGGAGTAGGAGGGGGACCCACAGCTCCATTTATATCAACGGGTCGATGGTTGAAAGGGTCAAGAGCTTCAAATTCCTGGACGTGCACATCTCTGAAGATCTTTCCCAGTCCGAGAAAACTAATGCAATTATCAAGAAAGCTCATCAGCAACTCTACTTCCTGACAAGATTACGGAGAGTCGGTTTGTCAAGGAGGACTCTCTCTAACTCCTACAGGTGCACAGTAGAGAGCATGCTGACCGGTTGCATCGTGGCTTGGTTCAGCAATTTGAGCGCCCTGGAGAGGAAAAGACTACAAAAAGTAGTAAACACTGCCCAGCCCATCATCGGCTCTGACCTTCTTTCCATCGAGGGGATTTATCGCAGTCGCTGCCTCAAAAAGGCTGGCAGTATCATCAAAGACCCACACCATCCTGGCCACACACTCATCTCCCTGCTACCTTCAGGTAGAAGGTACAGGAGCCTGAAGACTGCAACAACCAGGTTCAGGAATAGCTACTTCCCCACAGCCATCGGGCTATTAAACCTGGCTCGGACAAAACTCTGATTATTAATAACCCATTATCTGTTATTTGCACTTTATCAGTTTATTTATTCATGTGTGTATATATTTATATTATGGTATATGGACACACTTATCTGTTTTGTAGTAAATGCCTACTATGTTCTGTGTGCTGAAGTAAAGCAAGAATGTAATTGTCCTATACAGGGACACATGACAATAAACTCACTTGAACTTGAACTTGAACTTTCATGGATTTTTATCTTGGACTAAACGTTATACCCTTTATCCTGTTTCTATACAATGTGGATGGCTTGAATGTAATCATATGTAGTATTTTCATTAACTGGATAGAATGCAACAGAAAGCTTTTCACTATACATCGGTTCACGTGACAATCTATCTATATCCTTATAAAACTCTCATCTTGTCCTCTTCCGGTTGCCGTTGTTTTTAAATTTGCGCAAAAACGGTACCCGATAGCGCTACGATTTTTCACCACCTTACTCGCCATTCTCCTGTGATGCATCAAGTTTTAGTGAAATATTACAAAAGTTATTCGTCTGTCATTTGCCGGCTTGGCGATGCCCCTTCCGGCACCCGCTGTCAATAACTGGCGGCGAGAATAAAGCTGAAGGAGCTGAGTGAGCAGAGTGTGAGTAGCAGAACAAGTTCTCAGCAAATGACTCTTCTACAGTGTGGAAGAGCTTGCAAGAAATCACAAGCTACAAGAGGAAACCCCCCCCCCGCTCCTTAGACAATTGTCAGCTGACCAATGACCTGAACGAGTTCTACTGCAGGTTCGATAAACAGAAACTTAACCCTGGTACCCCACACCCCCACCCCCACTTCTCACCTACTCACAGCCTGACTCCAGTTTGAAAACACTGGACCATTCCCCACCTACTCCTCCCAACCACTTAACACCCACTTAAAGCTGGGTTTCACCCCGGTGGTGTAAATTTTCTTGTAAGTTACGTTAAAGGCAAAAAAGATTTAGGCACTCAATCGTGAAAAAGGCATTATCTTCCTGAAATCATCAAAAAAAGGCAAGTAAAGGCGCTTATGGCATTTATGGCAAAATCCTGGCTCTACTAATGAGTATAAGGTCATGAGGCCAATAGACAATAGGTGCAGGAGTAGGCCATTCGGCCCTTCGAGCCAGCTCGCCATTTAATGTGATCATGGCTGATCATCCCCAATCAGTATCCCGTTCCTGCCTTCGCCCCATATCCCCTGGCTCCACTATTTTTAAGAGCCCTATCTAGCTCTCTCTTGAAAGCATCCAGAGAACCTGCCTCCACCGCCCCCTGAGGCAGAGAATTCCACAGACTCACAACTCTCTGTGAGAAAAACTGTTTCCTTGTCTCCGTTCTAAATGGCTTACTCCTTATATCATGCTTGTGTGTTCTAAGCATCCAGAGAAGCCTGGTATACCAGCTTTCTGTACCGACGTGTCAATCCGGTTATTCTGTTTCAGGTAGGTTATCATCCTTTGAGCAGCAATGCTAAAGAAGATCTTCCCTTCAACCTTCAAGAGATTTATTTGCCGGAATTGGTCGATGTTTGAGGCATCTTTTTCCTTGGGGATCATCACTCCCCCTGCTCTTCGTCATGCTTTTGGGACGGTTTGCTTTCTCCATGCTATCTTCATTTGCCTCCATAAGAACTGTGGAACATTTGGAGCAATTTTGTACAGCCGGTATGGAACACCGTTTGGTCCTGGAGCTGAAGCTGCCCTTGCCTTCCTTACGGCTTTCTCAACTTCACTCCACCTCGGGAGGCTGTCGTCCAACTGGTGTTCTGGTTGAGGAATGGGTGGCATGTCTGGAGGTACCCCCTCTGCTCAAATCTTTGGTTGGCTGTGAACGTTGATTTCAGCTGGTCCTCTAATTCCCTCTTTGACACTTTATCCATCACTGGTTACTTGTTGGCTCTTGGTAACCACATGTGCTTAGCAAGAATTAGGCCATTTGGTCCATCAACATAGCTTAGTTTAGATGGGGCATCTTGGTTGGCATGGATAAGTTGTGCCAAAAGGTCTGTTTCTGTGCTGTACGACTCCATGACTCCATGGTTACTTGGCATTAGGGTTATTAATTGATTGTATTTTTGATCATTATATATTTTCTGTTTGGTATGCCCTTATAGACCTGTTAAGCTGCAGCAAGTAAGAGTTTTATTGTTCTGCAGCTGGTTTATATGACAATGAAGCACTCTTGACTATTGACTTCTTCCACTCTTCTCGAAGTGGAAAGATCTCATTCCAAAACATCAATTGTCCATTTCCATCCTCAAATGCTGCTTGACGGTCTGACTTTCTCCAGTAGGTCAAAGTTGTGGCTGCAGTATTTACATTTTAAATGAGAACAAGTGAGTGAATGATCTATCTACACTTCCTACTGAGGATTCAAACAGCACTGAATCCTGTCTTTAGCTAATTCTCGTGATTTAAGAAAATGGACGAGAGCACTGAATAACAACAATCCTGTCATGGCACACTCCAGAAATAGATGTGTCTCTAGCTAAGCTGTTCCAGTAGAGTTCTAGCAACGGCATCTGCCCAACAAGGTGGAAGATGTATAGGCTGCACTGTTCCAAAATAAGCTAAATTCCAAACAAGAGATGTGAATCACTGTGCTTGACAAGGAGAATATGTCATCAGAGTCTCGCTAAAAGTGAAAGTAATGAGAATCAAAAGGAATGGACTCCATTGTGGTCATACCTTTCACAAAAAATATGTAAGATTATGGTTGTTGGGTTGGAAGGGGGTGGGGGGTAGGTCAATTAAATCACCCCAGGATATTGCTGTGGCAGTTCCTCTGGGTACCATCTGACACTCAACCATCCCCAGCTACTTCATCATTGATCTACCCTTAATGAGGCCAGAAGTGGGTATAATGGTAAGATTAAACGAGAACTTACCAGTTTGAAGTTTGATCTTTATTTTATGAGGAGTTATGTTGGTGATTACGTGAAGAAGTCCCGCCTGTGCACATGTGCGTCAATCTTCAAAGCAGTGGTATGAAATCACAGATAACAAAATATGTGAAGTAACATAGTAAGATCAGCAACATGAGAACTACCATATGAACTTTATGCGAGAGAGGGTTGGGCGTGGTGGGCACGTATACACCAACGTAACTCCTCATATAATAAAGATCAAACTCCAACTGGTAAGTTCTCGTTTAATCTTACTATTTTACTTCGGAGTCCCGTGAGTGATTCGGTGAAGAGTTCAAAGCTCTGTGATTTCTTGCCGCAGATTCAAATCCCGGCTTCTCACTGCATGGATTGACTCCAGATGAGAAATATCAACAATGCGGTAAGCAGAAAAATTGAATATAATGCAGTAACAATTTATTTGAATAATCAAAAACAAACAGTAACCCCACTATCCCAGGGGGCAACTTAAACAGAACTTACTATAGAATTAACAAACAGCCCCCTATCGGCAATCGGCCGATGGTAAAAATGTTGAAAAACCAATTCATTTGACCATCCGGCGGCTGCAAGAATATGGTCGATGGGAACGTCCATCGCCCTGGCCGCCGACGTTGCTGCTGCCCTAGTGGAATGAGATGTAAACACGTCAGTGTTAATACCAGCCTGAATCAACAATTGCTTTAACCACCTTGAGATAGTCTGCACTGACACTCTCGTGTGGTTTCTTGTAACTGATAAACAATCTGTTTCCACATTTCTTAAGGCCCTTTTGAGCTTCAATATAATGTAATAAATGTGTCCTTACAGATAAACATAGATCAGTAGGATATGCTGAAAACACAATTTTGAAAACCTGTTACACCTGGCCTGCTCCGTTTGAGCAGATCGTAAATATAGAACATAACATTTTCTTCAGCCACTTCCATCCTGTCTAGCTGAAGCTTTTGCAAAGTCTGCACTCTCTGTGCTGATACCAATGCCATGAGCATGACCAACTTCATGGTGAGTTTGGCCAAAGTCAGAGACGTAACAGGAACCCACTGACGAAGCATCTTGAGGACTACACTTACATCCCAGATCGCCATATACCTGGGTTTAGGTTTGGAGTTGAAGATTCCTTTCATCAATCGAGCTATGAGAGGATGAGAACCAAAAGGATCGTTCCCTGACCCCACCAAAAGATACAAGGACAAAGCACTTCTAGCTGTATTAATGGCACTATAACTGAGCTCCTCATCGTGGGAGAGTGTCGACAGGAATTCTAAAACATCCACAATACCTGCAGTACAATAGTCAATATTATTTTGTACACAACATTGCTCCCATTTTTTTTTACATGTAATATACTGCTTTTGAGTACTCTTTCTCCAGGCTGCAGTGATCATGTCCACAGTTCGCCCAGACAGTCCTCGCCCCAGGTATGGCCTTCTTAAAACCTGCAAATTAACAAATCAATACGGTCACATAACGGATGGCTTTCCCCTGTTACCGGTTGCACCTGTAGATTCCTTCTCTTGAGAACCACCAAAGGAGGTTTGATCGCTAACTGTAACATCAAAGGGAACCACGCTCGAGTCGGCCAATTAGGTATTACCAGCACCCCCGATGCGGCATCCTGCTTGATTTTTTGCAGACACTAACCTATGAGGCAGAATGGTGGGAAAACATATAAAAACATACCACCCCAATGTAGCGAGAAAGCATCAACTGCAACTGAGCTCGTGTCTGGTTCCCATGAAACATATTTAGGCAGCTGGTGGTTAAGCCTGGATGCAAACAAATCGATATCTGGCATTCCATATGTAACTACTATATGATTGAACACCTCCTGGTTCAACATCCATTCTGTGTTGGCCTGGAACTTTCGTGACCTGGCGTCTGCTACAACATTCAATCTACCTGGTAGATAAATATCTGAAAGCCAAATATCTTTATCAATACACCAGGCCCAAATTTGATTAGCCAATTCGTCACAGGATACCGACTTGATTCCACCCATGTGATTAATATACACCACTGCCGTAGTGTTGTCAATCTGAAGCTGAACATGCAGGTTACTTTTGTTAGAGCAATAAGCCTTAAGTCAATAAAAAAGCTCCTAAAAGCTCTAAGTAGTTAATTCCCCATGTTTGCAGAAGCGATGTCTCTTGCTCAGTCCATCGTCCTCCACAGCTGGAACTCGTATCTGTGGCACCCCAGCCGAGTGCACTGACATCCGTCTGCAAGATCATGGAATGCTGCTCAAGCACTACTTTGCTCAAACTACTGGACACATGCTGAATCCACCATTGCAAATCAGCAACAGCCTCTGCTGATAACTGCATGGCTCTATTATAATGACCCGAATGTATCCATGAGTGCCTGTTCCTTTGTCCTCTGTAACTGTTGGTAGTGCAAAGGCCCATATTGGACTGCCGGAAATGCTGCCACTAATTCTCCAAGCAGACTAATTGAAGGCTATTGCTCGTCAATTAGCTTGATTCAGATGTCAACTAGCTGCACTCTTTTCTCCCTGGGCAGAGTCACTACCATGTTAATTGAATCAATTGTGAACCCCAAATAGTCAATTATTGTAACAGGTGTCAATTTGGATTTCTCTGGATGGATAATAAAGCCCAATCTTTCAAAAGTGGATTGAACAACTGCCACCGAGGCTTCAGCTGTCTTCTTGGATTGCCCTGCAATCAAGATATCATCAAGATAAGCCATAAGCACATGACCCTGGGCTCTCAGCATGCTTAGTATAGGTTTTAACAACTTTGTAAATACTCAAGGAGCTGAAGATAAATCATTAGGCAGTGCCTTGCATTGCCATAGTTGATCCATCCAGGTGAATTTCAAACATCTTCTATCCGGCAAATGAAACATCCACTGAGTAATACGCATCTTTAAGGTCTATAGTTGCCATATAGCATGCTCTGGAAACCAGCTGCTTGGCAGTGGCAAACGTTTCCATCTTTAAATGTCTATACTGTGTAAAAAGGTTAAGACTTGTCAGATCCAGAATAATTCTGCATCCCCCATCCTTTTTTGGCCTGGGAAAATAGATACAAATTGATGGAGTTGGTGAACCAACTTTTCAATTACACCTTTATCACATAAGCTTTCAAGCTCAGCCTGAACCTCCATCTGTTCTGTTAATGAAAACTGAAAAGTTCTCCCAAGAACATGCTGGATGGGCAAATCACAATTTTATTTAGAAATCTTTTTATTTGAATTTCACATCAATTTGCATGCATACAATGATAACAGACAGTGACACTCGAGGCATAATTGTGCAACAGTATGTAAGCGACCCTCAAAGCCCTTACCCTTACCCACCTTCAACACACCCGAATCAGGTCGGAGCCAAACGGGGACAAACAACACTCACATACGTACACATCCACACAAATACGTAGAGATAAACAAAACAAAATGTACTGGGGGGGGTGGTGCGGAATCACTAATAACAGTAAATAAGTAGGTGATTAAATAAATAAGTGTGGGGAGGGGGGGACTAAGGGGGGAGCAGCTGCAGTAAAGCAGGACAGTGATGGAAAGCACTCAAATCACAATTTTGATTAAACTCAATTTGAAACCCTTCAATAACACTCAGTATAAACAGATCTGAGGAAATTTGCATCCATTCCTCCAGGAACACATGTAATCTACCCCCAACTCTTAGTTGTGTCATATTTGATATGTGCACATGAGAACTAGGCCCACCTACCTCCTTGGTACCTGGTGGATCCCGTTGTACCTGGCTCCTGGCGGGAAGCCCCATGTTTAACCGTTTTTTCCGCTGCAGAACGCCAACTGCGCATCTGCATTGGCTGCCGACTTGTCCCTGGTCCAGACCCGAAATCTGTCCCTCGGTTGTAGGGGCACTTCCTCTTTGGGAACTTGCCGACCACCGGTTGCTTGATCAAGCCCACAGTCTTTGCCTCGTTATCCATCTCCTTGATACGCTTGGCGAGGTCCTCCCCGAAGAGTAGATTGGCCGGCTGTATGGTGCTGGGCTGGCAGAGGGCAGCAAACTTTGGATTGATAGTTGGCCGAATGGCACTTTTTCTGAGACAATTTATCTCAAAAAGCTACAAAGCAACCCTTTTCTCAACGTGGGAAAATCTAAGGAGATGGTGGTTGACTTCAGGAGGGCGGGAAAACAACACCATACACCTCTGCACAGATGTGGAAAGGGTCAGCAGCGTGAAGTTCCTAAGACCCCACCTGTCAGATGACCTGACGTCCACGACCAACACCACAGCACTGGTCAAGAGAGCCCAGCAGCGACTACACCCTCTCCGAAGACTACGGAAAGCAGGTCTCCCCACTACACACCTACGAACTTTTTATAGGGGGACAATCGAGAGCACATTAACCTACGGCATCACTTCCTGGTTTGGGAGCTGCAAGGCGTACGAACGGCACCAACTAAAAGGATTGTGAAGTCCGCCAGCAGGATTATTGGTGCTCCACTCGCCTTCCTGCTGGACATATACAGGAAGAGATGTATCAGCAGAGCCATCTCCATCTTCTAAGACCCCTACCACCCATCACATCTCATATTCTCCATCCTGCCATCTTGGAAGAGGTACAGGAGCATTAGCTGCAAAACCAGCAGGATGCTCCTCAGCTTCTTCCCGCAGGCTATAAGACTGATAAACGGACTTTGCCCCCTACCAAAGTATCGCGCACCAACCATCACCCTGGACACACTGCAGCAGAGCCACTGTCGTGCCGCTGCCGATCGGAACGCCTGTTGATGTTTAGTAGAGAGTAGAGTGTTTCATTTGTTCATGATATATATATTTTTATTTCTATTTATTTTTTACTGCACACTGAATGGACACTGGTTGAGTAACGTTTTTTTGTTTCCTCTGGGTATGTGAGTACTCAGCAAAATGACAATAAAGATATACTACTTTTCACTACTGGTACCTTCAGGGGTCTCATCTATAGTGAGCTCCTGCAGCTGATGGGAGACCAAATAGTTAATCGTGGAAGCCAGCTCGTCTCCCAGTGGCTCTCCAGACTCTGACGGGACAGCAAATCGTGCTGCCAGAGATGGTACCTCTGACAACGGCCGTTCTTCGCTAGGGTCGAACTCACCGTCAGAGTCGGGGTCAGAACTCTGCTGACCCTCTGCACTCACCTCTTCCATGTGGGTGCTATCTAGCAGCCCTCTACTAGGTGCTGCTGGCGCGGCATTTTCTGCAGCCTGGCGCCCACACAACTCCTCCCCCCGGAGTGTGCCCTGCTGGAGCAACCTCTGAATAAGGTGCTCCATTTGGGATAACCATTCAGCAATGGTATCCCTCCCCATAAGGGACTGCTCCCGGCCCGACTCACGCAGACTTCTCCGTGGCCTTACGCCCGACTGGCGTTGGCTCCATGCTTTCCAGCACCAAGTCTGCAGTTGCCCCGCTCCCGGCCGGCGATTGTGCAGGGGTACCAGGCAGCCGCTCACAGACCGCACTCTCGCGGCTCTCCTTAGATTTACCTGTGGCTTGCCTCCTCCCCTTGGTCCTTTTCTCCATGGTGCTTCCTAGAAAAACAGAAAACAGCACGGCACCACAGCAAACGACTCCAGCCTCCAGCTAAGTTTTTCCAACTTAACTGGGTTTCAAAGTAATTACCGCTGGAGGAGCTGTGTCCTCCTGCTGGTCCGTGCACCAATGGGTCAGACGTAATGACGCACATGCGCACAGGCGGGACTTCTTCACAGAATCACTCACGTGACTCCGAAGTAAAATTGTTGATGACTGCACAATGTTCATTCCATTTGCAACTCTTTAGTTACGAAGCATTTCATTAATGAATGAATCCTCAGCAGCAGTCAAGAGGTTTGAAGCCATCTAAGACAAAAGTACCTAATTGTTTCCCTACCAATCTTCCACCCTTTGTATTTTCCACCATCATGTTTGAATTGCGACTATACTCTGCACTATCTACAAAATGGATTGCAACCATATGCCAAGGCTGCTTCAACAGCAGCAGTGTCCCCTATCACCTATAAGACCAAGGGTTAACATCTCTATGGTTTCTCTTCAAGTCATGTACCATCCTGTCTCAGAAAAATGTCACTGCTCGTCTTCATCCTGGAACTTCCTACCCAACAGTGCTGCTGCCACCTCACAGTTCCATGATCCTGCCCTCCATTGCTGTCTGTTTGGAGTTTGCACATTTTCTCCCACATCCTTGCTCTGGTTTACTCGCACAACCCAAAGACATGCTAATTGGTTAATTGTCTCTGTACATAGTAATTTGTGTAGCCAAATGACAAAAGAACCTAAGGAGAATTATCAGACATGTGTGAGGGAACACGAGGTTCATGGAAATAAGGAGAGATCAAATGGGACTAATGTGATTGCTCCCTGGTAGCAAGTATGCACCAGATGTGCTGAATGGCCTCGTTCTGCATTGCTGTAAGCTGCTCAAGGAAAAACTGCTTCAAACGTAGGCAGTTGTTTAGATTGTGGATGCCTTGCAGGGGAGTGGGGATGCATTCAATTCTGGTTAAACCACTAGGTGGTGCACTTGCCCCCTTTATGCAGTGGTTTTACAGGTTCATTATTAATTGCAGTATAGGCATAGTCCATATTAGTATTGCTGAATTCTGTTTCTCTTTACAATTTTTTGCACATTTGGTGAAAGCACATGCCACTGCTGAATATTGCTTCACTAGTGATGGCTGTAGTCTAGTGTCATTCCTGGGATCATATTTATCCATGAGCTTGGATAATGACTATCAAAGGTAAATGATAAGGCAAAGGGGCAGCACGGTGGCGCAATGGTAGAGTTGCTGCCTTACAGCGCCAGACACCCGGGTTTGATCCTGACTATGTTTGCTGTCTGTACAGAGTTTGTATGTTCTCCCTGTGACCGCATGGGTCTTCTCTGAGATCTTCGGTTTCCTCCCACACTCTAAAGACGTACAGTTTTGTAGGTTAATTGGCTTATTATAAATGTAAATTGTCCCTAGTGCGTAAGATAGTGTTAATGTGCAGGGATCGCTAGTCGGTACAGACTCGGTGGGCCGAAGGACCTGTTTCCGAATTGTATCTCTAAACTAAAGACAATTAAACAACCATACCCAGATTGGGAAACCAATAATAAGCAGACAGTTGAAAACTGAATCAAAAACTGAAAATGCTGGAAATATTAAGTAGCTCAGGCAGCATCTGTGAGGAGAGAGAGATATAGGTAATGTTTTGGGTTAATGGCCTTGCGTTAGAATGTCTGGAACGTCTAATGAAAGGTCATCAACCTGAAACATCTCTGTTTCTGATGCAATCTGACCCGCTTACCATTTCCAGCATTCTCTGTTTTTATTAACTCTACCTTGAAATTTGATCAGGAGCAGCAAAAACATAATGTAGCAGAATTGGTTTAGAAGAATGAGAGGCGTTATAAGATCGTGAGGGGCCTATCGGGTGGATTCACCGAGGATGTTCCCAATATCGGTTTCTAGCTATTTCAGCTCTTTAAAACTGAACAGCACTACAGAGGGTGGTTATTTATGATTCTAAATTTGGAAGCAGAACATTTAAATGTTTTTTTAGCTGCCAAGGGGATAAGGGGCTACGGGGAGAGGGCAGGGATATGGACCTAGGTATGGTTAGTATAGTAAGACCTGAGTGATCTCCTGGACAAGTGTCGATCGCCTAGATTGGGGTCGGAGAGGAATTTCCCGGATATTTTTCCCGAATTGGACCTGGGTTTTTATCCGGTTTTTTGCCTCCCCCAGGAGATCACGAGGTTCTTGGGGTGGATAGGGGTGATAGCGGTATACTGTTTGTGGGTAAGTGTGTCTGTTTAGTG